>NC_016523.1:502684-859072 GCF_000236905.1 Tetrapisispora phaffii CBS 4417
GTGAACTATTGAAAAGATTTGTTATCATTAAGGATACTATCAATCTGTCAAAATTTGATAGTTTAATCGACCAAAGAGGCAGTTTTGAAATTACTAATTTTATGTCAAAAGTCCCGGCCTGGCCTTTAAAGCAGTAACGGTAATCACATTGGACCATCTAATGGCATATGTCAATAGATAAATATATATGAATAACTCTCTATTGAAGTTGTTTAATATTATAAACAAGATGATATATTTATGTTACATTATAAATGTAACTGATTTAAACATTGTTCGTTATTATTAACTAGAAATTAGTGATCTGATGTTATTTAATCTATCAATAAGATTGACACACATCCATTTATGTAATATATTCAAATATACTTACTCTGAATCGTCGTCAGTATATTCATCATTAATAATTTCTTCAACCAAGAGACTCCCATTTGGCCATAGTTCAGTGGTATCATGAATTTTGGTGTCCGTTGAAATAGGAATTTTGACTCTTGGGTAAGGTGAAATTAATTCAAAATCAATATCTAACTCATAATTAGATGTTTCCAAGCTTGTTTCGAATTTTGTAAGTTCATTATTGATTAAATTCATTAAATTGTTAATTTCAAAATCTATGTCGAAGCCGTTGTTTTCTTTGAAGCATAATAAAGTATCATCTTCAGACAATTCCTTGATTTTTAATGGTAGGATTTTAACCCAATTAGAAATATTTTTGGAAAAATCCTCTAAGAATAAATGACAACCAATATTAACATATAGTGAATATAAGCTATCATCACCTCTTATTTTTTTAATCAATCTGTTACCGCCTGCCAATCTCACTTGTAAATTGGCACATTTTACTGTATCCAAAAAACCTGTCTCATTATTACTAATAGCATCTTGTAAAATATCAACACATGCCTTCAACCAATTTAAAGATTTTAAAGTATTAAACAGTTTGATTTCTTTTTCTCTTTGCTCAACCTCGAGTTGCTCTAATCTCTTTTCTTCATTTTCTAGTTGTTTTTTCTCTTCCTTTATTCTGTCTTGCTCTAATGATGTTTCATATGCTCTATTTTGTAATTCTTTTATTTCTCTAGCCACACGCAACTCTTCCTTTTCAGTTTTGCTTACTATGATTTCTGAACCGAACCTATCCATTGCTACTTTAAAAGAACTGATAAATTTATTTGGTGAATTTATTCTAACCTTGTTTAGAACCGATGGTCTAGTTATTCCATTAATGGATCCATTGGAGTTCAAAACATTTCCTACTAGAAGAACTTCCGGGGTATGCCTAATCGCTAATTTCTTCGCAACTAACCAAGGTTCTAATTCAATAGCACTTTTTATGTACACCGATAGTGATTTTTGTTTCACAACATAATCTTCAAGTAGATTTAATACTGATGTATTTGACAAAACTTTTGAAATAAATCTTTTGGAATTAATATCTGCTTCGTGTTCTTCTTTCTCTTTCAAATTACCTAACACAATAACCAAAATAAATTGAAAATCATCTTTACATTCGGTCAGTAATGTGTTAAATGACTTTTGATGATCGTTTTTTGATGTTATTATAGATTCGAGCTTTTGTTTATTTTCAGGACTTTCAACTAAGTTAAGTATCGTCTCATTTATTGAAACCTCATCATGGCTTGGTCTGGCGGGAATTTTACAAACCATCTGGGAATTATCACTGCTTTTAAATGAAAATCCCATAGTGAGAACACCCCATAAAAGTGATAATATATTGTATGCTATACGAAATAGTAATTTTGGTACAAACATTAAAATTACATTGAATGGATTATTTTGAAATGTAGATTCATGAGATATCAGAGCTTTATTCAAACCCACAACACTATATTTTTGCTTAAAATTTGGATGTAATGCTTCTACTATAGGTAATTTAGGAACAACTTGAGAAGCAAGAAATCTATTGCGTATGATATCATCCACAAAAGGGCCTGTATCTCTCAAATTCTCAACACTCCCAGAATTCACTGCAAAGTCATTTGTGATAGAATCCCCAATAAAACTACTATTAGGAATACGTTCTGGAACCTCTGGAGGTTCTGTTGCAAATATATCTGATTCTGGAACAGACTCAAACCTTGCAGTTTCCTTCCAAGTACCATCAAAATACCTCCCTATAGCAGCCTCTAAATTCCAACCATGGTTTCTCAACAAATTAACAATACCAGATAGCTCATCTTCCGGGAAAGAAGTAATTAATTGAAATTGATTCAATTTATCTTCTTCATCGTGAGATAAATGAAACTCATTATTATCATCCTTAATAATCATCACGATTTTTAATGTTCAACACAATTTCTTCTCACAAAAAAATAACCAAATTATCAATAAACCAAGAAGAATATCTATTTCAACTTGTCTACATGACTATGCTAATCCTAAACTTCCTCATCTATATACATCATCGAACTGTCTTTCCTTTCATTATATATGTTAATTAGTAAAACAAGGGACCCTGAACTTTGCTTAAACCGATTTTGCATTTTATGTAGAAGAAGTCGTTCGTTATGATCCGCTGACTTTTCAATATAAGAACTTCACTATAAACAAGATAACGATTATGATGATGATGATTGCAACATCGTTATACAATTATAGTATGCTTCTGTCGAGCAATCTATCGACATTTATCTAGCTTAATTGATTGCATTTTAATTAGGTTTTGTCTGCATTTACTTTGACAGGTTCCTATTTGGTGTTGGTGAAGAAAAAGTGTTAGTTCGTTTTATATTAGAACTTTGTAAATAATAACAAGTAAAGAGAAGGTTTCGTAAGAATTATTATGAATAACAATTATAAGTTAAGATTATTCGTTCTATTTAGTTATTTGTCGGTATTTTTTCTGTTAGGTGTGCCTCTTTGGTATAAATTGACAACGATTCATAGGGCGGATCTTCCAATTACTTACATAAAAGAATTAGTTGACAATAAGTTGAATGATGTGCATTTGAAGTTACCTATATATGTCGATTCTCAGATTAATGATATTAAAGAGTCAGCCATTTTACTTAAGGACATACAATCGGAGATTAATGATATATTGGGTAAAAATAACGCTGGTTTAGATATATCAGTGAACGTATTGGATTATGTAAAAGAAAATCTAGATTCAAAGAATGAAAACGCTAATCAAATATTAAAGATAGTCAAAGGTGATAATAATTTAAAAATGGTAGAAAATAGAGACTTTTTCTCATCAACTGCCACTACAGTTGAAGTTAACGATCTTTCAACTGACTACCAGAAATCCATTCGTGAACTTTCAAATATCATTCTCAATAATATATTAGGCGTTAACGCTAAAAATATTAATACTGTGATTGCTTCGACAAAAGATATTAATGATGGTGAAAAGACTGGGGTGTCCATACCATATATACAGGATATTCATCTGAGTGCCATCTTGTTGTCAGGGGACGGTGATGCACTTGGTTGGGATATAGAGTCAAGTATGTCCAAATATATTACACCTCTACGAGAAATGTTATCCTCAGTATACCATTTTACTGTAGATTCAGATATTGTTTATTACAATGACTTGAATTTACATTCACAACATGCGGTGAATGAATCTACTCTGGCACATATTTTAGATATTTCAGAAATATCTACCAGTGATGAGTATTCAGAGCAGATTGGATTGACCCTTGCTATCGTGTTTCCTAGTCGTGAAGTTGGCAATAATGGATTGGAGTTTATCAAACCAAAATCAATTGAAAAATTAGACGGCTCTGAAAAGGTTTCAAACGATATTAATTGGGAAAAATATTTGATTCCAAGATGGGGTAGCTTAATTATCAACAAGTATCCTTTAAAGGCAAACTCATATTTAGACGAAGAATTTCTACATCCAATCATGCATAAATTTTCAATTGATCTATTAGAAATTCTGGGAATAGGTTCTGATATGATGTCACCATATAATTCATTACACATGTTTAAACGTTCCGTGGTGTTAAGAAATCTACTAAAATCAGTGGACACTTTGCAATCGCTAGTTAGACTAACGGAATCATTCAAACAAATGGCAGTTCCAGAACAAGTCTTGGCAGATGTCAACACTGCTATTGGAATCAGGTACGAAATAATTAATAAAATAAATCATTTCGGAACATCAAATGGAATCAATAACAACATTGTTTGGGATGAATTGGTTCTTCTAAGTAATAAGTTAGTCACTGTTTGTGAAAATGCATTTTTTGATAATGAAATGGTTCAACAAAATTTCTTCCCAGACGAACATAAAACTGCAGTTTACTTCCCATTTTTAGGTCCCATTGCAATGGTTTTATTTTTGGGCATAGTAAATATGATAAAGGATAGAAGTCACATCGTTGACAGTATTAAATAGTTATTTGACATAAATAAATATGATGATCTTTTGAATCATCACAAAGTAGAATATCAGACAATATTATTACATATTTAAAATGTTTCAATCAATCTCGAACATGTTAATGAAGGTGTTTCCAATTTGATTTATTGACAGTTTGTTATGTGTCTCTTCTATTCGATGCTCCATAGTTAAGCGCACTATTGAAAAAATGGAAAGTTAAGAGTTTACATATAGAACTGAAGTGTATATTTATGTTTCAATGATGATACAAGGTACGTCGCATGTATATATATATAGGTATATATTGGGCATTTAGTGGTAAAATCAGCTGAAGCTTGTCTATAAGAAAGTGATAACTGCGAAAAGGGACGATGAGTAACTATAAAAGTGAAACGAAAGGACCAATAAATTTGATTCCTAAGACAAATTATATTTCCACTTTAACAGTTGCTAATTACTTATTGACTAAGCAAACAATTGACCAGGCTTTGAATGAAGATCATGAGTATGTGCTGAATAAGAATATTGAGATGAGAACTGGAGGTACCTTAAATTCATTCTTTGCCACAGGAAATTATAAATTAAATTACAAGAACAATGATGAGGAAAACTCTGAACCAGAGAAGAAGAGAAGAAAAATCATTTATAACAATGGGAAAGCACAAGAACCGGATGAGCTGATCAATGAAGTTCCTGGTAATATCAAATTTGCCAAGGATATCCGAGATGAGAAGGCTAAAGAGTTGGTGTTCTCGCATGTATTAGATCAAAACGAGCAATTCAGGCTATTAGTCAATAATTTGGATGAAGACCAAACAAATAGATTTGAAGTATTTCACAGAACCTCTTTGAACAAAGCACAAGTGAAGAAATTAGCTAATACTGTATTGAATCAAAATATATCTGAAAACATCAGAGTTTTCCTTCAATCTATCGGTAAAGTTTTTGCAGGAGAAATCATTGAATTGGCCATGCAGGTACGAATGAAATGGTTAGTGGGTCAGTTGACTATCAATTATAATAAAAGGAAGAGAATCGGTAAACAATTGAAGAAATTCTTAAAAAAATTAACGATGTTAGTTCAAAAATCAAACAGCACAAACAGCAGCACTTCACTGACTGCTGCTGAAGAGAATAACGAAGATATAGAGATTTTAAATTCCAATAGTGAATTCAATGATAGTATCGATGAATGTGAAAGTGATTCTTTTTATGATGATGATGAAGAAGAAGAACCGTTTGTTAAAGCTGGTAATGAGCTATTGAAATATAATAAACAAGTGACACAAGATATAAAAACAGAATTAGTTAAGCATTATAACATCTTGGCCAAAAGATTCAATTCTTTAAATATGAACATCGATAAGTTTCTCGGTTCAGTCGAAGATTCTTCTTCAGTAACATCAGAAAGTATCGGTGAAGGATCGACTAAAAACCAACCTCAAAATACGAAATCAAAAGTAATCAATACCAGTCCATTGTTATCCGAACATATAAGAGAAGCATGGAGATTATATCAATTACAAAGCGATTCCCTGCCTTCTGCAACATGGAGACAACAAGGTGAAGGAAATGGATGGATGTTCAGATAAGATAATGGCGCTACCTAATATCCTAAACATATAATTAATTAGCATGATGAATACTCAGTATATCAACAATCATAAAACAGAAAAATGTGATATCAATCACACACATACCTGTATATATCCATCTTTTTATTTAAAGTATCTCAGTAATATTGAAAACTATCGACTTCATATTTTTAAAGCATACGCTCCGTTATGATTTCCTCAATAACTTTAATTTTTAGATAAAATTAGAAAATGATAATTATTATAAAAGTAAATTTCTATGTAATTTATGTTAGTTATATTTGTTATTTAATTACTATTGTTTACTATCTTGTGTTGTTATTGTAAATATCTGAACTAGTTGAGTTTGTTACAATTACTAAAATTTTATAACCCGTCAATAATCAGGATTATAGTACATTGAACCATTAGATTCATAATTGATACTTTTTGTAAGACACCTTTATCGGCATTAATAAGTAATTGAAAGAATCTTAACGCTCTTCTACTAGAGAATTGTTCTATATTTTGGTACCAATTGCAAATACTGTACTACGGTTTAACTAAGCAGCAAAATTTTATTTCCATTGGTTTTGCTTTTAATCTGTCCAAAATTTAGTGTCAGATTCGAAATTATCTCTCTGTTTTTATTAGACCTATCCAATAGAAAAATCTACAAGATATAATCATAATAGCACGATATTTATTTGAGTAATATGGGTAACTCTGGATCAAAACCACGTAAGAAGGGTTCTGGTAAAGCAAACAATGCTCCTCCAACAACTCAAACAAAACCAACTAAACTACAATCAAAGCAAAAATCATCATCTGAATCTGATTCGAATAAGGATACTTCCACACGAAATAAAGCTACAGATGATTCGGTAATGAAAGAAAATTTGTCAAGGACAGAGACTATGCAGTCAACAAAGTCGAATAGATCACTTCGATCATTAAGATCTAAAAAATCTCAAACTTCTATATCTGGAAACTCCAATGTCGACATTCAAGAAAAATATAGAGATGATGATCATTTACCTCCTCGTACAAAGGAAATTCAAAGGGTTCATTCTTCGGGCTCACAAATGTATAGCCACTCTAGGTCACACTCATTAAGTCGAGTTCCAACAGATGTGCAATCTAATAAATCAAATAATAATTTACTGCCTGGTATCAATTCAGGTAGAGCAGATTCTAGAAAATCTAGTTTTAATGGCAGTTATGATATACCACCTTCGATGATACAAGTCAAACCAAAATCACCAATTTTACGAAATAGGAATTACACATCTTCTTCCGTTAGTTCATTTCAAGAGAATGCAATAACGGATGATGAAAATGATGATTCAAATAATAACATTGCTTACTCTAACTCAAGAAAAAGAGTTGATATATTAAGACATAGTCATTCTTCGGGTACATCAAGGGGTAGTCCATTTGCTTCTAGATCAAGACGTAAATCTGATAACAGTGTATCAGAGAATGACTTATCGCCAGGAGCTGATCATTTACCAATGCATTCGATGTCAAGAACAGGTTCGCATAACTCAATGCATAGTAGGAGATCATCTACAAATTCAGTTGGTACAAATACATTTGTAACTCCTATGAACTCACCTGGTATAAAAATAACCGATACAGATCAAGAAAGAAATGATTATTTCTCTCACTCAAATGATTCTAACAATTACAGATATAACAATGAAACTGGACTTGATATTCAAAATAACCAATATATTGGTGATCATAGTAGTGAACTGGCTGGTGAGGCCATGTATTTCCCAAACGCGGATAATTCATACGATGCATTACATTCTACTTCTCATGACAGAAACATAAATGATGATAGTACCATTTCAAAAAAGAAAAAATCTACGAAAATGCTTGATATAGATGAAACAATTCAAAAATTATTAGATGCAGGCTATGCATCCAAAAGAACTAAAAATGTCTGTTTAAAGAATTCAGAAATTGCACAAATATGTCAGAGATCAAGAGAGATATTTTTATCTCAACCGCCGCTATTAGAGTTATCACCACCTGTAAAGATTGTTGGTGATGTCCATGGACAATATGGTGACTTACTAAGATTGTTTACAAAATGTGGATTTCCTCCATCATCAAACTACTTATTTTTAGGTGATTACGTCGATCGTGGGAAACAATCACTTGAAACTATTCTATTACTATTATGTTATAAAATTAAATATCCAGAAAATTTCTTCTTACTTAGAGGTAACCATGAATGTGCCAATGTTACTCGTGTTTATGGTTTTTATGATGAATGCAAACGTCGTTGTAACATTAAAACATGGAAAGTGTTTGTTGACACATTTAATACATTACCATTGGCTGCCATAGTTACCGGTAAAATTTTCTGTGTACACGGTGGTTTATCCCCAGTTTTGAACTCCATGGATGAAATAAGACACGTTAGTAGACCAACAGATATACCTGATTTTGGTTTAATAAATGATCTGCTATGGTCAGACCCAACGGATTCTCCCAACGAATGGGAAGATAATGAAAGGGGTGTTAGTTATTGTTACAATAAGGTGGCCATAAACAAATTTTTGAATAAATTTGATTTTGACTTGGTGTGTAGAGCTCATATGGTTGTAGAGGATGGTTATGAGTTTTTTAATGATAGAAGTCTAGTAACAGTATTTTCTGCGCCTAACTATTGTGGTGAATTCGATAACTGGGGTGCAGTCATGAGTGTCAATGAAGGGTTGTTGTGTTCATTTGAATTATTGGATCCTCTGGACAGTGTGGCATTAAAACAAGTCATGAAAAAGGGAAGACACGAGAGAAAATTTGCAAATCAACAGCAACAACAATATATTCAGAACTAATGGTGAATCCATGTCAAAATAACTTTATATAATAATATAATAGGATGACAGTTTGATACCGTTTATAGTTCACTATACACCTCCGTCTTATTTAAAGTAATACAATGATATACTTCTTTAACCATATATGTCTATTTTTTGTATGTATCTTACATATTGTCCGAGTTATGTTAAAAGTTAAAATATTTGAAATTGTGCAATGTGATAATGTTAAAAACTATCTAATGTCTATTCACATATGTATATAAAGTGATCGTTTGTTGGTATAGATTAGAGAGAGTACTTCATATTATCATTTATATATACAATTTCGAAGTCGTATTTCTCGAGAACTCTGATGAAACTATGATTCAAGGCTCGTTTAGTAATGAATATTACTGGTTTTCAAGGCATTTCATAACATGTTCAGCAACAATATTTATAATCATATGGACATTTATACCTGAAGATATTGATATACTATTTATCAAGAAGGATTTTATACGATCTATTTTAGACATCCTTCCAGATCGAAGATGGGTGATCTATTTCCAATGTTTTGTCTTAATGGGCATGCTTTGGTGTTATACGGCGTTGATGATGTATAACGAAGATGTATTAACTCCAAATTTAGATGATTTATCTACAATAACTGATTCAAGAGCAAATGTAGTTATAGTAAGTGATAAAGAGAAATTTTTAAATGAGTATGCATATAATGCAACCAGCGGCGTATTTGATTTACCTATAACAGATGTATGTAAAATACTATATAGTGATGATTAAGTAACATATGATGTAAAATACAATAATGAATCAAAATCAAAATTGGAATTGAAATGCTTATTCAGCTACATTGGTGTGTGATTCAGTAGATTCTGAATTTTCGTTTCCTTCGTGGTTACGACCTGTATCATGAAATCTACCACGATGAGGGCCGTTACCACCACGACAGGAACCACTTCCGCCTCTGTGTCCGTTACCACGAGAAGAGCCTCTTTGATTAGTAAATCTCCTATTGTTTGTATAGTTACCTCTACCTCTGCTTGTATTTGAGTAGCCATAGGAGCCATTCCTATTGGAACTATTGGAACTAGTGGAATTAGTATTATTGTTGTTGTATTTTGAAGTACGATTGAATGACTCTTCATCATTACCAGAATTGCTCGAATGCAGAAAACCTGCAGCTGGCCTGAATAAAGAATAGCGTTCTTCTGGTTGTGAATTATTTGGTTTCCCAGTATAATTACCATTGCTGTTATTTGATCTGTTTCCATAGTTATTATTACCTCTGCCTCTAGATCCGCCTCTAATATTGCCTCTATTGCCTCCTCTACCAGTGTAGTTTCCTCTATTACTCTTGTAATTACCTTCTCTCTTATAGTTGTAATTTTCTGATTGATCTTTCACGTCACTTTTATGTTCTTCGACATCATTTTCTTCCTTTGATAAATCCTTCAATTCTTCAACATTTTCAGTAACCAATCTGTCCTTATTTTTATTGGTGTTCTTGTTATCACGGTCATTAGCCTTGACTTCATCAGATCCATGCATACCTTCTCCATTATCTTCCTCATCTTCCAGAGCACTTTCAGATTCGTTAAATTTAGTGTTATCGTTAGCATTTACTTTAGCCTTTTCTGCTTGTTGAGTTTCTTTTTTAACAATGTGCGAATAATTTAAAGTTTTTGTAACTGGAATAGTGGTATTTACGTGTGTATTTGTTGGTAATAAGGATTCCTTTGTAGTTATCGTAGCAGTCGCCAAAGAACGAATATTGTCTGAAGTAGTAATATCGTTATTTTCATTCTTCAAAATTTTTACTTTAGTTGCATGTTTTGAGTTTAAATTGTTCATGGTATTAGAGAATCTTCTTAAAGTAGTTGTGTCTTCTACGTGCAACGTTGCGATTTGTTCTTCTAATTTCAAAATTTTTGATTGTGTATCTACTGGTTTTGCAGCTCCAAATGGGTTGCTTTTTCTCCTCTCTTTTGGTTGATTATCGTGAGAATTCTGAATCATATTTTTAGGCAATGGTGCTTCAGGGGAGGGTATTTTGAAGGATTTGACAGATTCAGTTCGGTCCATATAGTTCTTGAAATCAACGAAATCGGCTGGAGACACGATGATGTTATAAATTTCTTTCAAAGGATCATACCAACCTTTCAATATTTTATCCATATCTCTAACGGAATATAACTCTACGAAGCATACCTTAGAAGATAATTTGAAGTATTCATAGAATTTGTTTGGATTTTGAATATCTGCCATTGTTGGGTTTGGATTTAAAACCCAAAACATTTTAAATTTAATAAAATTTGTGAATTTAGAATTGAACAAATCTTTCATTTCAAAATCAGAGAAATCTGAAGATAAGTTCGAGAATTTGACAATATAGGGAGGCCCTGAAGCACTCTTGTTCACATGGTGGCTATTGCCGCTTGATTTTTTCAATAGATCGATGTTGGTTGTGCTACTAATGGCATCCAGGTTGATGTCGTCTTCGTCCCATAGAGTGTCGCTAAGGGTATCGTTACCCAGGAATTCCTCGAGAGACATTTTCTTCATGGTAGAATTGTTAGTTGTCATTGTAAATGTGAACTGATATTAATACGAGGGGGTTGCAGTCGTCTGTTGCTCGCTTGTTGACAGTGCGATCTGAGGTGCTTGACGAATAGAGGCAGCAGATAGTTAACCAAGTAATGAGAGTTAGAAGTTTTATAGATGAGGATAATGGTAATGCAATGGACCATAGCCGTACCAAACAAAAGGTGATAGTCGCTGATTGATGAAGCAGGTTAAGCTATTCGAGTTCATTGTTACTTACTGTTTACACAACTGGTAGTATCGTTCGTACTTTCTCTTCGTTGTCTCTGGATAATGGCAAATGGACGCGCATCGATCACAGCACACGAGGCCACGGACGAGCGGGCAACCGGCCGCGCGCGGCCGGTTGCCCGCTAGTCCGAGAGGGTAACAATGCAATCACGCAAGTAGCACGTGATTGATTTTACTTCACGTGATCAGAAGCTCGCACGTGACGGACAAACACTTATCACGTGCAATTTGCCGGCATCACGTGCTTCTCACGTGGCAGTGGGCGCAAAGAATTTCCCGATCGGGGAATTCTTCGCGCCACCACAGTTTGTTTTAGTATTTTTTTTGTGCGTGGTTGCCCTCGGGCGCCGCGCGCCCACGCCGTTTTCTTAAGCACCACACAGACGCGTGCGGTGTTTGCCGCGGCGTTGCTAGCTTCCTGTGGAACGCCCGGACACACAAGGCCAAGGCAATTGCTGCACACAGGCAGTGCTGCTCTACCAGCCTGCACAAGTCCGTCTGGGCTCGCGGTTACTGTCCAGTGCAATGCCGTGAGCATCCCACTCCTGCGGCATTCTATGACACAGCGCATTCCAGTCCACAGCGGCTGTCGCAGAAGACTGCTCTTGCCTCCTTCTCCACATGCTGCACCGCCCGAACCTCATCCTTTACGCTCCTCCGGACATTCTTTGGTAGAGTGTCCCCGGAACGACGCTGCGCGCCCTCCCTGCGCGGCCGCGATGACCATGTCTCGAAACGGTCGAACCATCTATCGTCTCAAAACATAATCGTTCCATCAAAAATATTTACAGCTTCAGTTCATAAGAGCAATGCTAGATTGATAAGACTTCTGTTTTTTGTTCCTGATCGTTTTGGTGCAATATATATTGGGGATCGAGACATTTCTATTTCATATATAAACGCATGGATCACAGACTGCCAAATAATAAATTATAAGTTACGAACCCATTCAGTAATATCCGAAGAAAATACAACCGAGTTCTCTATACATATTGCATCCCACCATTGAAAAATTTGGTGTAACCTCTTCCTCACATTTACATACACACTCGTATTGCTCCAACCTTTGGGTCTATCACAGTTCATATCGTCGCTCAACAAAAAAATCATAAAAAATGAGTACAAAGACTTTGAATAATAAGAGATGGAGTATGGGGCTGATCATGTTATCTGCAGTCGTTGTTTTATGGGTCCTGTCATCATTTTTAATTAATATAATATTCAGAGATAATTCATATAGGAAACCTTTCCTAATCACATACATCAATACTGTGTCTTTTATCTTCTATCTGCTTCCGTTGATAAAAACAATTTTAGTCAATTTTTACTATAATGGTGTAAGAAACGAGATTCCAAATATATTAAACGAATTAATCATTGCCCAAGAGGGGCCAGATTCGACTACTGTTAATCCCTTGCATCCAGAACCATCGGGCGCATCGAATGTCTCAAGCGTTGCAAATGACATTGCAGAAGGTTCTTCACAGACACTGCCAAATGAAGCAACGAGTTTATTGTCATCTAGCTCTAAGGATGATACGGATTCAAAACAAACCTTAACCCCAAAAAACAGAATGACATTGAAAGAGACAATACTTCTCAGTCTCGAATTCTGTTCATTATGGTTTCTAGCAAATTTAATGACTAACTCTTCCCTTGCATACACGTCAGTCGCGTCGCAGACAATTCTGTCGTCAACTTCATCTTTCTTCACTTTGTTCATTGGTTATATATGGAACATTGAAAAGATCACAAAATCGAAGACATTGGGTTCCCTGGTGTCCTTCATTGGTATCATATTGGTGACACATTCGGATTATTACCATTATGATGACAATTACCCACCAAGAACAAATCCACACTCATCTTTAATCACATTCGCAAAGGAAATCATTAATATACTGACGACGTCAGACAATGATGAAGAGTATGGAAATAGTCCATTTAGAATGTTTATCGGTAATTTGTTGGCATTGGCTGGTGCATTATTATATAGTGTCTACTCGATTCTATTGAAGAAAAAAGTACAAGATGAATCAAGATTGAACATGCATGTCTTTTTTGGCTTTGTTGGTTTCTTCACTTTGGTTTTATTCTGGCCAGTTATAGTGCTACTTCAATACTACGGCTGGGAAACAATTGAATTGCCTCCAACCAACACAATTGCCATCATCGTCCTAATTAACTGTCTAATAACATTTGTAAGTGATTACTGTTGGGCAAATGCAATGTTATTAACAACTCCATTGACCGTTACAGTGGGTCTTTCATTGACAATTCCACTAGCAATGTTTGGTGATTTGCTTTTTGTCAATAAGAAAATGAATTGGGTTTACATATTCGGTGCCATATTAATCATGGGTTCTTTTTTCGTAATAAATAATGAGTCAGGCATTGAACAAAATGAATTATCAGAACAACAAGAACAACAGAATTCACAGTCGCAGAATGTAGAAAATCAAGTTTGATTACTCACATTACATTAGAGAGGTTTTATAAACATACCCCAAATAGACTCACATCCATATATATTGAACAACTCAAAGGTAGTTTTTTTTTACACTTTAAATACTACACAAAGATTCATGACACATTAGGGATTTTATTATACAGTAATATATACTTCATGTTAAATAAATTAAACAATATCTAAATGATATATTAAATATTTATTTAAAACATAAATGGATATCCTGGGCTCTTTATTGCATAGATTTGCATATAATACTGAGTTGAATAAAATAATATACACGCCAAAACAGACGTGTATAATATTTTATTCTTTGGTGAGATCTCGAGAGTAGGTAGTGTGATTAATGCATATATTTCAAGACTTAATAATAAATATAACATTGACATTGTAAAGATCTCAATACCAAATTGCCAACTTGTACCACCACTAAAAAACATGATTTTGCCATCTTCACCCCTAGCAATGAATGGAATACCTTTAATTTGAGTAAATTTATAACCTGTTAAACTTGGTAACATTATGCCAAATATAAGAAAGAAACAGAAGAATTTGGCCTTATTAGTAACTCTAGGTAAAATTACTCTCTTTATAATGATGAAAAAAGCCATGCAAATAATAAAATATAATGAAAAGGCATTGGTATCGAATGGCTCTTGAATTAATACTAAAATATTCATAGTTTTACCCAAAAAATCAGCAAATCTCATTACATCTTTAGCATGTATGTTTTTCAATTCATATTGATAGAATTGATTCACTAACCAACTAAAGTTTTTGGAGGATTCGTGTGTGGTTGGTGGATATACTAACAGATGTGGAACGGATTGTAATTTCAGATCTCTTACCAATTTAGAATTCTCATTTGTGTCAGCAACATAAAATAATACATTTAAGTTAGGATGCTGAGACTTGACAGCATCGTATACATTTTCTAATGTGTCTTCAAAATCAAGGCACATTTCACATTTTCTGCCATTTGAAGTAACTCCTCTCATTGTAATAAAAAGAATGCTATAGTACCCTTCTATCCCAATTGTACTCAATGATTCATAATTGTAATCATTGACTTCGATTAAGCCTTTCTCATTTTGAAATGAAAGAACATGATTCAGTTCATCATCACCAACTACCACTCTTAAAAGGGTAATAAGTAAAATACTCAAGTATCGGCACAGCATCTAAACAACGAGATTATTAGCCTATTTCTCACACGTATCAGTGATAATTCTTTGTCTCTAATTGATATTAATCAACACCATGCCAAGAAATATATAAAGAATTACACATTCGAAGTTGCATTTTTAAATGTGAAAGGGTCTCTCATCTTTAAATTTTGACCAAGTTAGATTTTTACCGCATAACAAGATCACAGATATAAAAACATCGATCTTCAAAATAAAGTAAAATAAGGATGGTATACAAGATCTACTTACAAGGTTATCAAGTTGCAAGGCTTAACTACGTTGCTAGTACTCACATTAAACTACGATATTAGGAAGGTTTAAACATAAACTTATTGAATGGGTAATCTATCATAATTGTTAATCATGACGTCTTTATTGCAACTATTGTATAATTATCAGATGTCTGTAATTGAAAGTGAAAGGTTTTACTATACTCATTTACTAGAAGAAAAAGAGTTGAATACAAAAAACGAAGCCTTAATAAAGAATAATGATAATACTGCTGTGTTGGTTGATGATATAACAGGGAAACAACAAGAGCATTCTTTGAGTAAAGAACTCATCTCGTTACAAAGACAATTAACGAAAGTGTCCATAGAATTACAAACAATGAAACTAAGCAATGAGCAATTAAAGGAAGCACAGAAGGTTACAAAGAATACGATGAATCAAAAATTAAATAATTCACTAAAAACAATTGAGAGACTAAAGAGTGAATTGAGTGTGAATAATTCTAGTCATGGTGATGAAGACGCATCTTCAGTTACTCCTCCAAAAATATTTAATACATTTAAAAACAATGAAATTAAGCAGAAAAACAATATTCACTTATTATCACCAGTTACTAGGAAGGAGTCGGGGCATCTAGAATCAAATAACAAAATTGAGAAACTTTCTGGAATACGTAACATTGTAAATTCTAAGAAGCATACATTATTTGACATGGATACTGAATCAGAAGCTGATAACTCTCTAAATTCTATTGAAAATGTTTTAAAAATAAATACCTTAAAGAGAAATGAAGTATTAGCTAACATGGTGCTTCCAAAGGATGCATTACCTGAAAGCTCCGACATTAATTCTTCACAAAATATTCTTTCTGTCGATATACCTCTTATAAAAGGCAATACAGTAGAAGAAAAACAAGTGAAGAATCATCATGAAACAAAAAAGAGAACGTTAACGAAAACCAGGATCCAAAAATTAGACAGTGACGATAGCTTATTATAATTAGCGGATCGTGGTTTGGTAAACATTTACTAGATATATACCATAATGAATAATGTTAATGATAATTGATTTATTAATGCGAATGGGTGATATTTCTATATTATATATTTGTATCTTTTATGTTTCATTAAATTAAATAAGTTTTCCTGACAAATTGATCATAATTGTTAGGAATGGAATGTTTGAAGATAAAATCGTGGTTATCTTCTGTTTAAACATTAAAATTTGGATATTAGTCCATTTAGTCTGTATTTCATTTCTTTTAGGTTTTTATTTACCGGTTTCCACAATTCGAACTCTTTGATCAATGTTTCTATATCCTCCTTATGGATAGTCTTATTAGTTTCAGATAAGAGTCCGCGCATACACCAAGGTAAATTATATGGGTTTGTTTTCAATTGAGCAATTGCATATGGCATGTAAGTAACAGGAACAGGCTTTTTTAGATCGGTAGTTTCAAGCGAAAATTTAAGTCCTAACTCATATACTTGTGCTTCGTTGTATATTGTCGAATGACCGCCTCCCGTTAATGTTCCTGCCAAGGCTTCGCTAATTTCTTTGATTATGCCATGGTCATCATAACCTAAATTCAGTAGCGTTTCTGTCATGTCCACAACTCTGGTGATAAACGATGGTGTTCGAGAACCTTTGTCAATAAAAGTAGCTCTGAACACGTTTGGATGTCTTGCAAACAAGCATATTGAAGAGTATAACGGTACCAATTGATCATTTATTGACCCAACAAAAGTAACCTTGACATTGTTTGCAATTAATATCCTGAAATATTTAATGTAGCTTTTAGATGGAGTAGATTCTGGATTTTGGAACTCAAACAATTCTCTTAAGGAATCGCTTTCAATTGTAGAGTATGCACGAACAAATAAAGTTCTATCAGCTCCAAAGAAAGGCCCATTATTAATTCCAGCCATTGCCAAAACAGATATTATTTTCTTTCCTCTAGTGCTACTCGTGTAAGAGTTAGTTTCGAATGAAACTGATGTTGTTTTAAGAATGCCAGCTTCTAATAATTTTCCTAACAAAATCATTGTCACAGGAGAACCTTGGGAATGTGCTACAAAATATATGAAATCTGCACTGTTTAGTTCTGTCTGGTATCTTTTCATAACCTCAAAAAAATAATCAACCCTTTCAAAGATTTTTCCTTCTTTTTCTAATGCAATTTTATTTATTTCGAAGGTTGTATTATGCTTTTCAAAATATCTTCTCACAATAACTTCAGCTTCATTTACAAATTTTAAAGAGGTGCCTGTTGGTTCACCAATAAAAGGTCTAAGCATTTTTGTTGGGAAAAATCCATGAACTCCTACGATTAAAATATTAATTGGCCTGGAAGCAGAATCAGATAATTGGTAGAAATTCTGTTTTGGACTTTGAATTTGCAATGACATCTCTTTTTTCTCATGTGATATTATGTTTAAATTACTGGCCAAGGAACTTAACGAATAGGATATAGAAGACCAAACTGTGCTCTCTGGCAATACATTAAATTGTGGTACAACAATATTCGGGTGTTCAATGGTAGCATCCAGCTTTTGAAATTCTTTATCTGAAGTGAGAGTGCAGTCAATTTTTGATTGTGTCTTTGTTAAATCATATTCCGACTCATGAATGATTGAATTTGTTAATGGTTTTGTCAAATTAATAATAGGAAGTGGATTAGAGTTTGATGGAGATTCTTGACTTTCAATGATTGTATCGTTATCATTATGGAATTGTGTTCCTTTATACATCGACAATAAAGACCAGCCCCTTGATCTATTCTGATTGTCATCATTTGGTTGGCTTCCTATTTCCACCTTAGTAGCACTTTGGCTATCAGTATTATCATTACTCTTGGTTGGAAGTGGAAGATTGTATTGTTTGTTAATATCATCACTTGAATTATTACTCCATAGAGACCAATTTCTCGAATGTGCATTTTTTGAAACACTGAGTAACTCAGGGTTTCCATTTATAATTGAATTGGATTTTGAATTACTTACGTTATCTAAATTTCCAATTAGATTAGAAGTAGAAGTAGAATTAGAAGTAGAATTTGAAACATCGTTAGAATTTGTCTCAACAGTATTCACAGCTGCATCAGTGAGGCTTTTTATATTAGTAGCAGGCATTGTATCATTTGCTGAGCCTCTTTGAGAAATAAAGTTTTTAGACAATGATGTAGAACTTAATTCCTTCAATATAGTACTATTAAACACCTTATCGTTATTCTTAGTAAACCTCGTCTGTTCATTGATCTTTACTATAGGTATATCATCTATTTGGATCATATTACTTCAATAATATAAAAAATAGTAGATATACTTCCAATCAGCTCGTTTACCGTTTCTCTAGTCAAGTTGTTTGGTTTAAAGATTTGACAAATGTACTTCGAATTGATGGTAAACAGAAATATTTCCAACAAAACTAACAGGCCTTTAGAATACTAAAAGAACTAATTGTATGCAAATAATATAACAAACCAACTTTAAATCCCTTATATATTTTAGAAATTTAAATTTAACTTTTTCGATTTAGTGATGTTTACTAAGCAGTTCGAAATCGATTTTATCAAAAACTTAGCCTCAATGAAATGGGGAAAGTGACATAGTTCTATTTAATATTTGCAATGATGAAACGCATATTACAGGAAGCAAATACTTTAGTGGGTTTAATTAGCAGTCGTATTTGGTGTTATGTAGCTTGAATTATTTAACTTTCACTGTACTAGTTACACGTCAAGTGAGTTAAACTTGTAAATATTGGTTGAAATTTATCGAACTGGAGGAACGCTAATTGAAAATTATTATCAGTTTGGGATATTTGAGATAAAAAAGAATGACTGTACCTGAGAAGAAGAGAGGTCAATCGACCATAGAATCGTTTTTTAAAAATACTCCTGTTAAAAGGGCCAAAGTTACTGTGTCTAAGGAGGAAACTATCGCTATAAGTAAGATAAGGAATGAAAGTGCTGTTACAGTTGGGGTGGGGTCAAAAATAGTAAACAAGGGTATGGACAAAAAATCATTTAAGGGCTCATGCAGCAGTATGCTTTTGAATTTATTACAATTAGAAATCGATACAATTGAAGATAGTTGGTTTGAAAGACTCTCTCATGAATTCAAAAAGCCATACTTCATCCAACTTAAGAAGTTCATTGATGGTGAACAATCCAAGAGTACTGTGTTTCCACCTGCAGATGATATATATTCGTGGAGCAGGCTAACCCCATTTAGGCAGGTGAAGGTTGTTATCATCGGCCAAGACCCTTATCATAATTACAACCAGGCACATGGTTTAGCATTTAGTGTGAAAAGTCCAACTCCTGCCCCTCCTTCACTGAAGAACATTTACAAAGAGTTGAAAAATGAGTATCCTGACTATGAGATCGATAATAACGTAGGTGACTTGACACCATGGGCCAAACAAGGTGTATTATTATTGAATACAGCGTTAACGGTAAAAGCACACAATGCTAATTCTCATTCAAAAGCAGGTTGGTCAGATTTTACCAAAGAGGTAGTCCAAACTCTAATTAATGATAGGATCGAGTCTAAAGAACCAATAGCGTTTTTATTGTGGGGAAACAACGCGATTAGATTAGTTGAAACAATTCTAACTGAATCACGTAAGATTAATAAAAGTAATCTACCAGACAATTTTAAGTTGTTAAAATCAGTCCATCCATCTCCTTTGAGTGCAAGCAGGGGCTTTTTTGGGACACAGCATTTTAAACAGATTAATGACTGGTTGTACACTGAACAAAAGACAGATATGATAGATTGGAGTGTCGTGCCTGGTTCAAAATTGGCAGGCATCAAGAAGTATTGTAACATGCATTAATTATCAGCACATTTCATCAAGAACCTGGAAAGGAGTGTATAGTTACGAAGGGATATTCTACTCAATAAATATAGCTTGAGACATACGCACTGTGACATATTTTAAAAGAATCTTGGCAAAAAAAACCATTTGTCCTTCTAGGTGCGTTCGCCAGCCAGCTGCATGGTAAGCGAGATATTTAATCTATATAGTCAGTCATGTATGATATATATGATTAAATCAACTACATAATTCAATGATTTGAATTGAGTTTTTAACACTTTTAGGCTACATTTCCCTTCTTTCTAATACATTATCTCTAGCCAAAACCATATTCGCGTTAATTCCCATTTGCTAATTTAATAAACACGAAAGATTTAAAATGAGTAATAAGATATTAAATACTTAAATATTTAAATAATAATTAGTTTGAACAATCGACTAAGTCACTACGGCACTATTGAAAAGGAGTAGTAAACACTTTGTTGTACTAGTTATCAATATATATTACGAGTTAGAAACGTTTGCTAGTCGTCGTTTTGTTCTGTTTTTATATTAGCATTTCAACATAAAATTGTTAAAATTTTGAATAGTATTTAAATTTACTATTGGACTATATTGGGAAACAGAATAGTTCAACAGAAGCTTTGTATTTTAGTGTGAAATTGAAACTGAATTTTAAGAGGTTTGATGAATGAATTGACTTCTGATATAGATACAGATTCTATATTTTCAAGTGTGTCCAAGGATATGACACCAGAAGAAGTTGTGGTTGATAAAACAGAGGAGAGAATTAATAAAAAGGGCATCAAGAAATTAAGCTCAGTCCAATCTTTGCTAAACGATGCGTACAAATACTCTTCTCATACTGAATATACTTTACCAGAGTCTTTCCTAAGAACAAGGAATAAGCCTAAAATTATAGAAGATGTAGAATATGAAGCTCCAAGACCAAAGAAAAAAATTCAGATTAAAACCCAAAGGAAAAAATTGAAAGTGGAGAAACCTGTAAAACCTAAAAAGATAAAAAAGGTCAAGGCCAAATTAGAAGGAAAAACAATAAAGAGTAATGGAGAAGTTCAGATATCATATAGAGGAAGAAAGAAGGGAAGCAAAAATAAGAAGACTATTACTAAGCTTGAAAAGGATAATAAACTCAATGAAAATACTTTACAAAATGAAAGAATAAAAGAAACTCAAATCAATCAACAAGAAACTAATCAAAAAGAACCAACAGATTTCATTGACTTATCTTTAGAACCGTTTCCTCTGAAGTATGATTTCTTTGATATCGATTATTTGAAAAGTAATACAGAATTGAATGAGCTACCTAATCCATCAACATCTTTAACAAATAAATATTATTCTCCAACTGCATCTCAAATGAATTCTGAGGGTTCACAAGTTTACAAAATTGTTAAACTACGATACCCACTATTCACCAATTACTCTGAAGAATTTCACGTTGATTTTTTGAATAAACATTTTGATACCATTTACAATCCTATGGTGGAACTAGGTAAATTGATTGAATATTTTGCCAAAGTTTACATCCCAGATGCATATTACAATGAAATATCGAGAGAAATCATTAAACCTATGAATCACGCATTCGATATAAAGGATGTTGAAAAGTTTACCGATGCTATCAATAAGTATAATACCTTTATCCTAACTATTCCTAGAGATGAAATAATTAAAAAACTCGAATGTACAAAGGAACTTCCAAAATATTTTATTCAAGATCTTCTACATGTTGTTTATACGAGAAGTATTCATCCTAAAGCTAAAACTTTAAAGAAATATGCTGCATTTAGTAGCTATGTTTATGGTGAATTGCTTCCTAGTTTTCTATCAGAAATTTATTCCAACTGCTCTTTAAGTTCTGATAAAATATTTATGGATCTTGGATCTGGTGTAGGTAATTGTGTCGTTCAAGCAGCATTGGAATACGGTTGTAAATTGAGCTTTGGTTGTGAAATAATGGAAAATGCTAGTGACTTAACTGAAGCTCAGTATTCAGAATTGACGAAACGATGTAAACTTTTTGGTATCAAACTAAGTCCTATCAAATATTCTCTCAGAAAAAGTTTTATCGATAACGATGAAGTTTCAAAACTTATAAAGGAGTGTGACGTTCTATTGATAAATAATTTTTTATTCGATGCAAAGATTAATAATGCAGTTACAAAGATTCTTCAAAGTTGTAAACCCGGTTGTAAATTAATTTCTTTAAAAAGTTTAAGACCTGTTTCGTATACAATTGATTTTAATGATACGGAAAATATATTGAATAGAATGAAAATTACAAAGCATAACTTAAAGGAAAATAGTGTTTCATGGACACATAGTGGAGGTGAATATTACATATCAGAAGTAATGACAGAATTAGATGAATCTCTTTTTACTTTAAACGCTGGACACAGAAAAACTCATAAAGTTATCAAATATACTAGATAAAAGTCCAATGCTTTTATTTTCAGGAATGACTTTTTGCACATGTTTATCTAATATATTTAGCAACGTTAAGCATTGTGATATTTCATTGTTTTTTTAGTAATACATAACAACTATATTTTCTATAAAAATCAATATACATACATTTTTAATGCAACATAAGTTCAAACGTAACAATTTTATTAAGTATCTCGAATATTATATGCTGTTTATCTCTATTTAGTTTTGTAGTTTATCTTCTTGGCCACTTAGCAAAGTGAAAACTGGAGCATTCAATTGATCTCTACCCTTTAAGAAATCTAATTCCATAACAAAGTTATATTCTAAAACCTTTGAACCAATCTTTTCGATTAATTCACCGGCAGCCTTTGCGGAACCACCAGTAGCAATAATATCATCGACGATGATGACATTACTACCTTGAGGAATAGCATCCTTTTGCATTTCGAAGACATCAGAACCATATTCCTTTTGATAGGTAGCTTGAACACACTCACCTGGTAACTTACCAGCCTTTCTAACTGGAACAAAACCAACACCTAAGGCTAAGGCTAAAGTTGGGCCAAATAAAAAACCTCTGGATTCTAAACCAACGATGTAGTTAACCTTAGTGTTTGGGAAGGCTTCTTGTAAATGTAACTTAAAAGCATCTACTAATTTTTGGAAAGTGACTGGGTCTCTGAAGATAGGTAAGAAATCTTCAAATAAGATACCTTCACTTGGGAAATTTGGGTATTGTCTTAAAGTTGCCTTTAAATCGTTAGCATAAGCTTGTAATGGCATTATGTATATTGATATTATATTGTGCTAGGTTTTTTGAAATAACGAATGAGTCTTGAAAGTTAAGTTAAATTTTTTTCAATAAGGAAAAAAGTATTGGACTCAAACCAATAAGTTTTAAAAACTAACTTCAATTTAAAATTATTTCATTTTGTAAATATTTTAACCATTGAAGATTTTATAAAAATATTGAGCACAGTTATTGCAATTATTATTATGCATTATTCATGAGATGAGCACAATTGCTATGAAAAAAAAAAAATTTTATTTTTCCTCTTCGTTTCTTTTTCAGATCAGAACGAATATGTTAATATTTATTGGTTTCGGTCAACAATGTAATAATATGTAAAGCAAATTAGAATGTGAGCGTGCATATGTTGAAATGATTTGATGAATTACATATTGTCGGAAGAGTAGAGCAAAAATATCTTTAGTTAAAATTTCTAAATGAGTCTCACGTGACATTATGACACTTGCATTTGATTATTAAAATATGAGATTAAGGTCGGTTTTCTATACCCATTACAAATGAAGTTTTGAATTGACGATGACATATAATAATGTTTATAATCTTTGGTTATATGCTTATTCAGTTTCTACATTTATATGGACCATCATTTTCATCATCTTCTTGACTGCCAATACATGCCAAGGTATATGGGAATATTCTCCTTTAGAAATCCCAAACCATGGATTTAATGCTGCAAGATTTGTAAAGTCTGATAATATGGTTTGTAACAATTGTGTGCTATCAGAATGGGGGCAATTCAATAAATTGATTTCGAACTTGGGCAATAAGGACCCCCTTCGTTGGTTGAATTTTACTAGTGCACCACTCTTAATAGCACATCTGTGTTGTGAGTTTGATAGCGGGAACGGGTATTCAAAGATAATACTGTATAACTCTTGACTTATATCTCTTAACTCATAGTCTCCCAATTTATGTGGATTTATTGGTGTAGAAAATGAATCATCCTTGAAAGATGGTTTAAAAGTTGGATACAATTGATCCTCATCGACGAATGATATCTTGGAAGTATCGTTTACACAGACAACAGCTAAATGAATATTCCTACCTGATAACCTTCTCCAATTCATCAATTCATCATCAGGTAAAATACTGTTCAATCTTGTTAGAATTAAACATATTTTTCCATATTTGGTAGATGCAAGTTTTAAAGCATTTGCCCAAATTTCAGTACAAGCTTGATCAAACTTCGTCTTAGAGCGACCAACATACCATACCCTGGTAGATGTATCTTTACCAAAACTGTCAGAAAAGGCTGCAAATATCCATTCTTTGTCTATACTTCTAGAATATGCCAAATGAATATATGTATCATAGTGTATCGCAGAAGGGATATTATTTGATTGGGATGTGCGAAACTTTATCTTATCAGGGTGTTTGGGTACTATGCTGGTAAATTTCACAGACTTTTTTGGTAAATTATTATATATTGAAACAGATAAATCGTGATAATCATCGATCAATGTCAAAGGATCCTTAATGAAATCCATTAAAACAGTCTTAAAATATAGCTCAGCATTAGGAATTTTAGCTTTAACTTCATCATATATGATTTGAAATTTGGATGTCATTAGTACTAAATCGGATAAACTGTTTGACTTCAAAGGAAATATTAATAATATCGGAATAGCCCTTGATGAATTTTGAGTTGTTAGACAATAAGCAACGAGCTGAGTTGCTAATAGTAATAATCTACTATCTTGATAATCATCTAGGTATACCATACCTTCTGTATCTTCATTATTTAATTTTAATCTTTCACAAAATCCAAATTCATGACTTATATAAGTCTGACACAATGAAGAAACAAATGCCGGACAATCCAATTTATTCGATGTAGTTAACAGTAATAATTTGAAATTTTTTATAGCATTAACAGGTTTTAAATTTAGGTATTTACTGAATGGTTGGCAGTCAGCTCTAATTTTTATAATTTCGTTTCGCCTCTTTAGATAGATTGATGGGCTTTGAGTTTTGTACATTTTTTCTATCAAAATATTTCCATTTACTCTCTCAAAACTTGTAAATAAGTCACTAACTGTTGATTTGATTAAGCCATCAGAACATGAAGTAACACCGATATAAGATTTATCAGGGTAGTGGAGATTATCTAACTTATCCCAGTCAAATATAATTTGTTCGGCTATTAAATTCAAAATGTCCTGCTTGGGACTGTTAAGTTTTACAATTGGGTTGGAAGTAGTATATTCCTCCGGAATAGATGAAATAGGCATATGTCTAAACAAAAACGGCAAACTAGCAATTGAAGAAGTGGCAAATTCATAATTTGAGTTCTTAGATTCATTTATGACTCTGCTTGGTGAAGTATTTTTTAAAGATTCAGGGAATACTTCATCATTGCTATTTTTATCCAATGGTTTTCTATCTTTCGTTCTATTTTGTTGTAAACTAAATTTTGGAAAAATATCAATAGCCATCTTTGATTCGGGATAGATATATGATGCCTGGGGTTCATTCATTCTGACCGGTGAATTGACATTTAAACCGTCGGATGGTGGGCTTCTCCATATAGAGTTAATTGCATATTTTGTGTCTTCATTGGTATTTGGGAAAGTAGAGCTTATTTGATCATTCTTCACTAAACCTGAGGATAATTGACCTTGTAAATCATGCATAGTTCCATTTGTAATTGGGAAGTTTAAGTCTATTGTATTAAATTCATTTTTATCCTCTCCTTTATATTCAAGATCTTCCAGATCATCGCTACCGTCACTATCATCCCCTGATTCTGATATTGAATTTTTTGAAATATCAAAATTTAAAGCTTCCTCACTCTGAGAAGGCTCAAAAGAAAACTTACCTCCACTTTTGTATTTATTATCAACGTTACTTTCAATAATTGGATTGAAATTAAGTGGGGCAAAAACACTTTTTCTCCTTTCTCTTGGCGTTTCGACTGGTAGTGGTGCACCAGGATCCATATATAATGGACTGTTTGACAAGGTTATTTCTTCTAACGGAATATCTAAATACTGTCTCTTTAAGGTAGACCGCTTTGTTGGATCTCTTTGTATTTTCTCGATATTCTCTTTAAAAAACCTTTTATTGTCTGATTCTAATGAATTGGTAAACATACGGTTCCTAGAATTGGTATTTTCTCCCTCTTCATCATCTGACATTTCAAACATATCTTCGGTAATTTCATCAGAAGCATTTCTCGTTTTATTGGGTTTGTCAGAAACGGTGCGTGTTTCATTAAAACTATTATTATTTTCTTCATTCTCAAAATCTTCGTAATCTTCTCCAAACAATTCTTTATCTTCTACCGAATCAATAGACACTGATTCAAAATTTGACGATTCTTTAGAAGAGAACGGCGGCTGCTCAATTACATCACGAATTTTATTATCAGTCCCTTCATTAGTCAACATGTCAATAGAAGATGTTGATTTTGCAGCTATAGGGTTTTCACTTAGACTTCTAATTATCTTTCCTGGTTGTGAAGTAACAGGTGCGGTTTTATTTACCAAAGTCTGATCCAGGGTAGGAGTAAATTTCATATCTATATTGCTATAGCTATTTGTAGTTGAAAATGGCTGTGCACTTCTTGGATTCATCTCAGAGGTTGAATGTGCATTCGCGGTTGCTATAGAAACAGAGTTACTATTTGAGGCAGTACTTCTATTAAAAATTTGAAATTGATCTGTATAGGCTCCTCCTGAACTTGAAGGATTATTAGTAGATAGTGCCCCAAATATTCCCGGTGTCCTGTATGCCGACGATTGTCTTAGTTGTATATAATTGTCTATAATATTGAATGCATCATCTAAATCAGATGGGAATATATTACTACTGTTATTATTGGAACCACTTGAAGTATTATTACATTGCTGGGATTTGGTTTTGTTTCCCTCTAGCTTTGCAGATTGGGAATTGGAGTATGTTTCATGAAGTGGAGATGCAGATTTGTTATTAGATGCAGGTTGTATGTAAATCAAATCTAATGGCCATGATATTGTTCTTGTGTCATCTGACGGTTTATTAAAGGATGCTATCGTGGGAAGTTGGCCATTAAAGTTTGTTAGATTTGGAATGATTTTAATCCACTCGATTTCTTTCTTTCTTTCTAATAGGTCTACACCATGAGATATAGCGAGTGTCTTCAATAACACCTCGCTATTTTCAGGCTGTGTTGTTAAACAATCTTTTAATTGCAATGAGGGGAGATATGCTCGTGTACCTGATGGCAATATGTATATGGCATTTTCTTTTACAAATGATTTATGTATAAAACCATTTTGATCATTAGCAGGCGGAATTGAACCAATATTCAGGGGTAATAAATCAGAATGCTTCAAAGATAGAGATAAAGTTAAGTCACCATTTTCAAACAGATGTGGTTCGATTTGTAGAATATAAGTTTTGACAGTTCTATCCGATTTATTATGTAAATATGTTTTTGAACGTAAGTTTTCATCGTCAATGTTGATTAAAGATTTGGGCATATATTTGTTTTCTTTATTATAGTCAAAATATGATATTATGCAGCCGTTACCTATAGGTAGTAAATTTCTGTTGGACTTTGAAGTTAAATTCAAATAGATCATCCTCCTAAGTGCCTTTAGGAAAATAGCATATGAAGGTGGTAAATTTGGTTTTGAATAATTGGCATCGAACACATCAGATTTATCCGGATGGACTATGGTATCATCAGTAGTTGATGGAACTTTGGTATTTGTCAAATCAAGTGTTAAATTATCAGTATCATTTGAATTACCACTATTATTTTTTTGTTTGGTATTATTTAAGGTGTCAGAAGCTGTACTATGAATTATTGGCAAGGGATCATCGTTCATACTGAAACACCATAATTCTCTAGATAATGAAGCAATTAAGCATTTTGGATCATTTTTCCTCAATATCATTTCTGTTTTCAATGCCCATTGATCATCTCTATTTTTACAAGTATATTGAGCATAATTTATTTTTTCGATCTTTTCTATTTTATAGAAATTTGTCAGTACATCTTCAAGTCTATAGGACACTTCTTCCGTAGACATTATGCATATATTAACTGTTTAATCTGTGTAATAGAGTTGGTTTCGGTTATATTCTAGAACAGTATAATGGACAATATCCGTTCTTGTATTTTATCTTATAATTGAAATTTTTAAGGTTTAAAAATAATTAAAATCAAAGTTCGTAATGGTGAGCTGTATAACAAAATATATGTCGTTTTTTAATCGAAGCTACTACGATGCGTAGTTATTCAATTTTTTTTCAATTGATAAAGAAGAATTAATGGATTCTTTTGATCTGCAATCTCATGACAAAGGAATTCTAGGAATTATTACTACAGCGGGAAGACTTTAATAATTTATTATTGCATCGCGGAAATCGGAAAGGGTAAATTCAAATAGACCTACAATAAAAAAATATTTAGTTTAAAGCTGTAAATGGGTGTAAGTCCGGGTGATAATTAAATATTATTATTTCGCAGCAATAATGATTCTATGCAATAAAAGAAGCCTCCGTTCTCCTAGCTATCGCTGCAACAGCAACTGTCATCCAAGGTATACATATTAAAGGACAATTCCCATTATTTGTTTTGTTACAAACATATAGTAATGGTAATATATTACTTCTAACTCACAAAAACTCCAACCTCTCAATTTCCTGTGAAGAGAAAGTATAAGCAACGCACAAAACCAAATTAAGTAATAAATAAGTCTTTAAAATTAACACAATAAGTAAAGTAATATGCTGTTCATTCAGATTTATAAAGAGAACTGAATAAAATTTAACGAATTATATATATACACCCATTAAATTTAGCCGCCGAGGTAGATATTAAAAATAAAATAAAGGAAATTCTTCTTCTTGTTGTTAAACTTGCAATGACGACACGCGATAGGAAGAAAATATCATAACCTAACATAGAGATAGTGGCCGAGTGGTAAGCAAACGCTGATGTCTGGGTGTGCACATCAACAAAACTATGATTATAAAGGGTTGAAAAGTTAACTTTCCAGAATTTTATTACTGGATGACCTTTATACCATTCTACCGTAATTAAGATCTTTAACCCGAAGTAGAAAAGCCGGCATAGCTCCTGCATGATTTTCTCACTAAATCAAACACCGAATCCCTTAATTTGTGTTATTTTTTTATTTTTTAGATATTCAACGCGTACAATTTTATTTCATTAATGTTCGTTTGTCGATTGAAGGATAACAAACCATAATAATATCATATCACTACCATCATTAATTAGACGATACTTTTATAAATTTGTTCGTTAGAGTTTACAAGAAACAAACGTACAAATGAATAAATTTGCTATTATTGAATTCTGTAGATTTATTTTTTGTCCTAATGGTTTATATATCGAAAAAAGATAGTTACTCTTGGCAAGTTACAGTGTTTGTAACTTATAAATATATGTTTTGAGCAAAGGTTTATGAACTTTCAGCCGTAGAACAAATTCTTTATCATGCAGATTTTAATTTCTGATCTGCTAAAGTTGATTAGATGTTTTAAAATTGTTAATATATGTGGGTGATATTTGTAGTTATAGTTGTAATTGTATTTTAGGCACATCTAAAACATAACTTGATATTGGTTTTACTTTGTATATAACATTTTTATGAGTTCGTCTGGATCAAGATAAAGAATTGGGTCAATAAAACAAATTGAAATGAGTAACATCGAAGTTGAAAATGAACAAAGTAGTTCGGTAGTTGCTGTTAAATCATCACTAGTGTTAGATAGCTCTAAATCAACTAATGCTTCTATATCTAAGAAAGACGTTATTACAGAGAAAATTATGATTTATAATGTTTCGAATGTATTTAGTATTGGTGATGTGATGAGATTTAGAATCGATATTAATAAGAAGAAACTATTTTCATATTTTGGTATTAATGATGAACATACATATTTAGAGGTTATAGTTAAAAATAAAGAGAACCCGATGCTAAGACCATTATATATAGCGGGTCCTTATGCTGTCTATACGGATATTAGACCACACAATTATAATGAAAATATTAAATTTAATACATATACTGGTCAGAATAACGTTGTTGAAGATATACAATATACTGGTGATTTAAAACCAGATGAAACTTTTAAAGGAATACTATTGATGAATCCCAATTCTAAAGTTGATGAAGACGAGAATTATGGTTGGACAGTAGATATCTTATCACAAATTGCCGTGACAACATTGTTAAAACTTGATATCTCAATGAAGATTAGAATTATTACCGAAAAACTAAGGAGAGAAACAACCATGTCTTTTAATACCAATGCAAACTTGGAAAGAAATCAAAATAATAGTACAAGTAGTATTTCAAAAATGTATTATAAAATGAAAGATAGAGTTAATTCTAGCTTAAAAACTGACAATATAATTGATCCACATAAAGAGAATGAAACTGGGTTTCGTGTAATAAGTTGGGACACTGATGAATTATGGAATCTAATGCCAAAATATGAAAAGAAACCAGTACATCTTGTACTGTTAACTCATGGTATTTTCTCAAATATAGGTTGTGATATGTTGTATATTAAGGATAAAATAGAAGAAATGACTTACAATATGGACGAAGAATTTAATCCCAATGTTGTAATAAGAGGTTGTATGGAAAATATGGGGAAATCGTCACACGGTGTGTATAAACTTGGCGTCACAATCGGTGAATACATTGTAAAAGAAGTTAAAAAATTAAATGATCTGGGTTATAATATAAATAAAATCTCGTTCATAGGTCACTCTCTTGGAGGTCTAACACAATCTATGGCAATTCATTATATTTCTGTAATCTATCCAGATTTTTTTGATCCAGTTAAGGGCATTAAACCTGTAAATTTTATTACTATGGCAAGTCCAATGATTGGAATGCCGGCAGATTTTCCAAAATATGTCACCCTTGCTCTAGATTTTGGTGCATTAGGAATAACAGGTAGAGATTTGACATTAAAAAATACACCATGGACTTCCAAAACCGGCATTGGATTAACTTACAGTACAACTACTAATAGTAGTAAAAAAAAACTGAAATCCATTTTGGAAATTTTACCACAACCTCCAGCGAGAAGTATCTTTGAAAGGTTTATTAATAGAACGTTATATGCCAATATTGTTCACGATGGTATTGTACCTTTGAAAACGGCAGCATTATTATATCTTGATTGGCAAGGTTTAAATAGAGTCAAATTATTAAAAGATAGTTTAGATAACACAACACATCATGATATCGCAAAGATATCTCAAGATACTACACAAGACGATAAGAATAATAATGCAGAAAATAATATATCTGAAACAAAGTCAAATATGGCTGAAATTCCTGATCAAGCACATGATAAAAAGGCAGCTCTTCAATGGCTAGCACCATTAGGGTTGACTAATAGTTCTAAATATAGGTCTTATGAAAGAACTCAAACTATTGTCAAAGGTGAGAAAAAAGATGGTTTAATTGAACTAGAATTTAAACCTCCACCTACAGCTTCCCCGGCGCTGGCTGCTTTATCTGTTTTAACCTCTGCAGAGCCATCACAGGAATACATAAGGGACCCTTCTAAAAGAACAGATGCAATTATTCACGATAAGATTTATAGTCCCGATGAGTTGCCACCACGTCACTACCAGGGTAGATCGATTATAAAAAAGATCATACACCCTAATGAAAGAATAAATAGAGCGCAAGAAAGAATTGCTAGATCATGGCAAGAAACAATGATATGGAGAAAAGTTTTAGTAAATCTAAAACCAGATTCACATAATAATATAGTTGTTCGTAGAAGGTTTCTCAATTTATTTGGTAATGTTGCTGTTATGCATATGGTCAATGAACATTTCGGTGTTGAAGCCTGTAAAACTTATGCAAAAATAGAATAATTGTATTTAAATTTTCTTTAAATATGCGTAATTGTTACAGAAATAGAACTTAATAAGAAATTCATTGATTATGATCTTGTTTATAGATATTTAATGGTACTATATACAATAAGTATATAATTTTTTTTAAATATTAGTTAGCCGCCGATGTACCCGCTTTCTATAAAAGAGTAACTATTACGAACAAAAACTTAAAATTATTCACACTAATCAAACTGTCAAGGTAAGCCATACTAACACATTGAACACAATGGCATTAATTAAAAGGGAAAGTGATACTTATTTGAACAACATAGTGGTTAAACAAGAGAAAAGCTCCGGTAATCATTATAATAACGAAGAACAGCAAAAAAAATTCGATGTCACATCTGCTAAAGAGAGTCGCCCAGCTTTGGATGAAGTTTCAACGAACAAGAAGTCGATTAAAGCAAGAGACACCAACAGTGATCAAAAACAAAAATATTTGAATTACCTATTAAAAACAGACACATACACCAGAACACCAGCAAATCAAAAAATTGTTTCTGCTCACCCCCCTCCTAGTAGACACCAAGAAAATAGATCGTTCAACGAAGGACAGAATTTAGATACTTCAAAGGAAATCAGCAAAAACAAGAGATGTAACTCTATGTCAAATGATGGTAAAACCAAAGAAGATTTCGAAACGATCAGTAAGCAACGGAAAAAAAACAGCGTTAACTCAATTAAGGATATCAATGATTTTTCTTCCCAGTGTCTACAAAAGGAAGGTTTATATGAATCAAAAAATTTACAAGATAAAAATGATACAACACAAATAATTAATAAGAACCCAAAAGAAATCAAGTGTGTTTCACCAGGACCATATAAACCATCAACTTCATTCCTTTATGAAATTGCTAATTCAGAACAATTGGAATACACAGAACTAAAAGATATATTTCAAAATATTAACGAAACAGAAGACAAAGATTATGTATTCGATGTATCTAATATGACCCTTGATACTTGGGTTGAAGAAGGTCAGAAAAATATTAGTGAATATCGTGAATTAATTAGTCAACTTGTAAAGAAAAGAATTGAATTTAGCATTCGGTTTCAATTAATTACAGATATAATCAACCAACGTGCAAATGCTTTAAATGAAAAGGGGTTATTATTAGATGATAAACTCAAAAAAATAAAAGAAATAGGTGATGAAATCCTAAATATTATATAATAATTATAGTATTATTACTTTGCTGTTCATGGTGTTATTATTGGTTCTTAAAACATTCTATGTTGATCTAGTGTCTAATTTTCTCAAAATAAATTAACTTATCAAGTCAAGAATATATATATATAGATACATTGAAATAAAATAAGAGAACATAATAAATTATTTGTAGTTTATGGTTTTATTTAACTGTATACAAAAAGGAGATTATGAAATTACATATAAATTTTAAATTTTGAAATTTAAATGTTAATTTAAGCTCTTCTTCTGAAACGTCTGGTGTTGTTAGCAGAGACAGAAACGACAGATAATGGTAATTTTAAACCTAAAGATTTAACTAAATCAGCGGTTTGGTTGTCGACGTTCAAGACACCCTTAGAGTGAGATAAGTCTAAAGCTGAGACTTCTGGAACATATTGATCCTTTCTTTCTCTTTCTTCTTCTTGTAACTTGAAAGAAATACCTCTGACTGGACCCTTTTGAATTCTCTTCATTAAGTGAGTAGTGTAACCAGCAATCTTATTTCTTAATCTTTTAGATTGGATGGTAGCAATTTCATCACATAATCTCTTGTTGATTTGGAAATCCAAAGTCAACTTTGGATAGTACTTTTCAATTAAAGCCTTGGAAGCTCTTTTGACGGTCTTAGTTCTAACTCTACCCTGCATAAAATGAAATAATTTAAATTTAATTAATGAAATAATAGAATTTAAAGAATAATTTTGTTAGTATTTTGATTGATTAATATGGCTTTATATATTTAAAGCGTTGGTGTTCTTAGAAAATAATACTGATAAAATTCAATTTTTGTCAGTTTAATTGATATTTGATCTACTTTTCAGATATAAGTAATGCCATGTAGAATTTCCTTGTCAAATCTTTTTTCTAATATGTTTCATGGAACAATATGTTATTTTAACTTTTACAATGGTACTTTATTTGTGGTTATTCAATGTTTTATAACTACTGCAATTATGTCTAGTCCTTCCATTTACTATATATAAAAGCAATGAAATGATCCTCATTCTCGTTATATCTATTTACTTTAAATCATTATACTATGATAAAACTGTCCCTTCTGTACTTTCAAAACTTGAATATAGTCTCTCTCTCTTAACGTACTACGCAGTCATCTCTCTCCACTACTATACAATACTGTCCATCAATATGAGACTATCTTCCAATAATACCATTGTTTTATTATACATATTTTTAGTTCTAATATCAATTCTTATCTTATCTTATCCCAATTCGCTTAAAGTTTAAGTAACGTTATTGTAATCTCTTTACATACCATTTTTGAATAATTTGTCTCTAAGACTCTTTTAACTAATGTTGGTAAATTACAATAACTGAATACGTTTACAAGAAAGTGTTCTTAAATACAAGGTTCCAGATATACCATAGAGGTCACTAGCTACAATATGTCGCTAACGATCAAAACAATTGGTTAACCATTGGAGCCAAAGAAAGAGACAGTGAGAATGAGACAGTGAATAGTAGCTGACAATATTATAATACTATGAATAATAATAATGGTAATAATAACTAGTGTTTAAAGAGAGACCATCAAGTAGAATCACAAATTTTTACGGTGCTAACAAGTAATTTCACCATACTGTAGCATCCCATACATCATACAGTCATAAGCTATAGTTTCTATTGCCATAATTAACAATTTCAATTGTCAAAGTTTCAAAAAAATAAAATTGAAACCACCGACAACTTTTTGATGTTTGGTATGCATGGAGGGAAAGTTATTAGGAAAATATCAATATATTAGCATATTGAACCTTCATTTGTACATTGATTACACTGTGAATTTATGATATCATTACCAGATATACTTTTATTTCTGGAATCGGTGTTTTTGTTTTCCTAAGCGTTTTTTCCGAAAATTAAATGTAAAACTAAAAAATTAAAAATTAAAAATAAAAATATGAAGGTGTCTGGGTGGTTAAATTTGTAGTCACTTGACTTTGCTTTCCGGGTAAACTGGAATTTCAATCTTGCTTTTTTCTGATTAGAAGATAAACTTAACTAAAACTGATTAATAAAGTCAGAATAATCAGTTATCAATTATAACATATTGGATTCAATTCTATCCACAGTCCATTTCTTATTATTTTAAATAATTGAATTGTATAATTGGTACAGGTTATTTGTTTATTATACAATATTATCATTTGTATCCAGTTTAAATTATTTTGTTGTAGTAATCCAACAAGGAAGATTAAAGAACATTGTAATTGAAAAAAAGATGATTAGGGCCAATTTTAGGAAATTTGCTGTTCAAAGTCGTAGACAGACTACTCAAGCTGCTTCCAATGCAATTTCTGAGAATACTTTGTTTCCAAATGCTGCGTTGCCTGCGAAATACGTTTTGACTACTATACGTTCTTTTCCCTCGCTGGAACCAATAAGTTTTGCACCAATTCCTTCATCAGTTTTAAATGCTCCTTTAAGAAGAGATATACTATGGAGTGCAGTTGTGTATGAGAATGATAATAAAAGAGTGGGATCATCAAATCCTCCTGGAAGAAGTGAAAATGGTTATTCTCGTAGAAAGTTAGCCCCACAAAAAGGTACAGGTAGGGCGAGAGTAGGTGATGCTAATTCTCCGACAAGACACAATGGTGCAAGAGCATTAGCTAGATCTGCTCCCAATGATTATACAACAAAACTAACGAATAAACTGTACAATCAAGCTATTCTTAACGCACTAAGTCATCAGTACAGATCTAATAATTTATTTGTAATTGGAGGTGGAAACACTTTAGCAAGTACAAATGATTTGGATTTAAATGAATTAGAAGTTACACAATCCAATTTAGACACCGACGATTCTGAAATAATATTTGAAAGATTTCTAGAAGAATATAAGTTGAGAGGTAAAAAATTACTTTTCATAACAGATTCACCAAGACCAAATTTAATGGCTGTCACTGATAAATATAAAAATCAAATTGATCTTGTCCAAAAAGAATTCATTGACGTAAATGATCTGTTAAGGGCAAAAAAAATATTCATAGATCTCAAGGCATTGGAATTTTTATCCGTTACTCATTCTCCTAATTAAACAGGAACAACCAGCCAAAAACTGAGGAACTAAGATTTAATAGTAAAAAAATGAAGCGTTGGAAAAGAAGTTGTAAACCTGTAAATAGCGTAACAGTATAAAGAACAATAACTCAATCTAGTGTTTTTTTTATTTTTAAAATAAAATAAATATAACAAATGTCAACAATCTGACGTAACTATATGTTACTAATTTGGAACATTCATAAATATTTTTCATGTAATCATGTAATTAGGTATACAATTTGTTAAATGAATATTCTCGTTAACGTAGATGGATAGATATGTTAAAACACATTCCTGTAAACTACTGAAACTCAAATCGATATTTCACTGGACTGCGAACTGTACACCCATGCATTATTCAACAACTCCCTAAATAAAATAAATCACGAGATCTCGAATTATAATGAAACTGATTTCAACAAATGAAAAAAACTCAAAAAAAAGTATGTAGATTTTTCATTGTAAAAGTCACAATTTGTACGAGGATTTCTCACAACAATTTACACTTTTTATATTCTTCTCTTACCAACGTAAAATAGATTTTAAAATTACGGGTCACGTTTTCTCAAATAGAAAAATATTTCATCATATTCAACGAAATTTGTTCATTGAAAAATTAACAATTACACATCCCATCGCAACAATAAAACTGTTTCTTCATAATAAATATGTTCTTTTGATGAGAAAATTGTAACAGTAAAGTAGTAGTTTAACCAATATCGTGATACTGATTATATGTAAATATTATCAACCATAATATTTTTAATAGTTAATATTTAAAACCTTCATTATTCCATCTTGAATTAATTATCTCGATTTATATTCTTATTTTTAGACTTAAAAGGCCAACTAACTGTCGAGCAAAATAAAAATGTCTTTAGTCGTTTCTGAACAAGGTTCTTTCCAACATATTTTACGGTATGTTTATAAAATATCAGTTTGTTTAAAATGAATTGTTAATTGCGAAGAGAATACTACGTCTGTTATATAATAATTGGATACAGGAGCTACCTTTTAACTGCCGTTACAACTTCTGCCCTGCATAAATTACAAAATATCATGAGATAATAATAACAGAAAATATAAGGTTTTTAAATTTTTGAATAATAACATATTAGTGGAACTTAATCTAAAAGAAACATAATATTACATTCGTTATTAGTAAATATACATTTTTGAATATAAGGCAACACTATTAAAATTTGAGATTGTGGAGATCAGGATTTTAATTTAATATACAAACGAGTATCTCAAGTTATTACGCTATAATAATCACATTTTGGTTTTTTTACTTCATGAATTAGTTACTAACAATTTATTCTTTTTTATTGAAAATTTGAATTTGTATTAATGCCATTTATTATGGTTTATTAACTCACTTTTATATTGATCATAAAAATTATATTATTCTATTCAGTTTGTTAAACACTAACGTCGATGGTAACATCAAAATTGTTTACGCTTTAACCTACATCAAGGGTGTCGGTAGACGTTACGCCAACTTAGTCTGTAAGAAGGCTGATGTTAGCCTAAACAAGAGAGCCGGTGAATTAACCCAAGAAGAATTAGAAAGAGTTGTCCAAATTATGCAAAATCCAACTAACTTCAAAATCCCAGCTTGGTTCTTGAACAGACAAAAGGATGTCAACGATGGTAAGGACTACCACAACTTGGCCAACAACGTCGAATCCAAATTAAGAGATGATTTAGAAAGATTAAAGAAGATCAGATCTCACAGAGGTATCAGACATTTCTGGGGCTTACGTGTTAGAGGTCAACATACCAAGACCACCGGTAGAAGAAGATCTTAAACACATTAAAGATATATATCAATATATATTTCTATTGTATAAATACATTTTAATTAAAATAAAATAATCAGAAATTACTTTTTGTATATTTATCAACCTTTCAAGAGATATATTGCAGGAAAACAATATGTACATCATTGCCCTTTAATTAGCCCAAATCATGCGCATGTATTTGTAACTTTTGTTGTTAATAGTTATGGACATATTACGTTAATCTATTTTATTGAATTTAAGAACAATGCTATTAAATATTGATCGTATTATAGGGTTACAAATCTCTGCGTTAACGTTAAATAAATCTACTTCTGTGCAATATTTACACTAAGAGATTTTAATGGACTTCTGTTTATTTCTTTGTTGGTTTTTGCTTGTTTGCTAGGGGTATTCGAAAGTAACGCAGAAGCATTCTCTCTATTTAAATGAAAAGTCAATGCTTGACCCCTTCTGAAGTTAGGTGCTGACGACCCTTTCATTGGAGTTGGAGAGGCAACTTGGATGCCTTCATTAATTTGTGATATGTCACTGCTACTATTGTGAGAATCAATGTCACTTTTTTTAGGAGTGGAATGGTATCCATCAAATGGAATGTTTATTGAAGGTATGCTGTTATTTATGACAGATGAATCATCAATATTTTTCGATTGTGTATCTTGCATGATGGAAAAACTACTGCTATTGTCATTATCCTTTGGTTCATTTACATTGTGTAATTTTTCATTTGCAAGTTTATGTCTTTTCACTGCTTGTCTTTTATTTTGAAACCAGATCTGAACTGCTTTTTCTGACATCTTACAGCGTTCACCTAATTCTATCCTTTTAAGTCTATCTGGAGTAGTACATTTGGCAAATTCATTTTGAAGAATATTCAATTCTTGAGTTGAAGTCTTTCTTCTCTTTCGTCTGGCTAATGGTGCATTATCTATTTTAGGTTCTTTTGTTGGGAAAGTTTCTTGAGAGTGTGTAATAAATGCGAATGCTCTCTTCTTATCGCTAGACGTAGGTGTTATAATTGCTTTGACAGCATGTATAGGTGATATAATATATTGATCTCTGCTCTGTGTATTAGTATTCGGATTCTTGCTAAACTTTAAATTTGTGGAGGATGCTGGTTTTGATTTTATATGTTGTTTCTGACTATTTTTAAAATCCAAAATAGATTCCTTCCTTTTTGTAACGTTTGGTGTTTTTGGTGTATTCAAATATGGATCATACTTAAATGCTAATTTGGATGGAGTCTTTAAATCTATACTGTTTAATGGGTATGGAGAAGTTTTGTTAGATCTAAGCCCATTGATATCAAAATCCAAGAGAGATTTCGAACTTGACAATTGTGACTTTTCGGTGCCCGTATCAGCTGCTGTGTACCTTAATGCACTGTCCACCGATTTTGGACGGGAGATTGTACTGGATAATGGAGGTAATCTAATTACTCCGTGCCTATCGTTATTGAAAGAAGAAGACGGTGTAGCCAAGGAAGGTATCTCCAATGCATTAAAGTGTTGTCCACTTGTCTCCGTATGGATATTATTGTTCAGCATCAGTTTAGAAACCGACGGTAAATATTGTTGGCCGCCTTGCATCATTCTTGCTGCAATTATTAATATTCTTTATTATGAAGCAAACTAAGATATATGTATATATATATATATATTATCGGACGATACAGGTATGAACTAGTATTGCAATAATGGAAGTAATATATTGTATGGCTTAATATGTTTGGATATTAATTTTTGAAGATCGTAAGCATTTAATCTTTCAAAGGTCTTAATTACAAAAATAATCACTTGATATATATAGTAATGAAAAGGACTAAATAATAGGTAATCTTAGGCGTAACTTTAGAGTTTGCTGTTCAAGTGTCTGTTTAAAAATAGAGCAAATGATTGTCTGTTTTTAATTAGAATGGAACCTAAGATAGAGCGCTACGTTGAATCTTAATGGTGTATAACAAACAAACGATAAACAAACCCCAAAATAATAAACAAACAGATATCTTAATTAGTGGTGTAATATAACCATTTTAAGAAAGCAAATGGTATAAATAATATCGCATCCATGTACTCATTTAGTAAAAATGACATCTAAAGAGCATTATTAATAAAAAGCCTTGATATTATAAAAATATACATAGATGTTCCTACTGAGATGTGGAATTATTCTCTTAATTGAACGTTCGTTCGCTACCCTAATTGTTGTTGTTTGTTGTTGTCGTTGTTGTTGGTGTTTTCAGTTGATATCTCTTCTTTTAACTTCAATATATTGTATTGTTTCATATACACTTCCATTATCAACAATCACTTTCAATTCGTATCATTCCCTAATTAGTATAGATCTTTCCTAATTAGGCGAGATTACAGGTTTTTCGAAATCAGCGCGTCAATAATTTCGAAAAAGAGTCGTGTTTGTACACCCATTAGTTAATGTTCTTCGTAACAATTAAACAATGATTTAATATCAATATCAATCAACACTTCTAATATAAACATAAATAGAATATTAATTGTCATCAAAAGTTTAAATACTTGAATAATGGACTAATCCAGAACTGTTGACTAGCTTTGATAACAAGAATGAGAGTCTGCAGTAACGAACGGGACTTTTTATAGTGATGATCAAATGGAAAATAATCCAGAAACTAAAACTAGATGCGCAATATTGGATACAGTTGAGATCATCATGCGACATTCTGATAAATTCATATTCTGTCATTTATTAGAGGATGCTTTAAACGGATGTTAACTCTTACCTTTGTATAATCAAGTTAAACTTGTAATCGAAGTATAGTATGGAGATTATACGATCATGAATTGATAGATTCATCGCGTATGTTTCTGTTCTTTGCGTTTCTAATTCATACCTTAACTTTTAGCTATCGATATACTCTTTCAATATTTATGAATTAAGGTAAAAAAAATTCAGAGGACATGTTTTTTCATTAAGTAGAGTGTTTATTAGGTATATAAATTGTTATTTTCTAGTTATATACTGTTAAACTAAAGGTATGTTTAATAGATACCTTATACAAGTGACCCAGATTAATCGTCTTATTCAAGGTGTTTCTTTAAAATGAAAAAAATACAAAACAAATAAAGCACCATCAGGTCTATCAGTACTTGTACTTGAAGAATGTATACCTCTCTAGTTGATGTTTGTTATGATCGTGAGATTGCCTCTTCATTTTCTTTTAAAGAGTAATTTGAAGAAAAAACATTGGCATTTCAGCTGTTCCCGAACATTAAATTTATTTGTTAGCTTCGTTAAAGTATTCCTTGGATTCGTCGACGGTTGGCTTAATAGTAGCGGAACCTGGAGTCCAGTTACATGGTAAGACAGTACCGTGCTTGTCAGTCCATTGGAAGCCTTCGACTATTCTTAAAGCTTCTTCAACATTTCTACCGACTGGTAAATCGTTGATGGTAATGTGTCTAATGATACCCTTTGGATCAATGACGAATAGACCTCTTAAGGCGATACCTTCTTCTTCAATCAAGACACCGTAGTCCCTGGACAAACTGTGGTTGGTGTCGGCTAATAGAGGGATGTCGACTGGGCCTAAACCACCATCTTTTCTAGCAATGTTAGTCCAAGCTAATAAAGAGTATTCGGAATCAGTGGAGGCGAATAAAACTTCAGCACCTAAATCTCTGAATCTCTTGACAGCGTCCGAAAAAGCAACAATTTCAGTTGGACAGACGAAAGTAAAAGCTAATGGAATGAAACCTAAAACAACATATTTACCTCTGTATTGTTCCAATGAGACTTCATCAAAAACACCGTCGACAACAGCAGTCTTCTTGAAAGCTGGAGCTTCTTTTTGAACTTGAGCGACCATTTCTATATTCTTAGTTATGTAGTTATTATAAATTGAAATAGGATTTCTGACAAACTTAATACAGTTATTAAGGTTAGGCAAAGAATTGAGTATTTCGATTGTTGTTTTTCTGTAAGAAGGCTAACAACTAAAAATGAAAGGAGAACAATTATGGAATGGAACAGATAAGAAATTGGACCAAATCATAATCATAAAAATAGAAGAAGTTTATATACATATTTTTTTTGGATTTTTGGGTTTTCTGAATATTTGAATTTCTCAACCAACCTTGAAATTAGAAAATTTCTAGAAACGTCAGTAGGAAAAACATATAGAGAGTGATAGTAATAATTAAGGTAATAAAAATTAAACCAGCTAGAACTTGAAATTTTATAATCGATTGTTAGTAATTAAAAGAATATTTAGTATAAAATGAATAACGCTTATCGACTCCACTAAAAGCCCTTGGAGAATAAAAAAGATCAACTGAAAAGAAAAAGTAGAGAAGCAGTGTGCAATGTTACAATTTCGAAATACTATAAACGGAGTTATTCACCATGTTAACAACATATACACATTATATGCACAATTCGCAAACTTCTATGCACAGCCCAACAAAGTAAACTTAAATAAAACAATTTATATGCACTGTCCTGTATAACGATACCTGTTGTGGTTTATTTTACCACAACAATTACCACCAATAAGCTAGTTTACTAACTTTGAATAATTTGCTCGGCCCGGTGTTTCGAAGACCATTTCAATTCTACTCACGGCATATATTAGAGTTGAACAGGTCGATACAGAAAGACAGAGAGAGATGGATAATGGATTATTGTTTTCTATGTAGGTAAATTTCTTGATCATTTTGTAATAAGTCTGAAGGTATGTGGTTTACGTATGAATACTTATTCCAGCAACAAGAGCAGTGAAATTTGTGTGTGTGTGTGTGTGTGTGTGTAGTAAACGTATTTATGTATGGGCCTGTTGGACGGGGTGTCTTATTTGTTCATTACCACATGTCAGAGAGAAGATGAAAACTGGGAACCATTGGATAAAAATTAAATAGATACAGAAGATACTGTGGAGCTTGTTACCTTGTTCATCATTCTACGGGTCTGAAATAGTAAGGTTGTAATATCTTTTTACATTGCGGAAGTTAGGATTAGTGCCATAATGACTGAGACACTCTGTATTAGTAACAGGTTTGACGCATTGTAAAAATTCTAGAACCCTCAATTGCACTAGTAATCTTTTGAAAATGATAATCGTTTGTAGCTATACAAGAAAATTGAGTGGTTCTCTAACTCGAATGATTTGCAGTAAGTTTTATTTCTTGTTTAAGATGGAAAGAACTTGGAAACTGTTGACGACTGTTGCTTTGTCTTGACTTGACTTTCTACATAACTCTTTATTATTCATATATGTATGTACTTTTCAATTTGATCGTGAACCATACAGTCCGTTGCATTTTCAAAAAATGCAATAGCACCCAATAAAGGGCAGTTTGCGTTTATAATGTGTTGCAGATAAAACAATGACTATAATCACATAATAGTATTAAGTTATCGTGGTGTATCAAGGATATACGGAATGTATAATATGTTTACGGGCTTATATTATTCCATGTTGACGAATTGATTATAAATCTATGAAATGTTATAGACTTTGCGTTTTAAGTCCAAAGCGAATGATGCAACTTTTATGCACCTGAGAGATAAAATTGCTCAACATCAAATTTCGTGAAGGTACTTTCGTATGGGTATGCATTTATGTTTTATCTTTTTTTAATTATTTGATTAAATACTATATAGGTAATTGTATTCCGTTTATTTCCTGGTATAGTAGGATTATGAAGTCATTAATATCTTCAGGTCCGTTTTCTTCGATTTGTTTTCGATAATTTATTATCCAACTGATATATAAAGAATCTAATAATTTTTTCCATTCCTTGTTGACGCTTATTGAATTGAAAACAACTTTTAAGTTTTTCAAATCATCGATGTTGTTTAGATTTAAATTATCTTCCCCGAGTTCTTGCTTTATTTTAAGCAACGCATGATGTCTTTTGGATTTCAATGACGGCGTTAATAATATGTCAATGACGTTAAAATTATCCTTATTATTGATGTAAAATTCCGACGACAATTTGCCCTCCCTTATGTAGCGTATTATCATGTTAAAAGTTGTGTCATTCAATATTTTGGATTTGATTAAATGCTTCCTCCAAAGTTTGATGATTTCTTGTCCAGATATGAACATTTTAAAGATTAGAAATAATGAAATAGAAATCGAGAGAATCCTGGAAAAATATACTTCTGTTTGATAAATGATGTAAATCGGAAATAAAATGTTGAAAAAAATCAAACTAGACGTCTTTAAACATATAATTAATATTGGATATACCTTTATGTATTTGCTTCTTAATATTGACAAAAATATTCCAACATTGTCAATATATTTGTTGTTCCTGTTAACTTGACTAGTGGCCCTCCGTCTTGACCTCCTATCTTGTGATCGTAGATAAGATTCTCCTGCGTCAGAACTGAAATAATCCGTACCAGACGATTGTAAAGAAGTTATATCAGATAGCTTAGGGACCTCTAATTCAACATCCATAGATTTATCGTTAATTTTGGAAAACATATTTACTGTTTTGCTCTCTAAATATATCTCATTTTGAAAGACGTTGACATTATTATTGTTGATGTTTAGCAATTTTCCATCCTCAACTTCCAGCGAATATGTTTCTAGTGTTAAATTCTCTTCCTTTACATAAACTTCTTCGTTATTGCTTGTTGTACATTTTATATAGTACTCGTCTTTTCGTACTATTTCAGAACCAAGTTCGGTAATAAATTTTATATTTTTATTCAACTCAGCTTCTTCCACTGACTGTGAGTCGCTGATATTATGTCGAGACTCGTTATCGGATGAGTTGGGTACATTTTCTTCGCCATGAGGATCCCAGTAGGACCCCGAATGCATAAAGTTAAATCTATAGGGACTATTGAATAGTTCAGCCCAAAATCCAGGTCCTGGTTCAATGAATTCTTGTTCAATTACAACATCAATATGTGCCCCATTTGGGTTCTCTATATATTCCGTCACCTTTAAAAATTCGCCCATTGCATTTGTTGAATTACAACGATGTCCCTTATAGTATAATGAAATATCTCTATGATACAACCGTAATGCATTTGAATAAGCTTCGCAAATATAATCTTTTATATCATCAACAGTCGTGTCATCTGTGATTTGCATGGTATATGCCAGTAACTGGACGTCAGTGTTGAAATGAATCGTATAATATTCATTTTTATTATATCTGTTCTTTCCATGTATCATTTTGTATTCCATAACAAAGTACGCATTTTTTGAAGGTGAATAATCAAATTCTAGCAATTCCCCCAACGTTAAATCATTATATAAATCTTTTTGTTGCGATTCGTTTAAATAAATTGTGTTCTTCTTGCCATTGATCCTTAATTCTGTTAAGTCGGATTCAATATGTTTAGATTTTATTCCACAATCGGTTTTCCCCTTCTGGACAGTTTCATACTTTCGTATATCCGCAATTATTCTTGACTTTAAAATGTTTAAAGTAGTTTTAAGTGGAATATCATCTTCAATGATTTCTAAAAATGATGAAGCTTTGGAATCAAGATTCACCACAAGTTTAATTCTCAAATTATTAAATTCAGAGTAGAGATTATAATTTAAGTTCTGTAGATATTTAATTTTTTTATCACTCTTCTCAATTTGAATTTTCAAAAACGTTTGAATATGGTTTCTAGATAAATCTTTTAACGAGGTACTCAATCTCAAAGTCTGTTGTTTGTAAACCAAACGATACTCTGAGACATGACCTAACCTAGATATATCATTTTCAACATTATCCGAATTGGAATCGATAACCAAAAACTCAGTAGTCGATGCTTGTAATTGTTCATAAATTTTAAAATGAATGTATTGTAACAATCTTAACGCTGAACTAGCAGGATGCGAAGTCACGACAAAGCTAGTGGGAACCAGATCTTTGTCTGAGGAAGTCACAAATATTTGGATTGGGGAACACACATTAGCTTCCATATCTTGAGATATATATCTGCATACGATATTTTTTTGCCCCCCACTAAATTCAACTCAACTTATCTGATTGTAACAAATGATTTTTCCTTCTATCAACTTGCCAATATAAACTTTGGAAACCAAATTTAAATATAGAGATAATTAAGAGTGCTAATGTTGATACTATAATATACTTACTAATTCCTTTTATTAACATAATAACTTTACACATTGGGATGAGAACAGTCTTTTATCTTACAATGTTTTAAAAAAAAGTATCTTGAAAACGTTTTGTTTACCTTTATAGTAAAAATTAAGGAAATTGCCGTTTTAGGAAACAATGATTCCCGTTTTTTAAAATTGAATCATTTCAGGACAGAGCAAAAAAATTCCTTGTGCGGATGTTTCTACTGTGTTTCCTAAATTGGAGCACAACATTTCCTCATTAGTTGATATTCGTCATTTTAAATGTACTAAAGTGGTCATCGTCAATGCAGCTTTCATCCGTTTTAGGATGTTTTGAATACAGTTGACAGCGACAACAAGGTGTCAGTAAAGTGTTTCGAATGAAATAATGCATTAGTATTGTCTTATTAGTTAAATTTTATATTGTTACAACTTCAATTTATATATATAGATATAGATATATGTGACATGTGTGTCTGCTTTGCCCTTCATTTGCAATTGGCTTTTCTTGTCTTGTATTGTATTGTGTTTTTAATTACGGTATATGTTCAATATCCATTCACTCAGTCTTCTTACTTCAGTATCAAGGTATACGTCGTCTAATACGGTATCGTACTTTAACACTAATTCCAAGAATGCGCTAACGGATAAATCATATAATATTGATATGATATCAGGGGCTGGTGAAGATGGAGTTGCTTCTTCATTTGCGTTTGCAATCTTTTTAGCAAACGGTACAATTTGATGCGATGGTATTTCTAAATCATTAAATTTGCCTAATGAGTACATTGATTTTTCTAAGCACGTTAGAACACTCCCGATTGATTGCTTTACCCTTCCAAATCCATCCTCCTCTTTAGCATTTATTAACAATCCTGTTAATGCAATGACACTATTAGCATGGAGAATAGGTGATTTGACAAGTCTATTTGCTTGTCGAGATTTAGACATGGTCCATGCTTCAAATAATGTTAGCTTATAACTGTTCTCCGGTTTGTTGTATATTGAGGGAAAGAAGAAATACCAAATCTTGGATGCTAAGCTTTGATAAAGTATATTCACTAAATCAGGCAGTAACGTGTAACTATTATCATTAGTTGACTCATTTCTCAAATATTTCTCATTAAAACCATTATTCATCATAGATTGGTTTTTTGTTGAAACCTTATAATAGCTTCCTGTTGTGATATTGTTTTTTGGTTCTCTATATTTATGGAATGGGATATAATTATTTCTTACTGCATGGATATACGATTCTACCGGTTCATTTGTCGCCTGTATGATAACCAAACATGACTCCAATAGTTGATTCCAGATAATTGGATTATCGATAGCCAAATCATAGATTGGATATCTGTAATGAGGAGAAGACAATGTTGATCTATATAAAAGTTCTTGAAAGGCTGTCAATTTAGTAAACTCGTGTCCTGAGAGAAGTCCAGATAAAAGAGTCTCGATTGGAGTTCTAGATAATAATGATATTGGTTTACCTTTGTATAAACAGCCAATGGACATATATGCTGAAAATGTTAAGTTTGCAAACTCGAATTTCATAAAAATGTAGAATGATAATATTATTAGATACCCTTGGAATTTAAAATTCACAATTGACAGATCAGTAAAACTGAAAAATATTATTAGGGAAATGAAGTTACAGCTTAGTCCCAAAATCGCTGATTTGATTACTATCTTATGAAATCGTCCCACAATATAGTCTTGGGGATCTTGAATGGAATATCCAAATAGAAATGATAATTTGTCAACATTCAAGCACATATGTTGAAATGTATAAGTAGAAGGTATAATAAACCAGATATATATTTGAAAATAATTTAAAAAATCATAATCCAAAAATGCTGGCCCTATAGTGTCTTTCATCACGAGTGATATTAACATACAACTAATGATGTATATGAATTCATATATTATACATCTTACTGTAAACATTTCTTTTATTAATGCTACCGCAATGTTCGAGTGATCTCTTGATTGAACGTATAAATATTGCTTTCGTGTCGTAATAATACAGATATTAATGATGTAACTAAGCACTAACTTTAAAAAAAACTTAGGAATCCATATCAAAAGTTGGTTATTATTCGATGTAACTAATGACCAAAAGAGAGCTTCGATACATGAACTTATGATTAAGAGACGCGTAGCTAAATTATGGAACCTTGTCTTCGAAACATCATTGAAAATTAGCCTATAGCTCAATATTGATCCATTCATAATATTTGGTTGCCAAACTTTTATTAATTCTTTAGATACAATAAAATGGTGAACTGTTTTATGAAACTGCTACTTTTTTTGATAATTTTATTTAAACTTTTAAATTCTTTGTGTTTCATGAAAGGGTTTACAATTTAATTTAAAGGCATTGCATCGCATCGCATCGCGTTATTCAAAAATGTATAAAGAATTTGTTTCATTTTACAAATAAAAGAGTTATATTAAAATAGATATTTTTGTTTATTAATCAAAGGTAGTTCATGATAATGCTAAGTTATCATTTGCTCGTTATAATTTGATAAATGTACATAAACTATTAACAATTATATAATTATTTCTTTAATTGTAGTATCCAGTGTTTGTTCGGTTCAATATTTAAAATTATAAATATGACAATATCACTTAAACAGATGCATCGATTTTATTTAAGTTAGTATCTCCAATCCATTCCCAACACTTCATAATTTCGCCGTGTATTTCTAACAAGCTAGATTTAATATTAGTATTGTTATGTTCTATATTCTTTACAACTTGTCTCCAAACAGCATTTTTATATTGCAGATTAACTATATCAGATAAAAATACATCTCGTAATTGCACTGTACTTGCATATGGTGTACATGAAAAGTCTTCTATATGTTTTGCTTTGCATTCTTTCAAATATATAAGAACCTTCTTAGTTATTATATCAATAGATTGCTTTTCGTGGAAATATTTTCTTAACTTGTATTCTGTGTATTTTGCAATAACTAACGTTATAATGGAACACCAAATGATTAACTTATAGGTCAGGTATGTCTGGTAAATCTGCCTTTCAAATTGACATTTGAGACCGATGTACTTCTTGGATGATGACCTGAAAAACCTTTTGTTCTCTTCAACATTGGATTTTGAAAGATTTCCCTTCTGTCTTTGAACCTCATTGGCTTCATCGTTGCTGATTGTCTGTTTATTGATAGTGTTGAGGTCATCAATCTGTAATTAAAATAAGTATATGCATATTTGCAAAAATATTTGTTAGTAATGTTGTTCCTTTAAATTATAATAAAAATTAAAAATTAATTATTACTCACTTGCCTCCATGAAATTTCCGGCTCCATTTTGAGCTTTGTAATGACTATTTCCCATATTTTGTCAAACTCCTCATCTGTAATCCATGAATCTTTACTCTCTTTAAACATATCATATAATTCGTCCTCTGCGAACCCACTTACTTGTTCATCACTATTTTCTCCACAATCAATCTGCGCATTTTTAGCTCTTAAAATTTCTAGCGATTTCTTAATAACTTCATCGACGATTTTTGTTCTTTTATCATCTTTAATGCACTGCCTAGGAATCGGTAACAATCCGTACAAGGTGTAAAAATTAGAAGTTAAGTAAAAATCTGGTTTACATTTCACGTTTAGCTCTTCATAGCATATAGTATTAGCAGGACATTCTAAACATGAAGGTGTTAATGATTCTAGCCATGCGTTAACGTTTGACAAAGCTGGATATTCGTTATTTAATTTCGCAGGAATTATTTGCCTAGTAGGTAATTCGTGGCCACAAAACCCCATTAATATGCGTTGTTCTCGGTACCAAAGACTAAATAGTACAGGTAACATAATAATCAAAAATAGATTAATTTGATAAAAATAATGAACTAATTTTGATTGCTTCTTATTAGTGCATTCGTCCTGCAAATTTTTCTTTATGTTCATGATACTATTATTAGATGAGTTGTCACTAACTGCACTCTTTGCAGTCGATGGATTTATCTCTTTCTTCTCATCTTTTGATATACTTTCAGAATCACTGTTTTTCTGTAGAATCTTACCAGGTGACTTACCATCAATAACATGATCTTCACTCAATGTTAAACTCCTTTCCTCAGCAGATTTCTTTAGTTCGTTTTTGAGAAGTTTGGATGATTTTAGTAGAGCCAAATCAGGTGGAATACTTCTTCTAATCTTGTGATCATTCTTCTGAGAACCTTTCCTGAAAGCCATCTTTGCATCATCTTTATTCGATAACTTTGTATTTGTATTGAGTACTGTAGAATTTGAAATAAATGAATCATTTGATGTATCAATACTATTTTCTGAAGTATCACTTTTGAATATTTTCATTGGCGATTCTATTTTAATTGGTGACTTATTAGCTAATTTTTCATGAATAATGCTTGTCTCTGAAATTCTATTATCATTCGAAAGATGCTTTTGTTTTTTCTTCTTTGGTGTTGAATAGTCCTCTGCTTGATCTATAGCAGTATCCTTTTCCTTGTTTGATAATTTTCCAATGGTTTTTATTGGTGTTTTTTCACTTAACTCAATATGCTTTCTTTTCTTCGAGCTGGAAGAAATATCAGGACTGTAACTTAAACTAGGTTCTCTAGTGATAGGATCAGATGTCATTAAACTTTCCGACTCTGAGCTCTCGCCTGAATAACTATTATTGTTAACATCATTCTTTAACGAAAGATTATATATTTTCCTTAAATGAGGAATCTTTTTATAAATATTAGTCCTGTATATATTAAGTAAAGTTGATTTTTTAGCTTTAGAAGGAAATTCAACATTATTTTCCGCCAGTATTTCTTTCAACTCAGAAACTTTAAGGTTTTTATATTTGAAATGCTTATTCAAATATAGCTTTGTCTCCATAATTAAATACTTTGTTTTCCTTTTTCTATTCTTATATTCTTTTTTTGACCGTAAAGAACAACACCGTTCAATTCCATCAACTTGAAGTCTAGTATAAGATATTAAAAACAATTGAATATAAGCACTGACAGATACAATCCCAATGATCTTCATATATACTTAATTATTTAAATAATCTGAAGAGATGCTTTAATTATATATTTACATATTCCTTAAAACAAAATCTAACCCAAAAAGACATCTAAGTATTCGGGTAAAAAAAGAGATATTACAATAATTAAAAATAAATTTAATGAAATGAACATTTATTAAGGTTCAACTTTATAAATGTAAATGCATAAATCGTGTAGCAGGAAGGATAGATTGATGAGCAAGTGCATAGTTGATCTATTATTTAGCTTATCTAAGTCAAAGGTCAAAGATCAAAACTACTAGAAAAAATTTGTGTTGAAAAAAACATATGTGGAAACTATAATTTGTAACTAAAAGCAATAAGGAGATTCTAGAATGGATTATGAAGATAATAAAGATGGATCGGTTGTGGAAACAGATGCTATTGAAGATTTGGATATAGATACTGAAGTGGTAGCGAAATATTTAAATGAATTGGAAGTTGGGTGCTTATATAATACAGAAGATGATGATGAGGTTGTTAACAATCATGATGAAAACTTAATGGATAAACAGGAACCTTATAATCTATATCAACTATTAGATCAGATACCAAATGGAAGAAAAACAATGAACAGTTTATTTTATACTACATTTAATGTTGGGAAGGAATTTAATAATATACATTTTTCGAATTTTCAAATGAGTAAGAAAGTGGAACAGTATGCTGTTGAGTGGTATATTGAAGAAAAGAATGGTTTACAATCAGGAACTACAACTTCTTTAGTTGATAATGATACGCCAATTAAATTTTCATGGAGTTCCACTAATACCATACCAAAAAATTCAGTTATGTATAAGCATTTGACTAAGAGCACTCGTGAGCTAACGCATGAAACAACCAATCAGAAATTGATGAAGATTGTTGACAGTAAATTAGATAATATTAAAAAAGAGGTTATGGGTTGGAAAATTTATGATAAACCAGATCCATTAACGAAAAATAATGAATTGGATGAGAAGTGTGATGAAACCGAAGATGTAGAAGCGGATTATAGTGTCGAATATAATTCAGATATATCCAATAGTTATTCCATAGACAGATCAAAGCCCTCAGAATTTTCAGTCTCGTCATTTAAAGTTGATCCTTTACAAGAATTCGTAGTGACAACTTTACCAAAAGAACGTAAGAAAAAAGTAAAACCTGTCAAAAAGAAGCAAGGATTATTTTGGTTATTCTCTGGGTCAAAGAAAAAAGATAAAAATAAAACAGTAACTAAAGGCGATACAGATGATACAACTAAAACTAATATTACTAATCGTGATGCTAACGATGAATCAATGAATCAAAGGAGAATTCTTTCTAATAATCTGAATACTGACTCAACAGTGGCGTTTGTCGGTCAACATCAAGAACGATTAAATTCCATAGACAATAAGATTGTTTATCAAGCAGATTCAGAAAAGGATATAATTACTGAAAGTAGTATTCGTCCGGATCTTAATAAAACTGATCAGGATGTAGAAAATATACAGAACAAAACAGTAAATAATGTCGACGTCCTCGAATTAGAAGAGGTCAATAAAGCTGTTAGCAATGGAGGTAAGACCTATCAGCACCAAGATCAAGGGCAAGGCACACTGGGGCACGGTGTAACGGTGGATTCGCATTCGCATTCGCATTCAGAATCAGACAATGATTTTGGTGACTTTGCTGCAGCAGTTATTCCAATAACCTTGCCACCAAAAGCTCCTAACAATGATTCAAATTTATCACCAGGCCACAATGATAGTAGTATCTCTTTAATGAATACATTTGTCCCATTGCAACCAAAAAAAAAGACATAGGTTTGAAATAATACGTAAATATGTGTGTTCTACCTGACATATAAATTCTCCATATATAGGAATATATATTGCATTATCATTCATTGAATCAATTACTTAAATTCAGTTATCTTATGACAAATTGACTTAATGATAAGATACATCTTCCTTCCCTATCATGCCATTCAACTCAATGGGAGCTCAGATTAATATCTTAGCTCATCTTATAATTATATTTCAATTACAAAGTCTTAGTCCTCATCTCATCGCGCTAATGTACCCGATTGCGTGAAAGTTCTCTCGACGGTTATAAATATTATCTGATGCAACTGACATACGTAACATATTAATTTAAGATATTTTAGATAAAATAAGAATGTAAGTGTCTTATGCTGGGTCAGTTAAATTGATTGATTACTCGAGAAGTTTGGGTCACAGGTGTTTACTTGAAAGTAACACACTAAAAAAATATAAAAATTGAGACAAGAATAATGTCAACCCAATTGCTGCTACTGTACATTGGTGGTTGGTATCTCTCATCTATTTCAATATCGTTGTTTCATAAATGGTTATTTGACCCTTTACGAGGGTTTCACATTCCTTATCCATTATTGATTACTTCTCTCCAACAGATTACTTTATGGATTTGTGCATATATTTTTATCAAAGCTAAACACTTAAAAGATACAAGAAAAGTTGAACAAGGATCTTCCAGGCTGAAATATTATCTGAAATACATTCTTCCAACTGCAATAGCAACTGGTGGTGATATCGGATGTAGTAATTTTTCCTATAAGTATGTCCCGTTAACGATTGTTACCATTATTAAATCCTCCAGTATTGCATTTGTTCTTTTGTTTGGTTGTTTGTTTAAAGTGGAAAGATTTCATAAAAAATTATTATTAATCGTCATCATTATGTTTTTTGGTGTGATTCTTATGGTTTATGATCCATCCCATAAGAATGAAGAAAACAGAAAACAGTATTCTAATCTATTGTTCGGATGTTTTCTAGTATTAATTGGTAGTTGTCTATCCGGTTTGCGATGGGTTTATACACAAGTGGTTTTACGAAAATCAAACACCGGTGCATCAGGAAAAGAATCTAATATTAATAGTGTTGAAGGAGATATAATTACAGATAACCAAAATGAAATAGTAATTGATGGAAGTGTAGTTATAGATGCTGAGCGGTTACAAGTCAAGTCAATTGATCAGAAAGATAGTGATGACAAACCGCATTCAATCATAATTATTCAAAAATTAACACCTTCTATCGGTGTAGTTTGTCTTATTGCATCACTAATATTTGAAAAACCTTTTCCAGGTTTTTTCCATTTGTCAATATTCAAATTTAAAAGTGTAATTGGCAGTGAAACCGAATATATCACAACTTTCATGTCCATACTGAGAGGTATTGCATTAATAGGTTTGCCTGGTGTGGATATTTTCTTTTTAACATTATGTGAATTTAGTATTTTACAAATATCACAAGTATTGACACTTTCAGTAGCAGGAATAGTCAAAGAAGTGCTAACAATTATATTCTCATTAGTCATTCTAAATGAAAGAATTAAAGGTTTACACAGTTGGATCGGGATGGCGGTTATTTTACTCGATGTGGTATATTACAATTACTATAGATATAATGAAAAGAAGAAAGATGAATATATGAAGATAATAGATGATCGTAATCCACATGAGGTGCCAAATGATGATTATTTCATTATCAATCATGAGAAGGAAGAAGTCAATACATCTCAACAAAATAATCAAAAAGGCAGCACAGTAACATATTCCATCGCATCTGATCCTGTAGTGCAAGAATATGAATTAAGTAATTTAATCAATTCATCAAAGTAACAAACTGAAGAGCCAAGCTCAAAAGTGTAAAATAGACACAGATTCTTAACTAACATAAATACAATTAGAGATTTTTTTATATAACCTTTATAATATTCGATTTTCATTAAGTAATGGTTTCGTCACATTCAAACACATATATATAACAGTGTATTTTGTTTTAGAATCTATAATAATTATTCTATTCGTTTTGTAATTTGTTCTATGTTTATAAATAAGTTATATAGTTTATAATATAAATAGCTTGATTTGTTTGGTATTGAATAAAAAAAGATCGTTATCGAAGTGAGATGATTTAATTCATGAAAAAATAAAGAGTTAAAAGGGCGGGCGCAACAGATTATTCAAATCATCCTTAAATATTATTAATAACAATTGAGAATTATCAGAATTAGATCAATCAAATCAATAATACTTGATTTTTTCCAAATAAAAGACAAAAATTGAAAAGTTCAAGTTGATTTAAGAAGATGGAAAGTAATATAAATTGAAAATTTAAGTGCATGATTTCAAAATTCTTAAATAACTTGGTCTGGGTTTCTCTTTTCCCAAGTGATTTCAGCTGGGTTTAATGGTAAAGTAACCATACTTTGGAAATCTGGCTTTGGTAAAGTGATACCTTCTGGGAACTTCCAGGTGAAAGTTCTAACGAAAACGGACATGATGACACCGATTTGTAGGTAAGCGTAATGTTCACCAATACATCTGTGTCTACCACCACCGAATGGTAAGTATGGAGAAGAGACACCCTTGGTAACAACACCGAAACCGTAATCGACTTCGTCACCGACGGAGTAAGAAGAGTTAGAATCATTATCCCATCTGTGAATGTTCATTTCTTTAGCATTTGGGAAGAAAGCATCTTCCAAATGAGTGAAACCTGGAGAAACTAAAACATAGTAATCCTTTGGAACAACGTAAGAAGAATTTGGAACTTGCATATCCCTCATTACCTTTCTTAGAATAGAATGCAATGGATGATGTAATCTTAAAACTTCCTTGATGGTTTGGTTTAATAATGGCATGTGATCGTTTAATAATTCGTAAGTTAACTCTTTTTTACCACCGTCTAAGACTCTCATTTGTTCATCGTATAATTCCTTTTGGACATCTGGTCTCTCGGCTAAGTGTAATAAGATCCAGGCAGAAGTAGCAGCAGAGGTATGTTGACCACCCATTAAAACACCAATTAATAAGTTAGCAATTTCTTGATCAGTCATCTTAACACCATCCTTGTAAGTAGAGTTCTTTAATAAAGTATCAATTAAATCTCTGTCTTGGATATCATTGTTGTCACGTCTCTTTTTAATCAATTTCAAGTAAGTGGAAGAAATAACTCTTTGAGCGTTATCTCTCTTTCTGTAATGTTCTAATGGCAAGTTTGGGAAAACGAAGTTAATTGGAGTGAAACCTTTGTCTAAGTCACCGAATAAGTAAGCGAAATCAGTGTTTAACATATCTCTTAATTCTTTACCTAATAAAGATCTAGAAGCAGTAAAAATGGTCATTTCAGATTGAGTAGCTAAAACGTTAACAGTGTTGGATTTCTTCTTGTTGATATCAAAGAATGGAGAAGTTCTGAAGTATTGTTCCATTTCTTCAATCATTAATGGAATGTACTTAACGAAAGCATCCTTGGTCAAAGCACCTTTAACGAACTTCTTTTGGTCCATTAATCTGTGGTTTGGACAATCATAGATAACACCTTTACCGAAAACTGGAGTAGTTAAATGAGCGTAAGCAGCTTCAGCGGAAACATCAGCTAATTTAGCATTGAAAATAAATTCATGACCCTTTGGACCTAAGTAAACAGTCATAATTCTACCTAATAAAAGGAAAGAATAAATGTCACCGTACTTCTTCTTGTTTTCACCGAAGAATTCGTATGGTCTGGAACCATAGTCAACAGCAGAACCGACCCATGGAATCCATGAGAAAACCAGAGGTGCTCTATCTTTTCTCAAAGAATATAGTAATTGCCATGTAATGTGATAGACAAAAGGAGCTAAGATAACGATAGAAGCTCTTTGAGCTAATGGTAAAGCTAAGAAAGCACCAATAGCAACTTGGACGTACTCGATTAGAGTACCAACTAAAGAAGTGTCAGACATATGTGAATGTATATATACGAAACGATATTCTTTAATTGTTTGGTCTTTTTATAGAATCCTTTTGTTACAAAGAAAGACTATATAACCTAACAATTAAATTATTAAATATACAATTAAATTCAAAATAAAGGAATGAGTAGATAATCCTTTACTTTTCAATAAAATATTTCATCTCATATATATACGATTGTAAAGTGACAAAATCAATTGTATTTTTTATTTAATTGATCATGGTAATTGACTAAAAAAACTAGAAAAAGAAACAAGAAAAAATTTACAGTTTTTAACAAGAGATGGCTTAACAGTTTGCTAACAAGGTATGCATGAGATCACACGCTACTGTAATTAGGATGCTTTATGATATTTGTAAATGTATAACCGAAACTATACTAATTGGAGGACTCTACTCTGCTCGCTCTCTCCCGCTGCATGTTGCAAATGAATGCAAAGTACAACGTAAAATAAACGAAAGTATCTTGAAAGTTATTAATTGAGAGAAGATAGTCTTTGTAGAACACATCTACAAGCGTTATCAAGTAACAACAGCTTTTTCCCGATGTATAGCCATTAAAAACAAATTGAAAAAAAATGTTTGCGATACGAAGAAAGAAGTTTTACTCTACTTAATTTAATAACCACAGATAAAATTAAATGGATATATTTAAACTTTTTAACGGTTAAAGTTAATATTAGTGGGTTAAAAGCTGTAGAGAAAGAAATAATTGTAATGATGACTTGTGATGGTGGTTTGGGAATACCCAAGAAGTGAAAAAAAAAAATGAAAAAACATTTCTTGCGGTATGCTTTCTCTGAAAGAAGTGTAGTGTCTTGTATGTGAATGGATGTAACAAGACTAGTAAAAAAAATTTACATTTTTTTCCTTTCATTATTAATTGAAGGAATCATTCAATCTCGAATGGTAAATAATTTCACGGTGATACAAGAGTTCAATAAGGATGGTTGACTTTTCCACCGTAAATGGACCATTAATTGGGTATATTTACGAGAGAGTTTACGAAATGTTAATAACTTCTTCCGTGCTGTTTTCTATTGCATGCCCAATAAGGTTGGGGAGGCGGAATTATCGACAAAGTCAAGTAGAAAGAGATGAAGATCCTTCTGAAGTTGTTGCATTATTTTCTAATGCGTTTTGAACTTACTTGCTAACTCTCATTTCCTTAGAACGAAAATAAATTTTGTATGCATATTGCAGTTTGGAAGGACTCCAGTGGATCCGATACAGTACGATATCGTGCGATGAGAGTTGCATCTTTCCTCAGAAATATTTTGTACGATATAATTCTTACGTTCTTGTTTATTTGTCTGACTGAACCCACAATATTTTACGGATGTGTGTTGATTATGATACTAATTTGTGTAGGAGATGGTGTTGTCAGGTTAAGGCGAAAAAAAACGAAAAAGCAAAGACAGGATAGTATACTCACAGTGAATATATAGTTTCTTCTTCAAACAAACTACAAAACGTTGAAATTGAGAAGAGTTGATCCTTAGCACCCTTTGAGTTTCTTGTAGATTTAATAAAATGAAAAAAAATTTTCTTCAATTACTCTCTCTTCTAGCAGTAACTTTTAGGAATTATGGCTTAAATTTTCATTTTTTTTTGTGAAACCATAAAATAAAAATGGGAGAACAGTGGCTATGGAGGCTCTTCGTAAAAAGAATGAGAGAGAGAATGAAGCATGTAAACCTTCAATTTACTAGTTAATATTGTCTTATATCTGTAGTATTTATCGCTCGGTATTTATTGGAATATATGTAATTTCTCTTTTTACACAATTGATTACCAAATCGATATTAAAAGATTTATACGAAGGTACGCAGGTTTGTTTCTGTTTAAATTCTCAATGGGTCTTTGTTTATTTTGTAGTGAAATATTGTGTGGTTATAATATTGAGTTATTCTCAAACGAGGGCACAGCATTTTTAGGTTGTGCTATGGTAGTACTCTAGTCACTTGACATTATTAAGATCAGATATAATTGTATTACTAAGATCGTATTGTGTAGATTCGGAATGTTACTGTAGTTTGCAAGGGCTTTTCTCTGTGGAGAGGATGATGCCTTTTCTCGGAAAAAGAAAAAAAATGTGAAAATTAAAAACGCATCACTTTGAGATCTGTGCTTTGGCTCGTTTAAGTAGCTGTATCTCGTTACTATTATTATGTTCTTTATCGGTTTTACGAAAGGGATATCCTGATCCAGATCTCGACTTCTGACACTGGGTATGCTATTTCTAGTATTTAACGTTTTCAATATTTCATGGTGTCTGACATTGACAAAAGAAAAAAAAGAAATGGTGGTGAGTGTGGTCTCTGATTTGCAATTTGCTTCACTTCATTTTAAATCATTTCGAAACAACAATGGAACGTTTAACTCGAATTTTCGGCAATTGAATAAGTCGCATTGTTATTGTCATAGTGATTCAATTCAGTCATTTACGCTTTAGTTACAGTGAGTGCCATTGAATGGAGCTTCAAGCTCCGTTTATTATGTTGGAGTGATTTGTTCTATTTAATTCTTAATCTTACATAAATGTTATACATGGATGGTAATAATAATCACAGTTATAGTAAGAGCGCTTGACATTTTGCCAATTTGGTTTGTCTGTTGTATTCTCAATTCCATTGACAGTCGCGTCATCTCCTCCATGTTCACTTCCATTCTGGTTGTTATTGTCACCAACCCTAATCGTGGAATATTCACATTTCATACCGTAATTGCTGACATCAATAGCGACAATATTTTTGTACACTTCATAACATAACTGTCTGTCTGCACCTAAACCATTAAAAAATGAAAAGATACCATGTGGTTTTAATAAGCCAACAATTATATCAAGTAATTCCAATATATTCTCATAATATTCACTAAAGGTATCGTAATATATACCATCAAAAAATACGTTACCATAATCAAGTAGTGTGTTTAAGGAATCTTGCCATCTTCCCTCCAATATGATAATATTTTTTTTGTCATACCATCCATCATTCTTTAACTTCTTCAATACATCTGGATGTGCTTCTGATATGTAATGCTTAACTTTCTTATTTGGATATTTTTCTTGTAAGTCTTTTTCAATGAATGTATCGATTATACCCATCCCAAATCCAATATTTAAAATGGCAATTGAATCATCATCTTTGTCAAAAGATGAGGTGATTGTATCAGAAGCTAATTTCATGATACCAGTTTCCCAATCCATCATAACACCATCTTTATTTTCTTTTGTAAGTAAAGTATTGGCAGTGTATTCCAATTCTGTTTGGAGATAGACTTCCTGGTTTCCTGCAGTAGCATCTTCATTTACAATTTTTATGTTTTCTTCTGTTGGGATTTCATTATCTTCCATGCCAAGAGCTTCTTGTATAATTTCATCGTCGTCCAAAAATTCAACGTTGTCATTTATCTTCCTTAAAAGTAATTCAGCGCTGACACCCGCCTCAACGATTCTTTTGTATAGACTTGAGTTAACGGAGTAACCGTTTTCGATTAACAGGTCGCCCACAGTTTTGTCTTCATAATCGATGAAGTTCCAACCGGCTCCGTATTCAAAAAGAATGTTAATCAATTCTAGAACTACAGATAACTCTGCTGGTGTCAAATTTTTTGGAATGCTTCTAGCTAAAATATGCAAAGGTGTGGTGTTACTAGTTTCTTCCTCTTCCTCACTTCTTTCATCAACAGTCTCGCCATTTTCTTTTGCCTGATTCAATTCATATTCTTTGACTTGTTCAAGAGTGTACGTTGCAGGGATACCATTAGATAAGTAGTGCTTTAATTTTGTGACATAAACTTCCGCAGTTATTGGCTTTTCAGGAAAAGTTAACAAATGATGAAGTTCAGACATTTTAATCAGTTATTGGTAAGACTATTTTCTTTTGGCTATATTAGTATGGTATGATGTGATCCGAGTGTGATAGGATACTTATTCAAATATATATTCATTGGTATATAATTTATATTGAAAAAAATTTGAAACTCATCGCACGATTTTTCGCACTAAATGAAAAACAAACTATTTTCCAGTTTAATTGAAACTACCACATAAGGTAACTGTTCCAGTTAGCACCTGTATATTAAATAAAAGAAAGAATGTTATTGTACTCTTATAAATGGAGGATATTTATAAGTATATATATATATATATATATTGCTGCATGTGCACATGCGTGTTTAAATATGAAATATTTTTAAGCTGCATTGAATCTTTTCTCAGCTTCTTTCCAATTAATAACATTCCAAATAGCTCCGAAGTATTCAGCTTTTCTATTTTCGTATTGTAGATAATAAGCATGTTCCCAGGCATCGATTGCTAAAAGTGGTACGATTGTTGGATCACTTACTGTATCTTGGTTATAAGTCTGTACGATATCTAACTTTCCGCCATTATTCAAGTTTTTAACCAGGAAGATCCAACCAGAACCTTGAATCCCCATTAGTTTAGCATTAGCCAATTTGATTAAATTATCAAGTGATTTATATTGCTTTTCAATTTGTTTCAGTAAATTCCCAGTTGGTAACTCACCGCCTACACCAGAACCACTTGCAGGGGACAAGTTTTCCCAAAATAGACAATGATTTTTATAGCCACCTCCATGGAATTTAATGTTCTGCTGAATAGCAATCAATTTGTTTGCTAATTCTAAACTGTTTGGATCCTTTGCCAATTTTTCAGTGACATCTTTGAATTGATCGATGGAGCTGTTGAATCCGTTGACATAAGTTTGATGGTGCTTTGTATAATGCAATTCGTTAATCTTACCCGAGACATAAGGTTCCAAAGCATCAAAATCCCATTTTAGTTCCGGTAATGTAATCTTTGTTCTCTTAAACACGGCAGAAGAAGCCAATCTTTTAACTGTAACTGATCTAGTGAACATTTTTATTGATAATGCGAATGAAATACGAATATTATTAAAGTATATTGATAGTGCCACTCAATGGTTATTCTTCGAAATATTCAAAATGAACTATTTATTTTAGCGCTAACCCCAACGATACATTATTTTTAAATGTATTGAGACATGAATATATATATAGGCCTATATTTATACTTTGTTCTTATATGAAAAATAATAAAAAAAGGGATCATTTAGTAATATCCGTTACGGAGTCAAGTAAATGGTAAATAATGCCTTACAAGTATTGTAATAAAATATTCACCAATTCTTTGCAGATGATTGGATGGAGAATATTAAGGGAACAAAGATCGTATTTCGTTGTAAGTGACCGATGCATAGTCGTATGTTAGGAAATAACAGCACTAGTGCATGAATATGTGGTTGCATCAGGGATTAATGGACTTTCCTTTTCGTCTCACGTGCGCGCAATTTGAACTCACAGCAACAGTAAACGGAAATAAAAGGAAATAAGGGGGTACTCTATTTTAAATATCCCTTTTTTCTTAAAATACTGATGTGACACAAAAGTGCAGCCTCCATATACAGACACACACACATATATATATATTTATATATATATATGTGTGTGTGTGTGTCAGAGACTTCGTAATACAATTGCTCATTGTATTGGTCGTTACTTGCAAACTAGCTGAAACAAGTGATAGCAATTATTAGCGCATGTTCATTCCATTGTTGACAACAAGATAGTTATTGTGATCAACTCCATAATGTTCATTATCAGTTCTTGAGTTTTTACATCCCCATCCATGAACGATATCTTCATATGTAATATCATATCTACTCGTTAGATCATACAATATAAAGGTATGTAATTGAACTGTCTCCAGCACTTGTGACACTACCACAATATATTTATGTATATACTCTCTTGTTTCAGTTTATTATCTATATCACTCAATTTTACTCGCCTTATCTTGACTAAACGATACCTACATGCTTATGCTTATATTGAAAATAGTAACTACATACAAAGAAATTAGAAAATAGAAAATTTAAAGAAATAAAAAAACTGAAATTATATAGCGTAAAAAGGATTGTTTCAGAACGTTTCATTAGTTGATACTTAATCCAATAAAACCTATTATACTGATATAATTGTGTCAAGTAAAACCCTTTTTGATTGTATCATATTTTAACTTGTTTGAATAAAGCGTCTGCTTAGTATCAAAAGAAAGAGGTTACAATAAAACGAATAGATATTTATATATATTTGTCCCAAATCAGCTTTTAAAAACTTATTTACTAATGCTGAAGCACTATGTCCAATAAAATTAAAAAACATTCACCAAGTGACTATACCTTCAAAGAAGAATTAGGTCATGGTTCCTATTCGACAGTTTATAAAGCTGTCGATAAAAGAAATGTAAAACAATGTTATGCAATTAAAGTCTGTTCGAAAAAACATATTATTAAAGAAAATAAAGTTAAATACGTATCAATAGAGAAAAATGTATTAAATATATTGAGAAAAGGTAATCATCCAGGTATAATTAAATTATATTACACATTCCATGATGAAGAAAATCTATATTTTGTATTGAGTTATGCAATAAATGGAGAATTATTACAACTATTGCATAAATATAGATCGTTCAATGAGGAATTAACAATTCGTTTCACAGTTCAAATTATAGATATATTAGAATTTATCCATAAGAATGGAATAATTCACAGAGATGTGAAACCGGAAAATATTCTACTCAACAGAAACTACAATTTAATCCTAACAGATTTTGGTGCTGCGTCACTGATAGATAACGATGAAGATAAAGAAAATAGTAATAATAGTAATGCTACATACAATGATATACATGTGAATAGAGCTTCATCATTTGTTGGTACTGCAGAATACGTCTCTCCGGAGCTACTATTATATAACCAATGTGGCTATTGCTCAGACGTTTGGGCACTAGGGTGCATGATATTCCAATTCTTAAAAGGATATCCACCCTTCCGTGGTGCTAATGAACTGAATACATTTGAAAAAATAGTTGCGTTGGATTATCATTGGAATGATCCAAATAATTTGGTTTCACAAAGCTGGAAAGATTTAGTCTCTAAGATTTTAATAACGAATTCAGAAAAGAGAATGAACTTAGAAAATGTTAAAAAGCATCCACTATTTAAAAATATTAATTGGAATGATAAAGAAAAAATATGGTTAGGTACTAATAAACTACCGCCTAGTAACGTACCATTAAATAACACAACTATGTCTTCCTATAATGGGAATGATAATAACCAAAATACAAAGTCTATAAATGATAGACAGCTACATATCATAGATGTTCCACTGCGAGATATAGCAATTACAAAACAAAAACAGAAGAAGAAACCAAAAATGGTATCAAGTACAACTGGAAACATTGTTGAGTGGAGAAAAAGACTTGGAATTTCCTCATTGGGTCTAACTAATAATACTGAAAATCATAATTTAAGAGGTTCTATTAGTGATATGATGAAGAGAGATAACATAGGAACAAATAAGCCATTTGATAGAAAGGATGCCCATCTTGTTAATAATAATAACTTTACCACTAATATTACTTTGGATAATATACGAAATGATACTACATCTAAACCGCTAATACTCAAAAATAAATACAATACAAACTATATCGAGCAAACTAAAAAATCTAATTTAAACAATGATGTCATAAAACAACAGCCAGCTTTTATTCATGAGATCTCATACGATGCAAATGGTCCTGATATGTCAATGTTTGCCTATAAAAGAATCGATAATGATCTTATTACAAACTTAGTTACCAATAATGGCGTAACTCTAAGATCTATTGAAGGTGCTATTCCCAGCATATTAACCCTTTACAAAGATGGGTCGTTGGTCTATAATACAATCGATCCTGTGTCGCAAAATACAATACCAATAAAGATGGTTAATATTGCAGATTCGGACCTTTCAATGTATGATTTTGAATTTAATGAAATGACGAAAACTGGGTTTTTAATTTTAGAGAAATATCGCTTTAAACTATGGTTCATCTGCTTACCTCAAGAACCTTTGATTGATTTTGCAGCAGCTATGTCCTTCCCTGTAGTCAATGATAATGATACTTGGGTTGATTGTCTTTTTAAATCAAGACAAATAATTGAAGATAATTATATTGCTAATATGACAAATGGTTTAAAATTGGGTGAATCATCTAAAACTAGCAGGTCAAGTTCTTTAGATCTACTTGATTTTACATCAGAAACAATTATTGAACAGGATATTAAACAATTAAATAACATTCCAAAATCAGCGCATCAAAAAGCTACAGCATCGGTAATGTTAAAACAAAAAGGTGATTCACCAAGAAATCAACCCGTATCAGATACAAAAGATAATAAAGATGAATTGAATAACAATTTAGTTGAATCAACTAAAAATTATGTACACTCCAGACAAGCAAGTGGCTACAGCAATACGAAAAAAATATTAAAAAAAAATAATGAAGCAAGTATGGAAAATAAAGTATCTTCAGCTGCTTCACCTATTTTACCTATTTCTAGTCATAATGCTTCATTTGCAAATACAAGTTTGAGAACTGGAAATACAAAACCACAAGTTAAGAAATACTCAGTTCCATCCAACATGATAATCAGTAGTAGCAGATATGAGGTATTGTATACCTTGAGGCGCGATGGTCCAATAGATCCAAATTATTACAAAGAAAAAGCACATATGAATTCATCAAGGAAGGATAGTTCAAAGAGCCAACACAGTACTATTATCGCAAGTAGTGGAGCATCAGCTGCATTCAAAAATTTACAAAAGAGAAAGTTATCTGATAAGTAAAAATTAACTCATGAGTTTTATTTTTGACTTTCCTTTCCATAAAAGACATTAACAGATGGGGATCTGTTCATATTTAAAAATTATAAATAATTTTAATAGACATTAGTATTGTTTCATATTATAAACCCGTAGATAATCAGATTTGTTGGAAATTCACTTTTAAGATAAAACAATTTGAAACCTGCTTCATCTCAGTAAAAAAAAACTCCGATACGGGGAGTCGAACCCCGGTCTCTACGGTGAAAGCGTAATGTGATAGCCGTTACACTATATCGGACGATAAACTTTCAAGTCGTAAAAATATTGGAGATACTATTACTTAATATAAACATGGTCTTTGACACGAGCTTGTTGTTGGTGTTGGAAATGACACCGGACGTATAACTGAATATACGACACCATATATTACCTCTTTAGGAGATTATTGTTGCAAACCTGAAACAATAGTGCCTTCGAGAATGTAATTGCAGACTTTCTAATGCATAAATATTACTCTAGAACCATCAGTCTGCCATATGTGCTCAATTCGACGACGTCGTCTCGTTGGACAGAACGGTAGATTGAAATGATATGTATATAAACCCCGGTAAACAATAGATAAAAAATTCATTAATTTATGTCCAGGATACCAGAGAGATTAATCTGAATATATAGAATCTAATAACACACAAACTTTAATATTTTGAAGTAATGAATACAACTATTGAGTAAGTAACTATCATAAACACAATAAGCTATTACATGAAGAAGTCTCTTCTTTATATATTCGCAAACTGGTTTTGGGGTTGACCTCTTTACCATCTCAATTATCTTAATTGTTGCGTGAACGTAATACCGGTATACGATCATATGAGTTGGTGAGAGTTATAAGGTTCGATGAACGTTGCTAGAATATTTCGATGTTACTATTGTCGTAAATATATATTTGCATACGGTCAGTACCACCAACTGTCAGAATTATTGTAGTATGTGACAGAACTAAGTGTTTATGACACTTTGAGTTCAGAACCAATTGTCACTTACTAATGGAAAGAAGGTTCTAGAACAATCTTTCAAGTGGTAGGTGAAAATTTCTCACTACAATGTAAATGGCTACGTGATAAACACAGATGTACAATACAGCACTAAAGAGCCTAGGAGGATGAATGAACACGTACGCATGTTCATTCAACTGTCAGATTAACTCATATATAAGGAGGGCATCTAACTCTATATAGAATAGTTTAATTACACTAATAAAAGATCAATCGATTATTTAACTATAAAGAAGATGGACTATACTAGAGCAACTGAAGTGGCTAATGACACTAACTTAGATGTTGGAACTAACCAACATAAGCTTGTTTCTCCACACCAACTTCTTTGAAACTAATTGATACTGATCATCCCAGTATGCTTCCAGTTGCTGTCTACGAATGCGTTCTTGAATTATTATGAGGCCTTATCTTTGTCGTTTAGTCAATGTTTATAATATTCTCTTGATGATCAATATAAGTATACGATTCAAGTCATGAACTTCTTCCTACTGTAATATGAAAGCCTTCTAAAAAATCAATTAAATTTAATATTTTAATGTTTTGTTTTAGTTTGACAATAGTTAATGATGCAGTTGAGATTTTCTGACAGCAACCTCATGGGGACTAAATATCAATTTTAACAAAACTTTAATCATTAGTTTTCTATTAATTCTTATTTTATCAAGGTTACATTACAGCAACCATGGATCTTTCTGTTCTCATCAATAATATATATACATTCTATTACATTTATCTATTACACACATTTAAATAAATAAGTATCTATCCTAGGCCTTCACAACAGATTTGTTACCGGAAGCTTTGAAATATAATTTAGGGTTAAACTCAGTAATATCGGCGCATGTACAGATACCTTCTAGTAGCAATTGAGACATGATTACACCAGTTGCTGGTGCATTGTTGATACCCCAACAACTATGACCTGCAGCAATAAATAGATTCTTTAAGTCAGTTTCGCCTAACAATGGACCTGATCCACTTGGAATATTAACGACAGGAACGTACGATGCGAAAGATTCCGTAACATCACCTTGAGATACACTTGAAGATAACTTAGAAACATAATAGAATAATTCATCACATTTTTCTGCATTAGTGACAACGTCAGTTTGTTCATCAGGAATTACATCTAAGCTCTCACCTTCACCACAAATATAAATTTCATCTTTTCTTGGATATATTTCTGGAGAAAATGTTTGATTTTCATCTATTTGTAATTCACTGAACATGGAATATGGCGATATAATGGTTCCTTCAGCTTTATGTGGCTTAACAATGACCGAATGGACCTTCAAAGTTGTAACTGGACAGTTTTTCAATAATTTACTTGTCCATGGACCTAATGCAAGCAACACCTTGCTTGCATTAACAATGTTAACGACTTCATCTTTGTGTTTACCTGCTTTTGGCATATAACCTACACCAATGATTTCACCTTTATCATTCTTTTTAAAATCTATAACTTTACCTCTAATTAAATCAACAGCACCTGTATCCATTGCCTTTTTTAATAAAAATAATGTGAATTGTAATGGATGGATTTGTGCTGTGGTTGTAGGTTCACCAATAAATGTCCATGTCTTAACTAAAGTTGATTTAATCCAGTTAAACGCAGTTGGTAAAACATTTTGAGTAGTTCTCATCATCAAACCACCTGTTCCAAGATCAGCTGGAATACTACTACTACTTTCTGCAGTGGTCATGCTAACACTAGAAGCCATTGTCTCCTTCAAAGAATTAGACTCCGAGCTGTCTCTAGTTAATTCGACACTTTCTCCTGTTGCTTTAGTTTCTTGTGGGCAAGGTATAGAAGTTGTGTTGGCTATGTAGTCCTTTGGGTTACCATGAACATTTGTTTGACCTTCACTATTAGGTGAATTTGGTGACGTTGAACTTTTGTCTCTCATTTTGATAAATCTTCTTTGAAATCTTAAATGTCTTTGTTCTTGTGCCTCTTTAACGTTCTTAATATCTGCCTCGACGGATAGAGCATTTAATCTTCTATAACCCCAATTTGCTTCACCATCAAATTGTTGATTCAGTTGACTGTGTAATTTGAACGATAATGGAACGATTTGATCAGGGAAAGCCCACGAAGCGATCAAACCACCAGCTTTACCAGACGCACCACATGCGACTTCCGTGGATTCAATTATTGTGATATAATGTGTGGATGGACTAAATTTAGGGTGTTGTGTCAAATAGTATGCTGTAGTAACACCGATGATACCGCCACCAACAATGATAATATGCTCTTTACCGTCGCTTCTATTTGAAGGTAGATCTTGATAAACGAGAGGTTCTTTTAAATGGTCGCCTGGGTTACTCATTGTTGATTCTAATTTTCTTCTCTTTTTTAACGGAATTGTGAAATAAGGTATTGTTTAAAGTAAAAAAAAAAAAGCTATATCTTTTCTTTTCAAAAAATCGAATACAAATAGAAATAGTCTCCTTTTCCAGTTATCAATGGATAGGATTAAAAGCTAAAATAAAATAGTATCAAAATACTAAAAACGTTCTTTCTTTATGGTATAAGCAAATATGTCCATATATATACACATATATGTATATGTATATATTTTATTAACTTATAGGAACAATTTATCTTTCTTCTGTACTAAACAAACAGAGACCCTTATTTAATTTGAATGCACTTAAAAAGAATCACTGTAGTAAGATATTATAATTTCAATTCCCTTCGAATTGAGAAGACAACGAAACTAAGACAAAAATAATTAAATTAACTTATTATTATACTGCTAAACAATCTTATATACGGATACATATAATATATTTCATGCTTAATTTATTATATTATATATATATATAATTAATAATAGTGGAAGTTTCAATATTCCAAATTTCAATTTCGAAAAAAATGAAAAAATGAAAAATTGAAAAAATGAAAGATTACGAAAAGAGAAGATATAAGATTACACTTTTGCAAATATAATTAGCGTAAAAAACAATAATTGCTTAACAATGCTATGCAGGAAATGGTGACACTTCAAAGGTAATTTTTTCCAGATGATTATATCCCTCTGTTGCCACGCCATTCTTATGATGCAGTGCTTTTTTTATATTCATTTAAGAGCAACAAAAAGAAAAAAGAGAAGAAATAACGAAATGATATATTGTATTAACAGCTTCGGAAACGGACTGAGAACAGAGAGCTTGCGATTCTTACAGTTGTCTCTTAACTTAGCCTTCAGAATGCCTTCGTAAATGATCATGCACGGAAGGCGTGCAAACGAAGCATGAGGCTCGGTTCTTCTTTTCCAAAATAAGAAATAAAAGAAGAAACGGACAACTGTCATGAGCCATGGCCAGGGGGGCAGGGAGCATGGGGACGGTGGCAGGTAATAATGGAGAGGGCGAGAGCGAGAGGGATCTCCAGATTAACGGCATCCGTGCAGACAACATTGTCGGATGCGACGAATATACGAACCCTCTTATTCTCGTCTCGTATATTTTTAAATTTCTGTATTTTCCCTACACATACGAAGTTTTCTTCTTTAGCCACGGTTTCTCCATGAGATCAACATGTGACAGTAGTAGTGAATGCAGGGAGGGGCTGGACCTCTCTTTTCGATTCTCTTGGTCTTTTGCTTTTTGCCACTGCCTTTGAAACCGAGAAAGTACGTGCTACACAGGATGTGCCTCGTAGTGTCATGCTGAATGGAAAGGAGTGGCAAAACATGATATCTTACTTGCAGAACAACCGAGATGATGATGGTGTGGATGCGCAGGGAAAAAAGAGTCAGATCTCGCGCAGGTCTCCTCGGGATCTAGCCCAGATCTGCGCGAGATCGAATTGGAATGACACGCAAAAGAAACGTGCATTGCATATTTGCGCGGAAATCGCGTGCCAGCGCAAGTTCAGCAACGGAAGTACTGTATAACAGCAAACATAACAGAAGAAGGAACACCTTGTTATTGTGCACTATCATTATTATGGCCCCTCGCTCACCTTCCTACTGAGCGAAAGGTACATCAAAGATACAGTTGGCGGGACTTGATACATTATAGTTTGATTTTTGTATCTTGAATGCCTCACTTCCCGGTTCCAGACGTGGCTGTGGTCCTAGTTGGGAACAGTGACTGCTTTGAACTGGTAAGATCGTGTGCAAAAGCAAGCTTTACATTTTCGCAACTTATTATACTGTCGTTTACTTTAAACCGAAGAACATTCACGAAAATAGTAAGCGGAACGCACATGCGCGCAGCGCACCCTAATTGAAATTCTTTTCATTCTTTACAAGTTTCACCATATTCCAACAAGAACAACTTTACTACATTCATCTTGAAACCCAATTATTGTCGAGAGATAACAATGATTACTTCAAATACGAAGTTACCTCATGTCTGCTGGTGACAGGCTTGTATTTGGAAGAAATACTACTTTCGGAAACATCACCCGTGTTTCCTTTTTCTTCTCTTCTCTATTTGTGGTTGTCCACATACTACTAAACGACGACGGATCTTGAAACTGCGCTGCAAGGGACATCGCGACAATTATCTAACCACTGTTGCCGTGATACTTTTATAAACATGCATAAATTGCGTACAAATGGCAATTTAATATGTCATTTTTCGAATTATAATATATAAATATATATTTATTAAAATAATGAGGGTTTAACGTTCTGTTTTGTATCATAAATAACTAGCGTTCTACTGAGATCCAGGTGTTTTTTTTACTCCAACAACATCTGTGTATCTTTGTGAAATAACGCAAACAAGGCAATAGCTTGTTATAGAGAAGCTTAAAGTAGAATTCTATTATCAAGGCCAACGCCAACTCTATTTCTTCCTTTTCCAATTGTAGTTTCAAAACATTTTCCGACGATAACAAATGAAATCATACAAATTGCCAGGTTGTAAACTAAATCTGAAACTCCAACACTCACATTACTTCAAAGCACTATTCGGTCTTAGACAGTCAGAGACACAACACCGTTGTCTATTACTTACACTCTGAGACTTTAGGATATGGAATCATCCTACGGAAAAAAGTAATTGCTCGAGGGATTATAATGGTTATCTAACATGAAATATTTCTTTTCTTTTTACGATATTCCAAAAACTCAAATGAAAAATTGAAGTAATAACTTTTAGTTAACTTTGTTTTGTGTATTTGATATAATATGTCGAAACGCTAATGATAATATAATATCTATAACACAACAGCAACCACTAATAAGACAATTAATGCTATTATCAATAAGACTATGCAACAGTCATTCCATCTTTCACGATTTTTTTCATATATCCACTCCAACTGCTTTTTACCTCTATTCAATTTACCTCCTAATGTATCCATACCATCATCCATTTGGTCTAATAATTCACCCTGATCCAATAATTCATCACCCATAGTTCTAGCCTGTTGTTGTAATTGATCCATGGTTAAATGAATTACGTCCAACTGGTCAGATTGTTCTTGAAACATTTGTGTTTGAACTGCATTCTCCACGTTACCAGTGGTTCTTGAGGTATCATTTTGTTCACCATCCATAAAATTACTGACTTTATTTTCCTCATTATAGTTTTTACGTTTGTTAATTTTATCGTTCTCTAAATCTTTTAATAATTTTCTCAATGATGCAACTTCAACTTCCTTAACTTGGGCTGAAGCAGGATCATTCCTTCTGATGACCTCTGCACTCTTTTGCAAATCATTTATAGTATCTTTAATATCTTCAACGCCTTCATTATACTCTTCTATTTCTGCTTTACTGACATAATCTATACTTTTCAGTCTCTCTATCTGTTCTCTAATATCTGATGCAACTTGGTCAAATATATCTTCACTTCTATTATCACTCATATTTTCCTTACTATTAGCAATGTGGTTAGTAAGAGGTCAATTAAGCTAATAAATAATATTCAAAAGAAATCGAAACTTATTTAATTTTCGATTTTATGTTAAGAGTCTAATTTCCCCAAAGAGTTCCAAACTATTTCTTTACACTTGTTTTTTATTCAAAATTTTGGTTTTCTCAATCTCACTTAACCTTTAATTTTCAAATTGTTCACATTTTTCAAATTCTCGAAATGGAATCGTAACTCAATTTCTGTAAAAATTTAAGACTTTAAAAACAGTAACAATATTAACTTTTATAATAACTTCAATTAGCAATTCAATATATATATATATATATAATAAAAATAGAGTCACAAGAATTGTAATATTTTACTATTTACATTGACATTAGATAGATAGATAGAAGTATACAAAAATATACTTCTTCATATATCATTAAAAAAAAAGGATTACTTTGTATTTGACCATGTCAAATACATCTGAATCAGTTGAACCAACTGATCTAAAAAACACGTCTGAAATTCCAATTCCAATTTTAACAACAAGCGAGAGTGTTAATGGTACCGTTCCAAATTTGGAGAACAGACTGAAAGATGAAAGTTTAAATAACATAAATTTGACAGAAACTATTGGAGGATCTGAAACTAGAAAATATTTAAATCAAAATGTTACTCAGCAGTTACTAAACGGTATGAAGATAATTGCAAAAGAGAAGCCAAAGGACCCATTAAGAGTTCTTGGTGAATATCTTATTGAACAAAGTGATTTAATGAAAAAACCTTAAGGGTATTATAAATAATGCACTGATGGTTCAGTTAATGGAATATGGCGATAAAGAAATTAGAATTCGAATTCGATGGATTTATCATTTTTCTGCAATACCTTTAAGCTGTAATCACATAACAAACTGACAACGCTTATTCTCCAACCATTCCATAAAGCCTTGATTTTTTTGCTGGCAAGATTATTTTCCTTTTCATCAGATGTTGTTGAATTAGTAATCAGATTATCAAACAGACCATTATCGTATGGTATAGGCTTAATGATCAATTCATCACTTCGAATGCATAGCTGGTCCTCCCTTTCTTTATTTCTATTTAGTAAATATTTTACCTGACAACGATGGAGTATCGTTTCAATTGGTAATTTAAGAAATATGCCCAGTATTTGAAAACAACAAAATGATAAATTATATAACTTCAGTTTTGACGATTCTTTTGTCTGACGTAAATAATGTACCCATAATAAAGTGAATAATTTCTCTCCAAAAACAGTAGATGAAGATCTGTTTATACTTACCAAAGAGTTTAAGATGGTGAAAAACCATATATCAGCTGGTAATTTTAACAGATCTTCTTTCCAAGACCAACTTTTAATTATATTTCGTAAACTACGCGATTTTTCTATTGGTAAAATTTCTAATTCTTTTACTTCTTCAGCTGGAAATTCAGTGTCAATGTCTTTATTGACTGTGAAACCCTCTATGGATGTCGTTATTAACTTAATTTTTATTAAATCTAGTGGAACTAAAAGAATATTGGTTAAAATATTAGAACAGATAGTTAGACCTAGAGAAATCTTAATATCGTCTATTGTTGAGTATGATGTAGCTGTTTGTAAAATTGTGTCGAAAAAATGTGGATCAGATATTCCAAAAAATGGTGATAACAAACCAATGAACCAAATGTTACATGTCATGTTCAAAAAATTATAAATAAATGTCGTATTATTTGCTCTCCACACACCCCTCAAACCTTCTTTTTCAATTAATGAATTTATAATATCCATTATATGCAATGATTCAGGGTTTATTCTATTCTCAACAATCACTTTATCAGTTTTTCCAACTCGTCCCTTAATAGCTTTTTTATTCTCAACTTCATTCGAAGCATTAATTGGTTTTTTGGAGAAAAACTCAAGCTCTGCATCCGTATCATTTTCTTGATCTTCCAATAGTATGCCAGGGTTTTCAGCAGATGAATCCTTAAATTTATTCCTATTATTTTCTGCCGAAATGCTTGTGAAATCACCAACTTGTAGAAGCACCTTGCTGACTTCAAATGGTTGTTGCACTAAATGGCGTAAATACATTTTTGTAAGTTCTCCAAGTAATTGGTTTAATATACGTTTACCAACATCAATATCTAATAAATCGGGCCATTCTAATGCATCTAGATTCTTGTTGATATTTTGATCTGTATCTGAAAGTAAAATTTTATTACTAGAAGACAATTTATTAATATTTTTATTATTATGACTTGACCAAGTAAACCATTTTGGAATGAAATTCCATAAAATACCATTGCTTTTACTCACATTTTTCAAATCTGCAAGTCCCCCATTATTTGATTGAACTATTTTTAACTTTGATGCAATATTAAAACCATAAGGATCTACAACACCTTTATCTGGTCTAAAAACAGCCGAATAACCAGCATCAAATGTATCTGGTTCATAGTAAGGTCGTGCCTGACTTCTTATAATTTCTTCGTTCATCCCTAATCAATATATATATATATGTGTGTGTGTGTATGTCTCGGAATAATATCAATGATTTATAACCGATTGGAAGGTCTTTAATACATTGAAAAAAAGGGTTGTTTGTAATAACTATAAATGAACTCTAAACGTCTCTCATTCATTACCTTTTTTTTATACATTTACCTGACTATTTGTATTGGTTGCTATTATATTATAAACAAATTTCCTGAACTCAACAAAAGCGAAGAAAATTACCGAGAAAGTTACAAAAGGAAGATTAATAACTAGAATACTGGACCATTCATTTAGTTGGAACCTCATACCTAAAGCAATAGAGTACTTTAAATCGACTCAGTTTAAATCCAATTAATGTTATTAACATCCATCGTATCTCGATTGAAGTATTTAACAAAGAATAACCCCATAGAATTAATTTACGTAAATGCAAGACATAAATCAAATCACATAGTCGTTTTTTGGTAATATTAGTAGAATTCCTTTTCTTCTCAGATAATTTTAAATCAACTTGACTATGTATTTAGTTCAATATATCGAGATCCGACATACGTTCTTTGAACTGACACCATCCACTAACTTGATAAGTATTAGCTAGTTATATATGTATGCATTGTGTCTGCAAGACTGAGACATCGAATACACACAGACAGACAGTGGCATCACAAGATCAATTAATAATGGTCACATGACAAAGGAATTTCAAAGGAGTGACTGTGTTTTAACACCCAAACACCCATACAACATTTTTTAATTTACTTTTTTTTCTACATTTTTTTTTTTCCAAAATTAATAGAAGTTCGACTTCAGGCAAAATATTAATGAGTCGATTATCGAATATCTGTTCCAAATATTGGTTCCAGACAGCATTTGTTCGGTTTTATTTTGTTTTGTTGCGGGTTGAGTGAGCCTAATAGAGTCTAGCTTAATAGTGATTGTATGTTCTCACCAGGGGTAGGCATAGTGTTTTAATTATTATTATTTTATTTTTTTTCTTGAAAAATTAATGGGACTTCAAAGTAAATTTAATTTGGTTTCCCTCTAAAGATTATAGATCCAAAGGAGATTTTATTTATTTCTCTCTAGAGGTCTCGGTAGTTTGTAGGAAGGTTTTGTTTGATAGTCTGTGTAACGCTGTCTATTCTTTCCCTTTGAATAATTTATATGATAATCAATTATATTGTAGTTACTTTACTATGATGCACATACTTATCTATCTATTATCGTGTAAGTTTTAATCTTTCACTAAGTTAATAATTGATGGTGATAGTGATGATGATGGCGATGGTGATAGTGGATTGGAAGCAAGTTTTACTTATTAAATTTTGTCAATTAAATTTTTGTAGGGTGATAAAGTTTATACTTGTTTTATATATTAATAAATATATTTAAAATTATATAAACTGTACTGATTTTTGAAAACACTATTGTTATAATCATTTCGAAAAGTCTTTAGTCAAACCAAAGAAACACACATCATCAAAAATGGCTAAGTTCTTGAAAGCTGGTAAAGTTGGTATGTATTTGAGAATGAAATGTTCATTATAATAATTTTTACAAAATGTTAAGATATGGAGGAGAAAAATATATAACATAGACAAGTTGGAAGGTGGGAAGCCAATACGAATAGAATGGTTAATTGAGAACTATTCCATGATCATGCGATGTTGATGACATGAGAATATAAAATAATGTGGAATATTGGAATATAACTAGATTGCGAAGTAATCTAATACGTATTATATTACAATATTGAATATCACCCTATTGATGGTTCAATGACTTGAATCTGAATGACTTATTGGACCCTATAGATAATACAATTCCAAATATGGTAACCGTCGAATTTCAGTTGTTTTATTTTGTGATCGATTGTATTATTTTAATGAAATTACTTTGTTATTACAATATAATCATCATTATAGAAGATTCGGAAATTGGCTAAGATAATGTTGTTAATCCTATACATTGTTTTGTGTACTAACTATTTTGTTTTTAAAATTTCCTTTCTCCATTGTGTTTGCGTTTCAAGTATATTATAACAAAATGTTCTGTTTTTACTAACAATTATTTGATAATCATCTTTATTGTGATTGTTAATAACTTTATTAATAGCTGTCGTTGTCCGTGGTCGTTACGCTGGTAAGAAGGTCGTTATCGTCAAACCACACGATGAAGGTTCCAAATCTCACCCATTCGGTCACGCTTTAGTTGCTGGTATTGAAAGATACCCATTAAAGGTTACCAAGAAGCACACTGCTAAGAAGATTGCTAAGAGAACCAAGATCAAGCCATTTATCAAGGTTATCAACTACAACCATCTATTACCAACCAGATACAGCTTAGATGTCGAATCTTTCAAGTCTGTTGTTTCTACCGAAACTTTCGAAGAACCAACTCAAAGAGAAGAAGCTAAGAAGGTTATCAAGAAGGCTTTCGAAGAAAGACACCAAGCTGGTAAGAACCAATGGTTCTTCTCCAAGTTGAGATTCTAAATACAATTACATTTATCTTATTCGTATAAATAGATCAGTTCGGTGATTTCTATGTAATTTTTTAATAACCATTAGTTTTTCATAAAATACATTTAAAATTTAAAAGTAAAGGTCTTTCCAACTATATCGAATCGTCTCATATACAAACGTAAACTCCAATCCTGTGAATTATGAGCACCTACTACAGGCTACGTACATAACAAGATCACTCTACACACCCACACACCTCTTTTTTGATTTATTTGGCAACGATTAATAAACAAGAGTTTGTTGATACAAGAGCCAGCTCGCTATTCATTAGAAGATACCCTAATGATCAGAATGACAGCGCATAATCCAATCCTAAATAAATCTGTTTCATATTAGTTCATTTACTACATATATAAGCAGTAGCCTTGATATTCAATGCCCTAACCTTTTTAAAATAAAGTATATATCTGAAAACTTTCTTAAGTACCACGAAACTTGGGTTTTTAGCTTTTTCAAAATGATTTTTACTGTAAAAATGCGTGGAAAGGAGAATTTTTTTGAAATAAATTTCCAAAATTTCCAAAAATTGATTGAATTTGTAAATTTTTTTCAAAATATTTTAATAGTATATAAGTAATAGACATTTTCATTATAAATTATTATATTCTAACTTGTTTTCCTTATCTCGTTTACTTTACTGGTTTTCAATAGTATGTATTTTTTAAACTTATAGAAAAACCAAGGAAGTTTTTTCCTTTTTATTTAAGTGATGACTGTGAGTGCATTTGGCTCGAGATGCTTTTAATAATTTATTATTAAAAGTGTTGATGTGGATAAACTCAAGCTACCTTTTTTTTCTTTCGTCTGATTCAAATTTCAAAATAAAAAGTTAAATTCCTATTCTAATTAAAAATATAATCAAGTTGTGAATATTTTCTATTTGCAAAATGTCTTGTTACACATTCTCAGCTACGTTTTAATCTCTTGTTAGGGCTGTAGCACTTGTCAATGGGGGACGATTCTTAGTTAAATGAACTTCTAACTCTTGATATATTCTTCTGTGTTCGAGGTTATAGAGTAACTATTTCGGTCAGAAATGCTTCTCCTAAGTCTGACATAAATTAGTTATGAATATACTGAGTTATCAAGTAAGTTACCCGATTTGTAGGGTTCTTATACCATTTATATTGTTCATAAATATGATTAGAAGTTGCTAGGCATTGATTTGATCAAATATTTATAAACCTTGACTATGAACTTCGTGATTTCAAATCTGGAATTGTTTTCATTATCATATCAGTGAATGAACCAACTAGGAAGGTAGAACTACAGTTTTCTGTGACATCACTATTCTATTCATAATACACTGTTCTGTAGCTTCTTTCAACTCGATACATTACCTGAAATGACTGATAAATTAATTTTAACAGGTATGCCTGAAGAACAGAATGTTCATTCCACTACAGGTTATGAATACATTATTGGACCGAAACAATCGCTACCCAATGAAGCTAATGCACCATACATTCCCTCAAAAATTTATTCTGAATCAATATTGTACAAAAAACAACAAGTGTCTCTCATGAGTATGGCATTTTTGTATCAAGAATTAATATCGCAAATTTATAAGAATAGCAAAACTTCTACAGAGTTCGAAACAAAGTTAAGCAACCATGGTTCAAATATAGGCTTTAAATTATTAGATTTACTGAACTTGAGAGCTTCAGTACCCTCAAGTGCTAGGAGTTCTACTTTTCTACCTTCAAATGCTTCCTTAACGGGTGGGAACACGGGAGAAACTGGTGGGGCGAGTACAAATACAAATACTTCAACGATATTGACCGGATACATTGACAAGAGTTACGAGAGCAACGAATCTCTGTCTAATATGATTAGTCAATTGAGACGCCGTGATTTAAAAATTATCGATATTTTACAATTTATTCATGGCAGTGTGTGGTCGTATTTATTTGGTGCACCAAGTAACGATCTGGTGAAGTCTTCAGAGCGTGAAAATGAATATATGATTGTAGATAACGAACCAGTACTAACACAATTCATATCGGGAAATTTTTCTTGTAATTACTTCATGTGTGGTTTAATCAAAGGATTCCTTTCACAAGCAGGCTTCGAATGTACTGTATCGCCACATCCGGATGTCGATGAAATATACCCAAACAGAGTAGTATACTTGATCAAGTTTGAGAAACAAGTACTGGAGAGAGAAGCATTAAAGTTCGGAGCATAAATCAAATATATTACAAGTATATTCAATGTGATATTTCTTTATAAACTTTTATATACGTCTTTGTCGGAAGATCGGAGTTAATAATTTAATTCAAAATTAGCATATTAAGCATACATTCATTCTCAATGGAAGAAGTCCTTGTATATACTGCTATTAACCACATCAGTGTAAATATTCTTAATCATTCATTGTACAATTAGTTACATAAAGTGGAATTCAACTTAAATGGGCGCTTATAAGAGAATTGACTGAAGGTTTTTTCAGCACACATTTGACCAATGCATAGAGTGACTTGATAGATAATTCAACTTTCTGTAGGAAATACTCACTCCAGTTGTGTGAAGCTGTGCAAAGCTTCTGTTTATGAGCTTCTTACATATATAGACACAGTATAATAAGTTTTCAAAGTTACCCGGCACATTATGTAAGAAACTGCATCAAAGAAGCTCAAATATCTTATACTACTAACATAAGGTTATTACAAGGAATTTTGTGAATTCTTATAAAGTTAATTGTATATTCTTATGTTATACAACCATGAATCATAATATAAACATGCTAGTTGAAATAGTTGCATTAGAGAGTTAGCTAGCGATATATTATATATTTGCGAGGGAGATAACAAAAAGTTTTCCATCTTTTCTTACTTCAATCAGAAAGCATCTCATTTTCTAAATATAATCTCCTACATGAATATGATCATATAATTTTATTCAGAAAGATAACCAAAACGTTAGAGTGATATATAGCATGGATCGACACAATATTTCTCACACCTTAGAGAATACCCTCGAGTTATCTGATGTTAATGAAACTGACCAACCGTCGCCAAGCCAAGTTTTATTAATGGGTTCTCATGAAGTCACTTCAAGAATTTCGACTCGAGTGCCATCTACTGGATATTATCAAGTTGCTACCCCAAAATCGCCACATGAATCTACTTTAGAAAATGAATTACAGCATCTGCCAGATCATGATCCTTGTGTGATTTCTGGAGATAGTGAAGAGACTGAAAGATTCAAATATGTGACTGCAAAAAAGGAAATAATGAATAATATACATCTTTATTCCCTGGTAAATAATAAGGAAATGCAAAATATACAATTAGAATTAGAGAGAGTCAATGCTAAAATGACATTATTGAAAGAAGTACATCAAGACAAGAAATTTATTGACAATGTAGAAGATTACCAAACAAAAGATAATGAAAGGAAGAAATTAGAACTAGAAAGACTGAAAAATATTTCATCAACATTTAACGAAAAAGAATCATCAATACTTTATTCAATGAATTCAAATAACCATATGAGTAGTCATAGCAATAACGTCACACATCACTATTATCAAACTAGAAGTAAAAGCCAAGGTAATATCAATGAGTTACCTCTTCTTAGACCTGCTAATTCTACTATAATGGATATGAGGTTGACCGGTTTGAAATCTATCCCAAATGACATATCAGCAAATGAATCTAATACATTTGATATTTATAAAACTTCACCGAGCTTAGAATCGTTACAAGACAAACAGCAGCAACTAAATACCCATCACAAAAGAAATTATAGCAGCACATGTTTGACTAGTAATAGTGGATTGGTGGGGAAAACAGAAGATAATGAACCAATTTTCAAAAGATATGATGGAATATTGGTTGTAATATCATGCTCTTTTTGTGGAAGAACTGGATTCTCTTCTGCTCAAGGTATAGTGAACCATACTCGACTAAAACATTCCAAAACTTACTCTAGTCAACCATTAGCCGTATTACACAATCAAACCTTACTTGAGTCTTCGAAACAGAAACCTAAGATACTAGAACAGTTTAAATCATTAGGACTGGATCCAGCTAAAGATTATCTTCCTAACAAAGTTGTGTTACCTAATTTAGAGAGAAAGAATAGCTCCAAAAACTCAAACAACAATCAACTATTTACGGGTATCAATGCTACAAAGAGTAATGAAATTTCTACGAAGTATCTCGGAATGTTATACGACGACAAGGAAGATTTTGAGAATCTTTTAAGTATGGTGAAGAAGGCCCCTAAGGATTTAGAAGTGTTTTTAAAGCAAACAGAATCTGAATCTGAGTTAAGCCTCCAAGAAGACTTAAGTGAGATTGATGTAAGCAAAATTGAAAAAGAAGAAGAAGATGATGATGAAGTTACTGGTATTGGAGATTTGGAAAATAGATCACCAGACTATACACCTTCATCTGTTGATAATTTATCGTCTTCTAATTCCACACCTAAGCCACAAGAAAATTATTTAGGTTCAGATTCTCAAATTGAGACCGATGATAGACAAAAGACACCGGTTGAGTTAGGAAGAAGGTTGCGCAAACGTAAAAATGATGAAGATGATGTTGCACCTCTAAAGGAAAGACTAAGGGCCTCTAGTAACAATATGGAATCAGAAGGAATAGCTGTACCAGAAGTGCCAGCACACGAAAAGAGATCTATTCATTACAATTTACGAGCAAGATCGAAACTAAAATCTCAACATCTAGAATTAGATTAGCACCATGCATTGTAATAAATACAGCTTTATATAATCTTAATTCACTGATATATTGCATATCAACCCATTGTGTTTTTAGAATATATAATTATAAAACATGTTGCATTTAAAGAAAAAAACAATCAATTTTTCATATATACTTGAGATAATGTAGTTTTCAGTCAATTACCTAAAAAATAATTTGATTACCTCCACATTTTAATACGCGATAGCTTTTTCTTAATATTTAAATAAAATTCCTATCAAACCTCTAAAAAGAAACCAGTATCCTTAACTAATATATAATTACAATGTTTTAGATTAATAAAAATTGCCGAAATTCAGTCAAGTTAAATAGTCTTTAATACATTAATTGAAAAACCTTAGAACTCATTTCAATTTGAAAGTATTGTTTTTGACTTAAAATAATCAAAATTCATGTTTAAGAAAGCAAATATTACTTTACTAGCTCAAGGTGAAAAAGTAACATCTAAAATGACAATCCCTGTACAAAATTTAAAAGCAAGATGGTTTTTTGCAACTGATCTACCGAAAAAGAAACCATATGATTTAAATTATAAACCAACAAGGTCTCCGAAAAGATTCATTCCATTTTCTAAGTTTGATTCATCCAGGATCGAAACTACGTACCTTTCGAGTTTCTCTAAAGACGCCAAAAAAGATGATAAAATATTATCGAATATCCCTGTGAATGAGGATTATTTATTTGAGGTGAATTTATATGATATGGAAATCAGACCAGTTTACTGGTCTGGACCTATTTACGAAATTAGACGAGGTATTTGGTTTGATACTAAAGGAAATCCTTTATCTCATGATTTGACCGAAGAATTGGAGGCACTTTACCAACAATTAAAGTTTAATAAGGATGGAGTAATAGAAAATCAAACAAAAGATATTTATAATCTAGAAGGTGATTATGAAGAGGGAAGCATTGCTATGTTCCTAGATAATAAATCCGCATTTTTACTTAACGATATATCAGGTGGTGTTTTTCAGCTTAAATTTCTGAGGTCATCTTTTGGTCAGAATGTTCCAACTAATGCTATAAAAGTTACCAGAGAATATTCCAACATTGTGTCGAGGAAAGTCTCAGATAAAAAACTAGGAGAAACAAATGGTGAGATAACGGATGTTAATGCCAACAATTCATTAGGTAAAATTGGTGAAATGATAGGGTTGCAATTAACTGATATATTCAGCGGTACTGCTCCAGAAGATAATGGCAAAATTGAAACTGACTCAAAAGTTAAGTCAAAAGAAAACGAATTTTTGAGTAGTGAAATGGAAAATGATTATAATAATTCAAATTCGACTATTCTCGAAAACCCATCAAACAACAGGAACGTGAAGCACCTTGTTTTGTGTATCCATGGAATCGGTCAAACTCTTGGAAAACAATATCAATATGTGAATTTTGCACATACCATAAATCTACTTAGGATCAACATGAAAAAAGTATATTGTCAATCTCCAGATATGAAACAAATTAACAAAGATGCTGGTAACAATGATTGGCAAACGAATTGTGATGTCCAAGTACTTCCAGTTGACTGGAGACATGATATAGATTTTAAAACAGATGACATAGATGCCTTAACAACGGATTCCATGATACCTAACTTAACAGAAATCACTCTTCGTGGAATAACCCCATTTAGAAAATTATTGGGTGATGTCGGTTTAGATGTACTGCTTTATGATGATCCATTGTACAAAGAGCAGATATTAAATAATACGGTAAGCAAATTAAATGGCATATACAATATATTTAAAAAGCAAAATCCAGAATTTAATGGAAAGGTTCATATAATTGGCCATTCCTTGGGAAGCGTTATTGCATTTGACACATTATCAAACTTGAGTAGATATAAACTCGATTTTCCTGTTGAAAAATTATTTTGTATCGGATCCCCTGTTGGTGTCTACAAATTAGTGCAAAAAACTAATGATTGGCGATCCAAAAAACATGCTACCTCACAGATAAACTTTCAAGCTCCGAAGGTTAATGATTTATATAATATTTATCACATAAATGATCCAATTGCATACCGAATGGAGCCACTCATTGATAGAGATTTAGCGACATATGAAGAAGTTTATTTACCACATCTTCCAGTAGAGGGCATTACAAATAAAATGCTTGCTTTAGGGAACACTTTAATTAAAGATTTACCAATGTCAGAGAAAGCTAATGTTACTTCAAGGAAAAAAGTGATTTTACCAGAGGTGCTTGTTAAAAAATTAAAAGAAATAAATTCTAACGGAAGAGTTGACTATGTTCTGACGCCTAATCTTTTAGACATGGATATTATATCTGCACTTAAATCGCATGTGTCATACTTTGAGGATATTGATATAGCAGGGTTTATTTTAAAGGAAACAATAAAGACTAGTGAACAAACGAATGAAATAAATGCTATACGGATCATTGATACTGCAAGAAATAAAGGCAAATCTTTTGATAAACTTGGGTGAAATTTAAAACTTTATAAAGCTGTTTTCAATTGACTATCTTTTACATAGATTATATGATCTATTTACATAATTTGGTAACCTTCCAGCGAATATTCCTCTTCATTACCTTAGAAGAAGAAAAATTTCTTCTTCTTCTTCTTTTTTGAGCTAGAACTAGAACTTGAACTTACCTTATTTACCTGAGTTGCACTTTTAACCTTTCTTAATTCATTACTCTTTTTAGCTTTGTTCCGTTTCTCAAATTCAGAAAATACTCGCATTGCTTGTGGATGATGAGGTAAATTAAGATGAGATCGGTAATCATTTTTACTCTGTTTTAGTCCGTTTGATGATACGGGAGATAATGCTGGAGAATCATGAACCGATGCGACAACACTATCACTTCTACTTGTATTTCCTAAAACGTTAATCCCATCATTCGGTTTAACATTAGAAGCAAATCTAATCTTGCTTGGATCTAAAGTATTTTCAGATCCTGAACTCCTTCTACTCCTTCTGCCTTTCTCCAATTTATTAGAAGTTCCGACGTCCAACATGGATCGTTTAGAAGTAGTAGTTGGACGAACTGCACCACCTGTCAACACAGTCTTCAACTCAAGGAATTCTTCTCCATGTCCATCAACTTCTTCGTCAGAAAAGTTTTCGAGATCCATTACAAATTCTAAAGAAGTACTCATTATCACATCAATTTTTTTTAGTTTCTTTTCTGCATCTGTTAATTTTCTGTCAATCCTTACCTCGCTTAGATTCGTTAGCATAATCATTCTATGTACTGCTGCAAAATTATGAAGCTTTTCCTTCGTAGTTGAAATAACCGATCTAAAACTTTTTAAATCTGCACTGTCACCATCAGAAGATTCATATTCCGTATCTTCAAAATCACTTTCAAACTCTGGATCACTTTCGACTTTATCTGAATGTTTATTATATGAATTTATAATATCTGTAGTTAGAGAATCATTTTTAGATAATTGATATTTCGAAAGATCAATACCCTCTACTTTTTCGTATAACTTCTTCTGTTCTGTTTTATTTTTTAAAAAATCAATTGTCAGATTGCTTAATTTTTTTTGAAGTCTAGGCACCATATTAATTGAAGGTGATGACACACCAGAATCCACGCTTGCGTCCGTTTGACTAGCTTGGGAGCTGCCTGAAGCATTGACATTATCATACATTATTGCTCCAGGGACATTAGACTTATCGTTAGTTCCTATAATGTTAGCGTTTACACTAATTTGTTTGTTCAAAGCTTTTGATTGTTTCGCTAACATTTGATGTTTATTTTGTAGATTAATTTCGAAATCATTCAATCTCTTAACAGGTACTAAAAATACTGGAACGGGAAATTCAGTTGCTACTTTATCATTTATGTAAGTTGATTTCCATTTTACCAAATCATCTGTTCTTCTCCATTTTAAAGTAGAGAGTACAATAAAATCTGGATTATATATATTAGTTGCATCGATTAATGTTCTTAAAGTTTTATTGATTACAATTTCAATTGTGATTTTTATCTTTTTCCCTTTTGGCAATAAGACCATGATATAGTCAAAGATGTCATTTAGCTTTGTATCAATTTCATTTTGACTATACCCCGTAATCCAGACAATATCGCCATTAGCTGGATTAGATTCGGAACTAAAGTTTCTTGTCATAGATTTTGAGGTTGATGATGCAGGTCTATTGCCATATCTAAGCCTCGACCTTGATCTTGACCTTGATCTAAAATTAAAATTCTCATCTGCATAATGCCTATTTTCTTTAAAATAGTTTAAAACTTTGTCATCCTCATCTTTATTAAATGCCTCAGGTGAGCCTGACCTCTCTACTGCAGTAGGTGCATAATTTGTTTGTTGAACCGATGGATCATATGTATATAAAATTTCGTTATAGTTATGCCTTTTCTTGTTCCGTATATTTGGTAAATTTGCTATTACAATTAAATGATCTGTGTCATTTATTAACTTTGTGATTGTATAATCTAATGATACCCAAGTATGTTTTCTACCACTTATATGAACTAGATATGTCTTTGGTTGAGTCGACATTTTGTTGTACACATCATCATTCTCTTGTATTCGAAGTGTTTTCAATTTTCTTTGTCTCTTAGTCAAATCCATGCTATACATCATAGTTGAAGATCCCTTCGTACTTCTACTTGTATTTTTATTTTCACCTGCATCAAAAAGTATATCAGGTTTCAAAAAATACTTGTTCTTATTGAAATATCTTGATTCTATAATTTTTTTTCTTCTATTCCACATTTTTAACCAATGAAGTTGATATTTGTTAATGATAATCGCATATGATTCTATGCTTGGTCTAGTTGGATAATCAATTCTAACAAGTTTACCATTATGTCCTATTTTGAAAATATCATTTAAACTTTTCTTCTTTTGAATTATGGGAAATGACGGGGAAGCTCCATTAGGACTGAATTTATCTATTGCCTTTTTTGGTGGGGGAGACTTACTACGATCTTGCGAATATTTATAATTAAAATAATCACTGTTATCAGTCAAAGTATCCGATGTAACATAATCCAGATCCAATTCATTACTTGTTTCATTGGGATTAAGATCATTTTGTGAATATCCCAAAAATTTAGGGACAGTATCAAATGAAACTGTCTGTTTATAGTTGCTGATATTATTAGATTCCTTCAGCGGTTTATTATTAAATTGATTTTCTTCTGAGCTTAAATCATCAATCGTAGTATATATTTTAATTTTTCTGTAAATATTTCTTTCGTTGAGGTCTAACATTGTAAGATTTGATACTTGATGATTATTCTTATCTTATCTCTCTGTTATTATTTTTTTGGAATTATTGAATCAATCGATTTTTAATGATTAAATGCCAATGTAATATTAAACGGCCCTTTATTTCACTATGCCACACAAACACACACTCACAGTCACCCACTCACAAGCATACAGATCTACCAAAACCCAATTCGATGTTCAATTTTATCGAATATGTTAATAAAACCAGATAAGCAGGATAATTATCTGAGTAAAAAATATCAGTTAACCTTTAAGTTCGGGGACCACACATATGCATACACATACATATATCGTAAGAAGTCAATTAATTAAATAAGGTACTGTTATAGTCTTACCATGCATCGTAGATTCTTAGTCAAATAATGCCAATGGGCTATTCCCGATATCCTTTATTTTAATTCCCTCGAAATTTCAAAGCAATTATCGGTCACATGACGTTTTGCATAGCACGTGACAAAGAATCACACGTGACTTGTCAATCACGTGATGGATAACTATTTAATGGCACGTGACAAACTATACACATCACGTGATTTGTTTTAAGAAAATTTTGTGGAAATGACGAAACTGCAACTTTTTTTTTCCGTTTTTGGTGAATTCTTCTGTTTACCCCACTATTAATTTCTAAAGTTTCCGTTTACTTGAATGTTGTCATGTGAAGAAAACTGTAATGATAATAATAATTATAAAGCTGCTAACCATAATATAGTCTTATTAGTTACAAGAGACATACGTTACACATCTTTGAACTTATATTTGAAGATTACTTTTTATTTTACATTGAGGTAGAACAAGTATATTTTATTTGCTATCTTTTGTTGCTTTGCTGTTATTTTGGTACTGTTTACAGGATTTGTTATAGAACAGGAACTAGTAGGAAAATTGAAACTTTTTAAATTTACCAAAGGTGAAATATACATCCAGGCACTGTTTTATTTTTGCTGCATAAAGAAACACAAAGGTAGATAAGAAAAGTATTTCAATAGGTTAATAATTCTATCAATTTAAAGTACATACCGAACAAATTAAAAGGGGGAAAACAACTATAGATACGTCATGCATATTGTTAGTCCCATGAATGCTCTTCATCCAAAAGATAACAAATCCAATGGTATGCATCTTCATGGATCATTTAACGGATACCGTCAATCACACCAACAAAATGATCAACAGTCTCCTAAAGGAAATGGTTTGAATCATGTTATCAATCCAAATATGGTTTTTGGTACTTTATCAGATGGTGCAAGAATAGGCAATTATCAAATTATAAAAACTTTGGGTGAAGGTTCATTTGGTAAAGTGAAATTAGCTTATCATGTAACTACAAATCAAAAAGTTGCTTTGAAAATCATAAATAAAAAAGTTTTAGCAAAGAGTGATATGCAGGGAAGAGTAGAAAGAGAAATTTCATTCTTAAGACTATTAAGACATCCACACATCATTAAACTTTATGATGTTATCAAATCAAAGGATGAAATAATTATGGTCATTGAGTATGCAAATAATGAATTGTTCGAATATATTGTCCAGAGAGATAAAATGACAGAAAATGAAGCAAGGAAGTTTTTCCAACAAATAATAAGTGCTGTTGAATATTGTCATAGGCATAAAATTGTTCACAGAGATTTGAAACCAGAAAATTTATTATTAGATGAGAATTTGAATGTGAAAATTGCAGATTTTGGTTTATCAAATATCATGACGGATGGTAATTTTTTAAAGACATCGTGTGGTTCACCAAATTATGCAGCTCCAGAGGTTATTAGTGGTAAACTTTACGCAGGTCCTGAAGTTGATGTTTGGTCCTGTGGTGTCATCCTATATGTAATGTTATGTCGCCGTTTACCATTCGATGATGATTCAATCCCTGCATTATTCAAAAATATTAGTAATGGTATCTATACATTACCAAAATTTTTAAGTGAAGGAGCTGCCAACCTAATTAAAAAAATGTTGATTGTGAACCCTTTGAATAGAATAAGTATGACCGAGATCATACATGATGAATGGTTTAAAGTCGATTTCCCGGAATATTTGCTTGAATCTCAGGCTAATTCCACAAGTGAAGAATTAATGAAAAAAGCGAATAAAGATAATCAAATTGATGACAGATTGGTCGATGCTTTATCCAAAATTATGGGTTATGACAAGAATGAAATATACAATTGTTTAAGAACTGAAATAGCAGAAGATAGTAATTCACCTAATAGTTCCATGGTAAGTGAGATAAAAAATGCTTATACTTTACTTAAGGAAAATGAACAAATAATGGAAAGTCATGCTGACAACAGTAACTTTGATACGATTTTATCTCAAACATTGCCATCATTTCAACAAAGAACTCTTAATAAAGGAAACAGTACAACTCCAGATGAAGAAAGGACCCCAATGTTTTTAACACAACACATGAATGAAGGAAATTCTGGTGTAGCAATTTTACCTACTTCTCTTCCTCAGTTACATAGAGCTAATATGCTGAGTTCAGGTTTATTGCAGAATTCCAATATTCATCCTTTGGTTAGCAAGAAATCAAAGACTAAGTGGCATTTTGGTATAAGATCTAGATCATATCCTCTAGATGTGATGGGTGAAATATATATAGCTTTGAAAAATTTAGGAGCTGAATGGGCAAAACCTTCAGAAGAAGATTTATGGACCATACGAGTTAGATGGAAATATAGTGGTTCAAATCAGATCGCTAACAATGAAGCAAATAATTCTCAAAATCAAAATAATGAAAAAATTCCTGATTTATTGAAAATAGTTATACAATTATTCCAAATCGAAACAAATAACTACTTAGTTGATTTTAAATTTGACGGCTGGGAAGATAGTTCTGGTGCTCCAGTTACACCATCTGATATAACTTCAGATGAGATTTCTGCATTTTCTGCCTATCCTTTCTTGCACTTAACAACGAGATTAATTATGGAATTGGCTGTTAACAGTCAAAATGTATAAACGACTATTTGCATTATATTGATGTAATTTCGAAATAATCCTTTTTTATTGTGATGATAACAATACTTTCCAACTTTGAATGACCCCCACCATTAATGAACTTATAGATATAATTATTGTAATATTTTAAAATTTCATGTATAAAAACTAACTGTATGTAGATTTTAATGAGAAACCTAATGATAAAACACAATTATAATACTGTACAATAATGTTTCATATGATCTTATGATGTCGACAGTTGCGATAAATAATGAACCCGAATTCATATCTTTTAGAATTTTATTATTAAAAAACACAGAAGTAAAGAGTTAAAGATACATTATACATTATGAATAATTTAAGTAAGTATAATTTATTTAACAATGATATGGGAATAGTACTACTTTAAGTTTTCTTTTAAATATTCCATTGATTTAGATAATATTGTATCTGGTTCATCTTTTTCAATGACCGTTATGCTATCCTTATTCTTTTTATGTTTTATCACTTTAATCTCAGGATTTGAATCAGTGATGTTTAGTAAAGTATTTATGGGTTTGGATGCAGGCGTCTCCTTCTTTTTGATATTTCCTGCCAGCGAATTTCTGCTAACTCCATGTATATGAGATGTATTATTACCCATTCTAACAGGGTTTTCAACCTCAATTTCATTTTTATTAACATCACCTTCGGGAACTGAATCATATATTTTTCTTAGACACACGTTGATCCACATTCTCCTTCTATATTCGCCTCGGTTGCCTTCTAAATCGATATCATATACCCATTTTGTGCTAGTATCAATTTCTACAAGTTGAATAAGTTCCTGTTCAACCCACTTTAGTGGATCTAAATCAAGTACCCAATTATTCTCACCGTACCATGTCCAGTCATGTGGTGGTTCAATGTCATCAATATCACTAACACAATGATCCTCAATATGTGCTTCTTTTATTCTTATATCGGAAAATAATGTATATGCATCATTTGAAAAGCCCAATGTAATCCATTCACCTTCATCTGAAAGTTTTTGTATTTCAAATATAACCACTTGCCTTTTTTCTCTTGCTTCGACCAACTTGAGTTCCTCATGCAGCTCATCCTCGACTTTATTTGTGACCGTTAGGAGCTTCAATCGGATCTCTTCAGAATTAATAACTTTTAGAAAATAATCACGATTGGATGGATGACAAAGTAGAATAATTATCCATCCAAAAATAAGGAACAGCTGTTTAAATGGTATAAACTGGAGTAGAACATCAGTGAAAAAGCAATTTAGGATAATTATACCAATCAACAAAATATAAATAAAAGAAGACACAACTTCATTAGTGAAAAATGCAAAACTTCCAATTATTGATGCAATGAAATCATATACTTCCACATATAATAACATGTGGTTTTGTAAATCTGTCATGTTAATTAGGAATTCCTGACTTAAATGAGGAGCTGGTACAGGAACAACAGCTTTTCTTAAAGGAGGACCTTGTGCTGGTGTTGGGTTGTAATCCAATAGAGGAGTAGTCTCTGGTTTATGCATATATAAATATTGAGGTGTCATCACCGCACAGAGAATGTACAACATCGGCAACAATGTGATCGTTGGTAAGGGTTTCAAGATAATAAATGAATATAGTAGTGTAATAGAAAGGGTATATGCTGGGTTCGTCCAACTAAATATATTTAAAAATTCATTGGTTAAGTTAAAGGGGAAACTTAATCGTGCATTTGTTTGAATGAAGTTGGCTGTCATTAATGGAGCAGATAATCTAGGCCTGTCCTTAATCATTTGCATTCTTTTATCCAGGTTAGTTGATCCCATTTCAGAAGAGGGAGGAATTGCTATCTTCAACAGATTTTCAACCAAAACGTCGGCCATCATTTGTTGTATACTTGAACCTGACGAAAATGTTACTTTTTTAGATTTATTATCAAAAACCTCATCTGAATCCTTTTGTGAAGGACTATCTGTATTTTTACTGCTGTCTCCATGTTGTTCACCCAGCCCTTTAGGCTTATTAGGGTCCTTAGCATAAACACTTTCTTCTGTAATTAGATCATTGAGGAAATCATTTTTTGCAGCTTCGTTCCATAAGAAACTAGTAACAGAATCCATGACTTAAAACTAGAGCAATATATATTGCTCCTTTGATAGATTGGGCGAGGAAGTAATTCAATTAAACTTTAAAAATATACTAAGCAATCATAATTTAGCTACCCTTCAACCACTCATTAATTATAATTGAGATATTGAAGTTAGATTGTATTTATATATATATTTATATATATATTTTTATATATAATTTTATAGTAATGCAAATTATATACACTTTTTAAGGATTGCTAATTTTTCAGTTTTTATTATTTTATTGGTGATGAGCAAAAATATCAATTTTGAGATCAAAAAGTTAACAACTTACATATTGATTGATGGTTTTACTTGTTATATTTAAGATTGTAATACTGTAGCAGAAATATACAAAATAATTTAACATAATTGACACTATAAATTAAAGAAAACTGACATCCTAGATCATTTAATTTGAATGAACTAGGAATATTCACAGTTGGCTCAATATTTATACAATGCAAAATATGGCTCCAAGTAATGAAATCGAAGAGTTAAAAATTCATTCAAGTGATTATATCAGTGATATAAAGTTTTTTAAAGATTTAAAGAAGTTTATGGTGACATCTTGGGATGGATCATTGGGTATATATAATTATAGCAACCGAGACAATGTTTATATAGAGAATGTGATACATTACGTCCATCCAATTTTATGTTGTTGTGAAGTTATTATTAATGGAAAACGCAAATTGTATGCAGGAACCGTACAAGGTGAAATTTTGTTATTAGATGAGATCAACAATGAATTTGTCAAGTTAAATGGTATTGAAATAAACAAAGGGATACCTTCTCTTTGTGCATACCGTGACAAATTAATTTGTGGCTCATGGAATGGTTCTTTGCATATTATTGATTGTCATACCAATAGTGTTGATTTCAAAATTCAATTAGACGGAAGGAAAATATTCAAAATGAGTTCAAATGATGAAAAGTTGATACTTTATGCGACAAATAATACGACGTTATATTTTGATCTGCCACTGCAAAAAAATAGTGAAGGTATAAAGGTAGAGTCAGGACTAAAGTTTCAAACGAGAGATATTGCATTGACACCAGGGGGGTGTGGTTATGTTTCAAGTAGTGTTGATGGAAGAGTTGCTGTTGAATACTTCGATGATGAATCCAAAAAATTTGCATTTAGATGTCATAGAATGACATTATCCGACAGTCAGTTTGTTTTCCCTGTTAATACCATTTGTTTCATACCCAATTCCAATATATTATATACTGGTGGATCTGATGGCTGTGTATCTTGTTGGAATATATCTTCGAAAAGAAAAGTTGGTCAATTACCCAAAATCAATGAAACCAGCATTGTTAAACTTGCATCAAACGGCGATATTCTTCTTATTGCAACATCTGACGACTCTTATAAAACGAATTCAAGTATACCGGAAAATTTAGAATTACAACCTAGCATGTTTTATTTACTCTATCTATAACACATTCAACTACTTTAATTTAAATATATAAATTTAATAAAGCATACCCTCGACTTGGAAAAGAAATATCCACACACTCATAATTTAACACGTTTTTTAGCATTGTCGTCGTCATTTTGATTTTGCTTTCTCTTTTCTATATTCTTCATTAATTTAGCATCAGGAATAATCTTAAACCTCTTATGAATACTTAAAATACAATTAGAAATTGATTTAAACTCTGATTGTAAAGTTTTATGTGCCATAAACTCACGAAGTTCAGATTTTTCAACGGATCCCTTTACAGGCATTGGCTCTCGACGGGAGTGTATTGGATATTGTTTCAATCTTAACTCTAAAGCACATTGCCAAACGTTATCACATGCTTTTGTGACCATACTGCGCCCAGTGATCAATTGAATTGACAACTTTGTGGTTCTGAAGACGTAGTTTTCTAAATCTAATTTGTCCATTGTATCAAGGCAATTGATCTGCGGGAACATACATAAAATTTGAATCATAACCACCATCTCCATCATTATTTCTCCATTTTCGAATAAGTCATATGTATCCAAACATAATTCTTCTCCTTCAGTCAATTCACGGATACACTCAGACTCTGCAATTATATTTACTACTTTTTGCAGTACAGGTTTGTAGCTATCATTTAAACCAAAATATTTTATAGTAGCATCAATTATTGTTGTCAACGAAATTTCACCACAGTCATTCAACGTACCATCAACTTCAACATATCCATATCTCCTCAATAATTCGAAGTTTGCATGATTCCCATAAGTGTTATATATTTGTTCGTTTGCCTTTATTGGTTTAATAGCACACATCTTCAGTACTCCCGAGTCATAAATTAAATTTGCATTACATCTTTTAGTATCTGCATTCAATGTGTCAGCCAAAGGAATCATAGATTTTATTAAGGAACGTTCAATATCTTCCTCTTCTTCCTCTTCTTCCTCATCAGCATCACATTCTCCCCTTTCAATATCGAATGAGTATGCCATAATGATACTTGCAACTAATAAAAACCTATCCCAAGTGAATGATGAAGTTTCAATGACGTCAAGGTTCTTCTCAACAAACTCCATTAACTTTTCATGCATAGCCACAGATTTATCCTTACCAATTCTCTCTAAAATAAATGATGGTTTTAAATTTTCTAATTCACGATCTTCCCAATACATCAATGTATTAAAATCAGTAGCCTTTGGAAGCACTGCAAAATACTGCGACCAAAAACTTTCCTCTTTCTTAACAAACATCTCGTAAAACAGACATAGTATTAAGGTTTCCCATAATCCAATCTCCTCAATAACAGTCTTGCCATCGATATAACCTTCGTAATGATTCTTGAATAACTCTGAAGTGTCAACATTTAAAATGGAGTCACGAGGTATCTCAAATAAAACTTCATCTTTCTCAATGTGCTCCGATGCAACTACACATCTACCTTCATTGATCTCCCTAAAATCTTCAATACGAACTTTTGGAGATACAGAATACTTAGCTACACAGTGAAGCCATCTCCAAAATTCATCGGTACAATTTTTATATTCATGATCAACCATCGTCAGCACACTATTTTCTTTCAAAAACTAACGCAAAACCCACAACAAAATTTTATCTATCTATTCCTGACCACTCACTCAACATAATCAACTATCCAGCTGATCAATTGAGCAACTCTTGAACTCCCCAATTCAAATCGTTATGTCTTTGAACACTTTATAGTCAAATTCTGTGATGAGATGAGATGAGCTTAAACATTATATGTGTAAAGAGTACTTGATCAAAAACAATCATCACAGACGATCGCCAATTCGAAAAGCTTTCCGTCCCATTTCAAAATGATTTGAAATGGAAATTTCCAGAAGTAAAGATAAAGAATTCATTTACTGCACTATGTATATATTTGTAAACATTATATTTTATATATAAGGGAGAGAATAAATGTATTTTTATTTCGACCTTATGAGCTGTTCAGTCTTATATTTCTTTCTCTTAATTCAAGTCCTTTCCAATTTGCTTCCAAATACAGTGTCAAGTTTTTAGAATAAAGTTTATAAATACAAATACAAATACAAACACTTTTAAAATTATGTCCTTATCAGCTGACGAATATAAGCAACAAGGTAATACTGCCTTTTCTGCTAAAGAATATGAAAAAGCCGTTGATTTATTCTCTAAGGCTATTGAGGTTTCTCCAGAACCAAACCATGTCTTATACTCTAATAGATCTGCTTGTTACACCTCGTTGAAGAAGTTTACCGATGCTTTGAATGATGCTAATGAATGTACAAAGATCAATCCAACTTGGTCTAAAGGTTACAACAGAGTTGGTGCTGCACACTACGGTCTAGGTGATCTAGATGAAGCTGAAAAAAGTTATAAAAAAGCTTTAGAATTAGATGCTTCCAACAAAGTCGCACAGGAAGGTTTGGAACAAGTTAAAAGAACTCAAGAAGCAAGGAAAGCACAGCCAGATATGGGGTTAACCTCCATGTTTAATGACCCAAATTTAATTGAAAAATTAAAGAGTAATCCAAAAACAGCAGAAATGATGAATGATCCTCAATTAGTCGCAAAGTTACTCTCTTATAGATCAAATTCTCAAGCATTAAGCACCGAATTATTCTCTGACCCAAGGTTAATGACTATAATGGCTACTTTATTAGGTGTTGATTTAAACATGGGTGACTTAAACGGTTCTAACTCTATGCCACCAACTGCAGAAAAAACTCCGGAAGCTCCAGTTGCCGCCACCAAAGAAACTAAAACTGAAACGGTTCCAGAATCAAAAGAGAAAGAGCCAGTTGCTGCTAACCCAGAAAATATGGAAGTTGACGATGCTGATGTTCAAAAGAAATTAGCTGACGCTGAAAAAGATGAAGGTAACAAATTATACAAAGCTCACAAATTTGACGAAGCTATTGAACATTATGACAAAGCATGGGAATTACATAATGATATCACATATTTGAATAACAAAGCAGCTGCTCAGTACGAAAAGGGTGATTACGAGACTACAATCAAGACTTTAGAAGATGCTATTGAAAAGGGTAGAGAATTACGTGCTGACTATAAAATAATTGCTAAGGCTTTTACTCGTATGGGTAATGCTTACGAAAAATTAAATGATTTAAAGAAAGCTGCTGAATTCTTCAATAAATCTTTGACTGAATTTAGAACACCAGCTACTTTAACTAAATTAAGATCTCTTGAAAAGAAAATTAAAGTACAAGAAGCTGAAGCATATATTAACCCAGAAAAGGCCGAAGAAGCACGTATCCAAGGTAAGGACTTCTTCAATAAAGGTCAATGGCCAGATGCAGTAAAGGCATACACAGAAATGATCGCCAGAGCTCCAGATGATGCTAGAGCCTACTCCAATAGAGCCGCCGCTTTATCAAAATTAATGTCATTCCCTGAAGCTATTTCTGATTGTGAAAAAGCTTTGGAAAAAGATCCAAATTTTGTAAAAGCATACATAAGAAAGGCTACTGCACAAATTGCTATCAAAGAATATTCTTCTGCGTTAGAAACTTTAGACATTGCTCGTTCTAAGGATACAGAATTAAACAATGGTTCAAATATCAGAGAAATTAACCAACTATATGCTAAGGCTACTCAACAAAGATTTGAACCTGCTTCTAGTAATGAAACACCTGAACAAACATACCAAAGAGCTATGAAGGATCCAGAAGTTGCTGCCATTATGCAAGATCCAGTAATGCAAAGTATTTTACAACAAGCTCAAACTAATCCAGCTGCTTTACAAGAACATATGAAAAACCCAGAAATCTTTAAAAAGATTCAAACTTTGATTTCCGCTGGTATTATTCGTACTGGTCCATAGATTAATTTATTGTTGTCAGCTCTCAAGCAAATTACATAAATATAAAAAATCACAATAACTTTGATCTTAAACTTTACTTCGTAAAATTTTCTAAATACCTTTTGTTTAATATTAAAGCAAGACAATATTTTTTTATGTACTAAGTCTAATAAATTAATGATAATTGTATTTACGCGATGGCGACAGGTAATTCAAAAATGTAACTTAATATATAATTTATAGAAAATTAAAGTAATTCTACTCTTCATACTACTCTTCATCTGGTTTCTTTTGAGCGTCACCTTCCTTATGGTTTGGCTCAACTTTCAATTCTTTATCTTTAACCGTGACATTAACAGTTTCATCGTTTAGAATTTGACCCTTCAATAAGAAAGTAGCCATTGGGTTTAAAATCTTCCTATGAATTAATCTATTTAATGGCCTTGCGCCGTATAATGGATCATAACCATAATCAGTTAACCAATTCTTTGCGGGTCCATCTAAATTCAAAGTAATCCTTTTATCTGATAATCTCTCTTGTATCTCTTTTAATCTAATGTCAACAATTGATCTCAATACTTTTTTGGACAGTCTGTTAAACACTAATATGTCATCAATACGGTTAATGAACTCAGGCGGGTATTGCTTTTTCATTCTATCGATCACTAGATTCTTTGTTTTCTCTCCAACTATACCATCTTCTGTTGCTGTAGTGTCTGTCAATAGTATATCCTGACCTATATTGGAGGTCATAACGATAATAGTATTACGGAAATCCACGTGGTGACCCAATGAATCTGATAATTTACCTTCATCTAAAACTTGTAGCAAAATTTTGCAAACATCAGGATGGGCTTTTTCAAATTCATCAAATAGAATCACTGAGTAAGGTTTACGCCTTACAGCTTCTGTGAGCTGTCCACCAGATTCACTCATCACATAACCAGGTGGAGCACCAATTAATTTTGAAACACTATGTTTTTCTTGGTATTCTGACATATCAAATCTTACAATATTCGTTTCGTCATCAAATAAAAATTCAGCTAAAGCTTTCGTTAACTCTGTTTTACCTGTCCCGGTTGGACCTAAAAACATGAAACTTGCAATAGGCCTTTTATCACTTGTTAAACCAGCTCTTTGTAATCTAACTGCATCGGATATAACATCAATGGCTTCATCCTGTCCAACTACTCTTTCTTTCAAAGTTTGCTCCATAAATAGTAAACGGTCTTTATCTCCCTTCATTAGTGTATCAGGTGGAATACCTGTCATTTTTGCAACAACTTTTGAGATATCTTGAGATGTGACGGCATCATGTAAAAGTACTATAGAGCTTGGATCGTCACTATTTTCTTCAACCTTCTTCTGGGAAGATAATTTTACTCTTTTCTCAAGTTCCGGAATCTTTGAATATCTAAGTTCAGAAGCTTTTGTGTAATCACCTTCTCTTTGGGATATTTCTAATTCTATCCTGGCTTGTTCAAGATCAACCTTAGCATTCTTTATTTTATCTATTTCTTCTCTCTCAGCTTCCCATATTTCGGTTAACCTCTTTAATTCACTATTCTTTAAATTCAGATCATTTTCAATTGTTTCTCTTCTTTCCACGGAAACTGGATCTGTCTCCTTCTTGAGCGACTCTAATTCAATTTGCATAGTCATGATATTACGATCAAGTTTCTGAATTTCATCTGGCTTAGATTCGTGTTGTAATCTCAAAGCAGCACACGACTCATCAATCAAATCTATTGCTTTATCTGGTAAAAATCTATCTGTAATATAACGATTAGATAGAACAGCAGCAGAGACTAGAGCAGTGTCGGTAATCCTCACACCATGGTGGACTTCATATCTTTCTTTCAAACCTCTTAATATCGATATTGTATCTGCCACAGTCGGCTCTGTTAATAAAATTGGCTGGAAACGTCTAGTTAAAGCTGGATCCTTCTCAATAATTTTAAATTCATCCAATGTTGTTGCAGATATGCATCTAAGACCTTTAGCTAATTTTGGTTTTAAGATATTTGAAGCATCCATACTCCCGTCAGTTTTACCCAAACCTAAAAGCATATGTACTTCGTCAATAAACATTATTATTTCTCCATTAGAGTCGTCGATCTCTTTTAATACATTTTTCAACCTTTCTTCAAATTCCCCTCTGTATTTTGCTCCTGCAATTAGCGAACCCAAATCCAAAGCTATTAGCTGTTTATTCTTCAACGAATCTGGAACTTCACCGGCTACAATTCTCTGTGCCAAACCATCAATCAACGAAGTCTTACCAACACCCGCTTTACCAATTAAAACGGGGTTATTTTTTGTTCTTCTGGATAATATTTGAATAGCCCTTGAGATTTCCTCATCTCTTCCAATAACAGGATCTAGTTTACCTTCTGCAGCAAGTTTTGTTAAATTTGTGCCAAACTTCTCTAAGGCAGGTACATCTTTTTCTTGTTGATTTGGATTCATTCTCATTTGTACGTAATACCTTTTACCATAGAAAGGATTCGATGTGATAATGGAACCAGACTCATTATACCTCCCCGTGAATCTGCTCCCAGGCAGTAACCTTTCAGTAGGAACTGTTCCTACCACAGGCACAACCGATGCCTTCGAGCTAAGTAATAACTTCTTATATGATGCACTTTTTAAGTTCGATTTACTGAATTGTCTTAACATCATGCGTATTTATGTGTTACTATTGTTATTTTAGTTAACGTAACAGACAAACCAAACAAAAACAATACACAATACAAGTCTACTCTTCATAAAGTTTTACAATTCTTTCCAAATTTTGAATATCACACATGCAATTATATCACCACAATATATACGAACGTTAATAACCTGGGGAAAAAGGCAAATAATCATAAAATGAAAAGTTGCAGCAGCGTTTTTTATTTCGATATTTATGAATCACGTAGTACATAGTTATCTCTACTTACGTGTATTTGAAAATAGAATATTTCTTGAGAAACCTATATGTCTGTAAATTGATATACGTCCTTAACAATATCGGCAGTTTCCACAGGGTCCTCTTCGTAAAAAAAAACGAATGCTCACAAGACGACCGCAGAAATCTCCACAATTTTCTCGAAATTTCTCGAAGACTCATCTTAATTTTTAATGAAAATTGTAAAAAGTTTCGAAACTTGAAATTTTGCATTTCGAATTTCGAATGAAAAAAACAGCACTATTACCATTTAAAGGAATATTTCCTTTCGGGAATTCTTCCGAAAGGAAACTGTAAGCGAAGACTCGGATTTTGCCAAAGTGACAGTAAATAATTTTTTTAAAGAGACGAAGAATATGAAATACATGTTGCTGTTTTTTTCCACTTCAAAGATATATATATTTTATAAATGTCATAACAGATCCATATTTCTGGAATAGATATGTCTATCAACTTAATAATGAAAATGTAGAATAAGAATAATAGAATAAAATAGAAAATGAGTCTGAATATATCTGTTGAAAGAAATTGCATTGATAAGCTGCTATTTTAATGATCTGATCAGTGAGGTCAATTCCTTAATTTGAATTTTCAAATTATTATTTTCTATTACAAGATTATCATATTTACTGGCTTTGCTCTCCAGCTCTTGAATATACTTTTTCTTCCTTTGTCTGAATGCCTTTTGTGCATTTCGATTTTGAATAGCCCTTTTGACACTTTTATTTTGTAAACTATAGCTAGTTAATTGTGTCGGTATATGAGTCGATGAAGTACCTCTATAGTAGTTTGATAATACCATCGTATTACTTGAATCTGTTGAAGCAGTTATAGTAGGTAATCCAAGTTTAATTGTAGTAGCGTTACAATCTTGGTATCCAGTATTTGTATATGTAGGCTGTCCATTTTGTACATTATTATATGTATATTCAAATGTATTATGATTCGTTAAATGTTTTGGAAACTGAGAAAGTCTAACTGCTGGTGTATTTAGACCGCAAATTTCATTTGTATTGCGACTATTAGTAGTTTTCTGTTCAATATTGACAGAAGCAGTCTCGATACTTGTCCTGATGTCATTGGAATTGATGTTACCATTTCTAGCACCATCAATACTGCCACCTGAAGGTGAATTATAAACTGCGTTGACGATAGAGGGAGGCATATCCATATTGGTTTCAGTAGCCGCCGGCTTATATGTTATTGACGTGTTGTTCCCATTTCTATAATTGTTCTGCATATAATGAGCTTTAGTCATGTCACTACCCCCAAATTGTTCATTTTGAACGAAATGTTGTTGTGGCAAATGCATATAGCTGTAGTTCATTTTTTATATTTTAATTGTTATTTCAACTAACGATCCTGTTGCTGTATTGTTTAATGCTTATATATCAGTAGTTTTCTAGTAACCATTATATATATTTAATATTTATATTTTTATGAAATAATAGTTACTGAAAAAGCCAATGTTTATCCAATGCCTTTTAAATTTAAAATAATTAAACTAAAAAGGGATAAAAAAGAATAAATTTAAATTGGACTGTAATTGATATTTATATATGACTTTTTTTCTTTCGATATTATATAATTAACCAAGTATTGAAGTGATATATTACAATATAAAGAAATCGGAAGTATACTTGCGTTCCAATGCCTAAATTTTATTTTATATCGAGATATTAGGCTAGTATACGTCCACTTTCACATATGATTTCCTCGTTCGTCGTTTCTATTCCTTTTCTGCTATCAAATACCAAAACAACTTGCATCAAACTTACCATTTGCTTTTGAAATGTCGTAATATACCTAAGCTAAATAATACATAACCATTTAGTTATACATGAACACACACATTCAGATGAAGAAATAAAAAAGAAATTCTATCTTGACTCTATAGCACTCAGCGAAAAAGTGTTATAAATACCAAATGTATCTATAGCATATATGTTCTATTTACTTTTGATACTTACAAAAATCCCGTAATTAAAAAATTAATAAGGCAATATCAGTTGTAATTCTGCGTCGAACCCAAAGAAGGATTCAATTGAATAGTTAATCTTGGTACTATTGGATCATGTATGTTGATATTACGAAAAATCACTCGAAGAGAAATTCAATGAAGTTTTTATTACCTTTTAATTGAATATAAAACAATGCTAATATGGGCAGACGCATGTCCATAATTGTTAAAAACTCGGATGCAGATAATTTTAGCTGGCGTCGTGCTAACAGAAAAAGAAACGAAAGGATGAGCAAGTATAAAACAAAACCAGACGATTGGTTTTATGAACATTTCGCTAACAGTTTTAAATGATAATTGCCATATTAACATAATGTGTGTCGATTCCTCTACACCTGATGTTATATAATGATGGCATCTTTTATATAATATTTAACCTATGGAGTTAACATCGTTTTCGTAGAACATTTTTTTTGCTGGAGAGTAATGCAAGACATTATTAGGAATGATAAATAATTCTTTGGCATTTCAATTAACATGTAATATAATCAAGATTACTAAAACTGTGTTCGGATGTCTTGATGTAAAATGTCCGCCGGAGAAGTTTTCCCATTTATAATATATACTCTTTAAGGAAGGTACAATACTATTTATGTACCCTCAGCTTCATCGTTTGGATGACAACCGAAGCTCCTCCGACTAAAAAGTAATCTTGATTATACATACAGCCGCAGATGAGTATATGAGATTTATACTTTTATAGAATTGTTTATTTAGAAAGCAGGTTCGGAACAGTTTTATTGCGAATTAATTGGTATCCTACCTTTTATTAATGCGACTTTATACAGCTTAAGTCAATGACGGTAACTATATCCGATGAGAAAGTAAGAATAATTGTTTAGTGATCATATTATGAGACCATTTTTCTTCGAAAAAAAACAACATCTACGAAATAGCTGTTAATACGTACTGTACGTAACGTATGCATATATTGTTCATTGGTATGCACATGTGTACTATTTCATGGAAAGTCAATGCATTTTTTGTTTCGAACATATTGACTTCTTTAATACTTTACCGTCTTAATCCATGCATACCGGATTAAATCAGTATATGAACTAATCATTCGTGGAGTGATTATTTTCTAATAGATAATAATAATATATAATAATAATGTTCAAATATCTTCCAGAACAAGCAAAATTATGTGGATGATTTTAAAATAAGTATATATATCCATATATAAATGTGTGTTCATTAAATACCGTACCATGAACCTTACAAGACTCTGTATTATAACATTTTTATTTAGTTCTGTTATCATTCACCCATGATTATACAAGACTGTACATTCACTCAATTACTTGCTTCAATATCATATATATATAGTGCTAGTACCAACTCTCCCTTTGCTTGTATTAATTTACGCGCTATTTATGATATCGTTTTCGTTTTCGTTTTCGTTTTCGTTTTCGTATTGTTTTCTTTTAATTCTATATAGTAAAATAAATGTATACAAGATATGTATTTACATTTAATGAATCTCAGTTTGAAATAAAAACAGAAAGTTCATTATAATGTTTAGATAACAATGCAAGTGATAAGTTATGATCTTCCTTTATGTTGTGTGTTTTTTATCCTAAAATATTAATCTAATATGTTTCCTTGTATTCTATATTAATATTTCAATAAAATTCAATTCAATTGAAATTACTTCACTTATATAATAAATTACTTGCGAAAACTTCTTTGTCTTAATTTATAAAACAAGTACGAGAACGACCCTTTACACCTAATACTATCTTTATTTGTTATTTCAATTTCTATCCTTTGAAGTTGGTAGATGTTCTCAAGACTAAACAAAAATGTTTAGCTTTCTATCGCATATTTTATTTACGCTTTATTGTTTAAGTTTCATAAGCGTGTCTGAAGCTTCAAATGATGGATTGGATTTAATCCAATTGAAAGTTATAAATGATAAATTGAATCTCTTGAAGAAAAAGAGTTCTAATTCTACCACTTCCAATATTAAAGTTGGTGAAATTAGAGGTATTTCTTTGGGAGGTTGGTTAGTTACGGAACCATACATAACACCTTCACTTTACCACAATGCAACCGAAATTTATACTTCAAGTAATTCATCATATTCGAATTTAACTGACCCAATTATCGATGAGCATACATTTTGTGAAAAATTAGGTTACGAAACTGCGGGGAAATTGCTGCAAGCTCATTATGAATCTTTTATAACAGAAGATGATTTCAGACAAATCAGCGAAGATGGATTCAATTTAGTGCGAATTCCAATTGGATATTGGGCATGGAAACAAAACAATGAAACAAATGAATATATCGATGGCGTGTATTTTGAAGATCCTTATTTTAGTAACGGTATACAATTACAATATTTATCCAAAGCAATTGGATGGGCTTCGAAATATAACTTATCAATTTGGGTAGACTTACATGGGGCACCAGGATCTCAAAATGGTTTTGATAATTCAGGAAAAAGGGATTTATATGGTACTCCAGGTTGGTTATCAGTAGATAATTCTACTGAATTGACACTAGCAATTTGGAACGATATTTTTGAAACTTATGTCATCAATGAAGATCAAGATACTACGCCAATTATTGGAATCGAAATTATGAATGAACCATTAAGCTCAAAAGTTTCAATATACGATATCACGAAAGCGTATTATGAAGGGTTTGGCAACTTTGAACGTTTGAAAGAATCAAATTCTAATACTACATACAATACTACCTTTGTAATCCATGATGCTTTTGAAGGAATTGGTCACTGGAATTTAGAATTCAACCCACAATATCAAAATGTTTCTAGTCAATACGTTAATATTAGTGATTTATCATTCAAATCCCAGGATATTTTGGTCGATCATCACCATTATGAAGTATTTAGTGACTATCAATTAGCTAATTCACAATTTAGGCGTATTTATGATATTATTGAATATGGTGAATCTATTTTTGATGAACTAGCATATCATCCTGCCCTTGTCGGTGAATGGTCTGGAGCAATCACAGATTGTGCAACATGGTTAAATGGCGTAGGTATTGGGGCAAGATATGATGGTAGCTATTATGACACTACTAATTTTACCACTGATTCTGATATTACTGGCCAATGTACTTCTCAATTGAGTTTTGAACAATGGAGTGAAGAATACAAAATCAATGTAAGACAATTTATAGAAGCACAATTAGCCACCTATACTTCACAGACTACAGGTTGGATTTTCTGGAATTGGAAAACTGAAGATGCCATTGAATGGGATTATTTGAAATTAAAAGAAGCTGGTTTATTTCCTGTTCCGCTTGATAATTACACATATTTTAATAACGATGGTAGTATTAAGAATTCAGTTTCCAGATCTTTATCGGTTTCAGCATATCCTAAAATGTCTTCTACAACCACCAAAACAACAAAAACAACCTCATCAACAAAATTAAAAAGTCTTGCCACCTCTTTGACTAAGTCAACGATGTATGTCACTAAATTAACTACAACAGCGGTTAGCAGTTCGACATCAGTTTTAGCAATTATGACAATTATTGCAATTTCCCTAATTTGGTTGTAAACGAGTTAAATCAGATGATTTTATACTTCTTATAGATACATAAAAAACCAAACAAATATCAATTTATATCTCATAAATAATAATGTTGCTTCTACTTATCATGTTGAATTTTGACATTGATTTTTTGACACAGAATAACTGAAATTAGCATAACGCTTTCCATCGTAGCAGTATCAAATTTGATTCAAAATCCGTTTAATCTCACCCCCTTCATTAAAAAACAATTGCTTCTTAGATATTGAAACTAAGATTTTTAATGCCTACTTTTAGTGAACTTAATAAGAGATGTCAAACTTTCTAAACACAATAGTATCGTACAGTTTGAATTACTTGTATGGTTTATAAAGTCAACTTACTGAATACCCTTGAATAAATTGGACTATAAGCGAAATCGATATAATACATGAAAGATGTTGGTTAAATTTATTAAAATGAGATGGGCAACCGGTGGTGTTAATTATAGTTATTTGCTGAGCACTGCTGATAAGACTAAATCCTGGTTAATTGATCCTGCAGAACCAGATGAAGTATTAGCAGCACTTTCGGATTCCCAAAAGAGAAGCGTTCAGGCCATTGTTAATACCCATCATCATTACGATCATGCTGGAGGTAACTCTAAAATATTGGATTCACTAGTACGCTTCAGTGGAAACAAAATTGCTGTTATTGGAAGTTCAACGGAATGTCAATCTGTCACAGATGTCACAGAGAATTTGAGGACTTATACATTAGGTTCCATAAATATATTATCCATTCGCACACCTTGTCATACAAAAGACTCTGTTTGTTATTATGTTAATGATTCTGCTACAAAGGAAGAAGCAGTTTTTACAGGTGATACTTTATTCACAGCTGGATGTGGACGTTTTTTTGAAGGAACTGGTGCTGAGATGGACACAGCTCTAAACAAACTGTTGATTTCAAATATTGGAAAAGAAAATTTGACATCCACAAAAGTTTATCCTGGACATGAGTATACAAAGAGCAACTGTAAATTTGTTCGTTCTATGATATATAAGAAAGAAGGAGATAATATTGCCTTTGATAGGTTAGAAAAGTTTGCCAACTCCAATGAAGTTACTACCGGTAATTTTACAATTCAGGATGAACTTGATTTTAATCCATTCATGAGACTACATGATCCATTAGTAAGGAATGCAGTTGGAGACACTAACTCGACATTTCCTGAAGCTAAGGTTATGGAAATTTTAAGAAAGCTAAAAAATTCTATGTGATTACAAGAATTACTTTAAGCTCTCATCAATGTCAAAACTATTTTTATGAAATAATATGTGTTTGCAATTATATTATTAAATTTTTATGCATTTTTGGAAATATGTACATATAGGTATATATGGTAGATTATTTATTTTATAAATGTGTTTTTTCTTTGTTTTCATGATATAGTCATTTATTGAATGATGTTAGAATCAACATTGTTTTGAATGACCTTTCTTAAATCTTGCCCTAATGCTAGACAACTTTTTTCTCCTGTTTCTAGTACTTGAAACAGTTCCTTTTCATTAAAATCACCATTACTATCTAGTAGAAGAACATTATTAACGATATTCATCTCTTTGATTAGCTCAAGAGCTAAAATATGCACAGATCTAGAATTCAACAATTGTGCCCCTGTTGGATTTACTATTACTTCATTGTTTTGACTTATTACTAACGATATACTGCTCACAGTTGACTTTAGAGCAATCCCTGCATCTATCAATGCTAAGAACGCTGCATTAATGCAACAACTTAATTCTTTTTCTGAGAATTCATATTCACTCTCACCACTTTCTAAGATTTGGCAAGTGATTTGACATAATTGTCTTGGATATTGGTATAGTGTTATTATTGGAGTTAAAACTGAACGAAGTTTGTCCTCCATTAATTTTTCCCTAGTAGAAGAAACACCTTTAGCCGGGCGTATTATCACTTCTAATGCCAGTTGCGATGGCAATTCTTGTCTAGCTTTGGGTTCAATAGGGCCTGTGACGGAACATAACACTTTAGTATCATTCCATTCCACTTGGGAAGATCCATCAACATGAGTTAGAACACCACACACAGCTTCAATTGACATTTTTTATTTTATTAAAATTCGTTGTTTATTTTTTTGTCTCCAAGATTGATTAAACTAAAGCGAACCAGATCCTTAACCAAATACTTGTTTCTTTAAGGTACAATCGGTCTATATTAAATATAATGACCTATATTTATATATAAGCTTTACTAACTTTACTATTCATCCAGATGTGATGAGATGAGATAAACTATTTCAGTTTACAATGTTCATATTATACTACTGTAAGATTAAAGTTTTCACATTTTCAAGAGAGACTGTGTGTGCGCTCGTTGGAATTTTTAACCTTTTAAAAATATCTTTATATGGTCACGTGCAGGTCTTCTAAAAAAATAAAAGTTACCAGTAAACCTCTACTCTAATCATTTCGAGACAGCTAAGGGGGTAGTTAATACTTAAATGATATAATTGTTGACGTTAACAGTTCTCATGTTCATTTATTCAGAATCATAAGTTGTTTATTAGCGACTTTTTGATAAATATCCATAAGCAAGAGAACAATTAAATTATGGCGTATTCGGAACCAAGAGATATTTTCAGATATATCCCTAATAAAATAGGGTATCTACGAGTTGTTACAGCTTTAATATCATTTATTACAATGACCAATTACCCATTGATCACTGTATTTTTCTATGGTATGTCGTGTCTGTTAGACGCAGTAGATGGGTTTTTAGCTAGAAAATATAATCAGTGTAGTAAATTTGGGGCTGTCTTGGATATGGTCGCTGATAGATCTACAACATCTGCTCTGATATGTTGGTTGTCTTCAGTATATCCACGACAAATTATAATCTTCCAAGTGTTATTAGCATTAGATTTATCCAGTCATTACATGCATATGAATGCGAGTTTACAATCAGGTAGAGAGTCTCATAAATCTGTTGATGAAAATTCATCGAAAATTTTGTATTTTTATTACAGTAGGAGAGATGTACTATTTTGCGTATGTGCATTCAATGAATTGTTCTACCTTGGATTATATTTGATGCACTTTCACAAGCTTTTAACAACTATTGGTAAATATATAGTGATACTTTGTTTTCCAGGTTTTGCATTTAAACAATATGCAAATATGATCCAATTGATAAGGGCAAGTTATATTTTAGCACAAATTGATTCAGATGACGTAAACCAAACCGTTGCCGATGTTTAAATAAGGATATTTCATTGAACAGTGTAAGCAGTGTATGTCTTCCTGTTTACAACCACATACGTATATATATATATATATATATATGCATGCACACAGGAAACTTAGATTACTATAATTTTAATTAAGATGTGTAATTAACAAATAGTGTAAATTGTATAAAGACGCCATCGTAGTAGAAATGTGTAAACCAAAACGCATTACATAGCGTATGTCGTTCAACCTGTTTCCAATATTCTGTAATGTATGGTTGTTATTTTTAATTATTTCATAAACACACACAGACATATATACAGATATTCAAGTGATTAAATTGTTTAAAAGTTTCGAAATTTAGTTGTTTTTTCAGTTCCTAACCCGTAAGTATGCCCTACTTCGGAAATTAAAAAGCAACAATTAACAGGTTCGAAATCGAGAGATTCAGTATCCTCCTCATCAGACTTATATCTTCGAAGAGAGGACAAGAGGGCAGTTCAGTCTAGGCTGAAGGAAAGTAACTAACATACATATATTGTATCTCGAGAATTCTTCGATATGTTTGTTTGATAGTATAGAATATATGTTTTAGTAAATATACACACGTACACACTTTTTCTCTCTTTTTTCGTTAATTGTTTCTTTGTGAAGAGGACTGAGCATGTCGCAACGATCGTTTCAGTATTTGATATCCTTTTCCCCTGCGATCTTTTAATTCAAATGCGATTATTTCCTCTATTGACAAGATCTGAGATGACCTTAAAAAGATGCTTTCTAACAAACGAAACTTTATATAATCTCTTTCTTCTAGTATTCTCCTGGTTTAGTATATAAATGAGTTAGAAATTATAGAAATATTATTATATATTGAGCTTTTCATTATAGGTTGGCTCATCATAAATAAGAGACTAAGGCATACGACAGAGTATAATAGATAAAAACTAACATAATGGACTTTGTAGTTAACGGAGTAGTGGAGTTGCCACAACCTGGTTTCTTTAATGAAACGATTATTCCTTTTTTGATGGAAAATAATGTTATTCAATCAGAAAGAATCGCTGCAAATTTGCATTCTATATTTTACATTTCAATCTTCTATCATTTATGGTTTTTATTTGGTACTCAAATAATGTTCCCAAAGATTGCTAATCTATTATTTGACAAAAAAGATGAAACTTTGACTGACAAGAAAAAATACAATGCTCTAATGATTCAAAGTGGTATTCATTTAGTTTCTTTCGTTCAGGCAATCATTGTATTATATCTATCCTTAAAATGTATGTTATATGATGAAGAATATTATCAAGTATACACGGATTCGTTTTCAAGAATCTTTGGTAGCATAAGGGCAACAGAAGTGATCTGTGTCTATGCAATCGGCTATTTTGTTTGGGATATTTATATTTCAAGTAGATACTCTGAATTGCCATTCATTCTTCATGGAATCATCTCCACTGTAGTGTATGTCATTGGACTAAAACCATCTATCCAATACTATGCTCCAGTTTTCTTAATGTTTGAATTAAGTAATCCATCATTGAATATCAGATGGTTCCTAATGAAATATTTCCCTAACCAAAAATCCCTTTTAACTGCGAACAATTTAATGTTGATGGTTATTTTCTTTTTCTGTAGAATTGCATGGGGCTGGTTGCAAATTGGGAAACTATGCTACGATTATTACATGACAATGGATCAACCAGGCGTCAATCAATTAGACACCATCATTATTGTCGGTGGCAATTTAGTACTAGACGTATTAAACATCGTTTGGTTCCGCAGTATGTTACTTGCAGCCATTAAAGTACTCAAACAGAAGTTTGTGAACAAAAAAGAAAACTCTAAGAGAGATTAGATTATGTGAGGTACAGTCTTAAATAACAATTCTTCACATAACAGTATAATGACGTTTACATGATTTCTTCTATTGACATGTTGCAGGCAAGAGAATGTAAAAAAGCAAAAAAAAAGAAGACTAATTCCAAGACATCACTAGATACTATTTATACATAGACATATATTATTGAGTTTCGACATTAATAGAATATAATTGTATTATTATCTTATTGGCAACAGTTCCCACTAACCAATCTTAAAAGCAGCCTCTAAAGATTTGAATTTAAAACAAGAATTCAAGATTATTTTTCTATTATAATTGGGAAACTACTAATTTTATTACAAAAACATCTCAAAAGGAAGAAATTAAAGCCAAATTTGTCCCACACAAGGGACTTTTTATTAATAAAAATGCGTATTCCGATTTTTAGTTTTTGAAAACCGAAGGACTCTCCCTCTCTAACAAGATTCCTAAAAAGATACTTGAAATCATCAATTTCAGTACATTGTTAGCATCTACCTTAACAGGTGAAGAATGAAACGTATTTACACACACACACATTTCGGCTCATATAAACACACCATCTCATATGAACTTTGCCGATACGTGAATGTTTGTTAAGGGTCCTTTCCGTCATCAATACTTGAAACTTGCTCACACTAACAATGGCAAAGCTAATCAAGTGCATTGCTTATTGATAATTGCTACATTTTCATATAGGTAGTCCACATTTCTATAAGTACATTACTTAACTATCTTGTTATTTGAACTGTCATCCAACAAAAGAATTCATGGCTACTGCATCAAAAACCAAAAAGATAAGCATACCTACGTACATACGCAAGAGACATTCCTCTCGTAAATCACATCGCCACCGTAATCATTCCACAACCACAATACATGACCTTACTAACTGCATATCCAGCAGAAAAGACGGTTAGCTGCTTCATCTTCAAGTGTTACAACTTCAATGAAGGTCTGGTCTTGCGTGCTACATCTTGTATGACATGATTGATGTATCCATTATCTTCTGTATTACGACGAAAAGACCTTCAGAGGAGGGACAAAAAGATGCGAGAGCGCTTCTTTCGAGAAAAGAAACAAGCAGTATGGCGGCACTCGAGAAAAAAATGAGAATGAAAATTGAAAATAAAAAAAAAGAAAGAAAGGATATACACATTTACGTAACTACAACCTTGAAAGAAATTTCATTAAGATAGTTTAAATTATTATCATTTCTTCTAAAATTAACTCAACATCTAAGATGTTTAACTTATTACGTTGATCAGATCTCTTTTCTCTTCTTGTTTCATTCAATGTTGTTTAATCATTTTAGCATTTCATTTATATATATGTCTATATGTGTTAGTAAAAATGAATAGTAGTATTTCTTTCGTCGAAAAGGTAAAATTAATACAATATAAGCATTTACGTAACTTATCGGCATCTTTACCCTTAACCTTTTGTTATATCCAGAAACAAAACAAGAACAACTAAAAGGATCGTTGTACTCTGTTATCAAGGAAATATCTATCTTAAGTTTGTGTTTTTTTGATAATTTATAATTGAATGGAATTGAATTGAATTTAGCAATGTCTGATTACTTTTCCTTGGATGTTCCAAAGAATCCCGATCCTTTGCTGACTCCATCTCAGATTCTGGATCAACCTTTGATCACAGCTAGTGATTTAATCACTAGCTGTGAAGAAAATGAAATTCACGCCGGACAAGGCCCTACTCAACAAGACAATAATGACCATCCTCAAAACCAGTATGATCCAAATGAGAGAAGAAGTAGCGTTCCAAATGTACGTTATAATCCATTGATGTACGGTGCCGATAGCTCGTTACCAAATTTAAGTGAAGGAGGGAATTCTTATCAACAGCATGCAAGAAACTCTTCCTTACCACAAAGCACCTTTAACTATTCGTTAAACAATGGCTCAAGTACATTAACTCCTCAGTTTAATGCGGACATGAATTTGAATTCAACAGAGCCTTCGCTTTTTAAAGATTTAGCAACCGAGTCTATGTCGCTGAATACGTCAGCTTTGATTGATAAAATGAATTACACAAACAACGCAGTTTCGAAGGAAAATAAAGATTATATTTTGCCAAGATCTCATAGAAGTTCTCCTTTTTATACCACTGTTCCAATCCCAAAACCAGTTAAAATATCTGAAAACGATTCCGTATCAGGATCTGAAGGTTATGCAGAAGATGAAATTTATGATGAGAGTAATCATTTCGTTAAAGAATATCCAACGGTTTTACTAGCCGATAGATTTTATAAATGGGGAAAAATTTTGAAGGCTCTTTGCTTCTATTTGAAAGAGGTTGCTTATTCTCAAGAAGAATTTGCAAGAATCAATACACAATTAAAAGATTCTGTCAAATTTAAATTCTTAACTGATTTAGATGAGACAACAAACTCATTCGTCGATCCTTTAACCACTAAACAATTGACTAAGAAACAACAACCAATCACGTTAGCCGAACAGAAAAAATTAAAGAACCCAAATGCAAAGGCTGTAGAATATGTTGAAGTTCCTGGATCAGCCTCTGCTGCTACAGGTTCAAGTGCTGCCCTGATTAACCATGATTTTAATTCTGCCTTAGCTGCTTCAGGGTTCATGAAGTTTGGTTCAGGATCTGTCCAAGATTTGCAGATAATCCTGAAAAAATATCATTTATCTCAAGCTAGTCAACAATACAAAATTTCTAAAGAAATCACTACCAATATCATTCCAAAATTACTTGACTTGAGAAAGGATCTTAAAATTAAAGTTAGAGATATCAAACAACTGCATGACAATTTTAAAACTAATATCAGTGACCATATCACAATTACATCTCAGTTATTACATAAGTACATTGCCGCTTGCAAAGTTGTTCAAAGCCCAAAATATAATACAAGGGTTCAAAAAATTAAACCAAAACATGATCCATTTTTGTTGAAGTTACAGTTGGATTTACAATTAAAAAGACAGTTAAAAGAAGAAAACTATCTAAGAGAAGCTTTTATCAACATACAAACAGCAGGTTTAAAGCTTAGAAAAATAGTTTATTCTAAAATCCAAGACACACTACAGTCATATTCTATTTTGATTGGTTCAGAGGCTCAATTAATGCTAAAAAACCTTTGTCAAGAATTACACACTGGTATTTGTTCTAACCCTCCTGCAGTTGAATGGGATCAATTCGTTGCATGCCATACAAAGGGTTTGATGAATTGGAGTTCAGTTGATCCAATCCCTTCCGAAAGACAAGTTAGTGACATCGATTACCCTAGAAGAAAATCACCATTAGGTAAATGTGTCAAATCTGGGTACTTGAAATTCAAAAAAGACGATTTGAAGGTATCAGATGGTTATTTTGTTCTTACAGCCAATTTTTTACACGAATTTAAGAGTAGTAATTTATACAAAAGTGGAAACCATTCAACAACGACATCTCTCCAGAGTCAAAAAAATACAAAAGCTGCCACTCCTAAGTCAAGCAAGAGTAGTAAAAATAAAGCCCAAACTGGAAATTTACCTAATGCAATTCCAACAACTAGTAAGAAAAAGACATTAAGTCCAAATTTTAGTATTCCATTAGATTTATGTACTCTTGTGGAAAGTACTGATAGGAAATTAGTATTGCGTGCTCCTTCAATTGTTCCAGAAACCGTTGAAGTTGCAACACATGCATCCGAGAAGACTCATATTCTACCTAGCGATATTCATCTTGAGCATGGTAAAATTTCAGGTAACTTTGCTCCTCATATATCTAAAGATAAAAAGTCAGGAAAAGCTAGTGGATTTGCTAAATTTTTGAGGGGTCCTACTCATCATAAGAATAAAAGCTCCAGCTCATCTAAGACACAACAACAACAAGCTAAAGTTGCCGCTCAACATGCTGCTAATGTTTCTCTAGAACCTAGATTATGGACATTTACTCTTGAAGAAGATGTTCCAACAGCTCAGGATCTTAAGTATTTCCGGAAATGGGTAACTGACATTAAACGTTTGTTATCATTTAAAAATGTCGCCGAAAGAGCTGAATTTATTGAAGAATGTTCCATTAAGAATAGGGCAGGTTTACCTCATCCAATGTTGTCGAGAAGTTCATCTACGGGTTTCGTGCATAGTAATTCATCTTCAATTCCTGATTTTAATGATCCATCAAAGGCATATATCAATTCAGTAACTCAAAGCTCCTTGAACATTCCTGATTCTAGAAATGCATCCAGTGGTCATGTTGATAATTCATTTTTAATGTCGCCGATGTTAGACGATAAAGGTAACTTAATCAGTCCCAATAGGCCATCTTCTATCATTCAATCTATCCAGAACGCTAGTATATCAAGTAGAGTTCCACAACAATTTCAGTTAGATTCTTCCGTTTTGAAGACAAAGAGAAGTACTCCAAATTTTTCATCGGTTACACCTAATAGACAACCCTCTGACGACAGTAATGGTGGTTACTTTGCGCTTCCTTTATCTCACCAAAGATCCATCTCAAATCCTACTTCACCACCCTATCTAGAGAGGCTAGAAAAAAAGATTTCAGGAGCATCAAGTATATCTAATATGAATGTTAGTTCAAACTCATCTGCTATTATACCTAATTTTAAAAGTATCAATAGTAACTCAGTTCCTGTCAGTGCGGAAAGTGGAAACGAAGATGTAAATAGGATCCCAGCCATGAAGGTGAATGATCAACATGTTCCATTGCATCCTCCTAATTTTCAAAGAAGTACAAGTGCTTCTAGTCTTCCAACTTCTAAAGCAACTGGAGAAAATGAACCCTCATCAACTGGGTTGTATAAGAATAGCAATACCAGTGGACATAGTTTGAGTGCAATTCCTAGCGCTGCTGCTACCAGCAGAGTTGCAAATACACGAAAACACAAAAAGAATGTTTCCTTCAGTTCTTTAAGCAGTTTGAAATTCTCAAAGAGATCTTCAACAGCTTTAGGACCTTTTTATAATGAACAAATGATGCATAACGGTATAGAAGAGCACGATGACGATGATGCAGATCATATTCCACATACAGGTAAAACAGTTAAACTATCTCAATCTTTGTATTCGTAAACTGAGAAGGTAAAACTTCGAATTTTGGCAATCTGATCCATATATATTAACTATATGACATTGATAATAATAACTCATAATGATATTTAATGTTTTTTACTTTAGAAAATCCTAAACAGATCCTAAATATTCAGATTTATTTATGTCTTGATTAATTGAATATAGATTATTTATTTGAAATGTATCGTCATTGGATTTTATTGCCTAACATATGAAAGAACCTATCATAGTAAAGTAAACCTCCTTGAGCTTCTTCCTCTTCGTTCACTATAATATCTTCAACCTCACCTACCCATATTTCATGATCACCGGTTTTAAACACATCACTCTTCTTACAAATCAAAGTCTTCTCTGCCATTTTCAGAACTGGTATCTGTAAATTTGAATTCTCGATAGAATAGTTCTCAAAAGTAACGTTCTCTTCTAAGTCCATAAATGGTTGGCTTGGTTGAATAGAACCATCCATTTTAGAGGTGATTGCACCTTTACTGAACAATCTGCCCATATCCACAGAAGCTTTGGTCGGTGACATGATGTGAACTGCAAAATACTGATATTTATGCAGTGCTATTGAAGTAAACGACGGTAATTGTAAATTAAATTCCAACTTTGGTTTAGGCAGTACACATAAAGAGGTTACAGATGATGCAACTAACCCTCTGAACTCGGATTTTGGAGAACCTATCGGATTAGCAATGGAAAGAAGCATAACTTGAGTGGCCATCTTTCTCATAGTCTCCTTAAACCTATCTTGTGTAATGACATGCTTATGAATTGTAGAGTTATATCTAACAAAATGTGTTGTTTTTAACATATCCTAAGAGGAACTATTTCAAGTAATAACTTTTCTTACTATCTCCAATGTCGTACTTTGTATTGTATATTTCTATTAATTAAATGGTCTCGAATATGGAATTATATTAGATCATTTATTCAATTAGACACAACTATAATAATATTAAGTTGGAACCATATATGTACATATCTATTTCACAACTGAATTCTATTTAATTATATAATTAAATATTGTATATAGATCTTTCATAGATTTTACCTATGCGGATGCCATCGCTTTCGAGTAGTCCCAAATTTTATAGTGACAAATAATATTCAATGCATCATCGCCTTCAAATCGAAATATCATTTGATGTGTCAAAGGTAATTGAAAGTTGAAGTTTAGAATAGCAAGTGAAATTTTGATTAACCATTGATTAATTAAAAGTAATCGTTATATAGATCTATTGAAGCATCTTTTTGTATTCTTTCTCTAAAAAAACATATAAATTCTTTATGAAGTTGCATTGCTGAATAATTGAGAAATTGGGATGAATAATAGCATTTATATGGCAGGCAATTGAATTCAAGCTGTATTTGCGTTGTGGATAGTACATAAATTATAATAATTAGCCGTATGGATAGGAATTTGGTCAATAATTTGGGTAAAGGCGCCAACTATGAGAAGCTTGAAGCTGTGTTAACTGGGGTTTTAGATGAGAAAATTGGATTGAACCTTGAAGTGGTTATGATAATTATCACTGTTGTATGTCCAGTCTATCCTTCTTTACAAAGTTCATTAAAGAGTAAGTTGCTTCAAATTATATCTAATTCTTATCTTTTATTTTCTAATATGATCAATTATTCCTCTAGATTGAAAGATTCCAGTAAAAATTTAGAACGACAAATTTATCTAGATATATTGATTGATTTATTAAGATACCACCCTACACTGCTATACAATTATATGCAATTGCTAAAGTCATCAAAGGAAGACTTGGATATATTAAAGTCTGTGTTCTTTGGAAGCAGGCTGTTTAATTTATTGTCAAGCTCATTGAGTATAGTTGACTATATCGAAATATTAACCATACATTTCAAGTGTTTTTTGGATGAAACATCTTTTGATGAAATAAACCTATATCAAAAAACGGGAGAAATGTTGACATCATTCTTTTCTTTAAATCCATTATTTACAATGGATATAATTTTAGACAAACTGTTACTCTCAGAGGATCAGTATTGGATTCATTTTAAAAATATTATTACTCACTCGAAAAGAAATGTCAGAAGAAATATTATAATAAACACCTTATTCCCATATTTTGATATCAGAGTTATTGAAAAAAATTACATTGAAATTTTCGAAATTCTAAGTCAGTTACAGGTGCATCAATCAATAGATTATCAAATGCTAACAAATTTGAAATCAACTATATTGATTGAAATTATTTTAAAGATCATACCAGAAGTAATGGTCACTAATTTTACAGATAAGGCATTAAGACGATTTAGTGATGTAAATGTTTACGACGATGAGAAAACTTGCCAGATATTGTGCATGTTATTATCTTACCGCACTACTTCTGAGCAACGTGTTAAAATTGCTGAAAGCACTGCATTTTTGAATGGTGTCACTAAGAGATTAACCAACAATGAATTGACAATCAGGGAGCGTACAATGTTTATTGCAAAAATGGTAACTAATGGAACCTTGGAGTATGAGAGCTCATTTGATATTATTATTCCAAGACACGATTTCAAGAACTTGCAAGTGGCAAAGACTATCAAGTTGGAAAATCTAAAGTTAGAGACTAATAGATTAGTTGACCAAGACACGGAAGGGAAATTAGATGCAATTTCTAAATTTAATGATTTGAACCTAGACACAGATAGTGATGATGATGAAGATTCTTATACAAAGAAAAAAATCGTTTTCATGAAAGATTTATTATTAGAGTTCGAGAATATAGATAAATCAAAACGCAACGATTTTGTATCATTGTTAAAGACTACAGTTAAATTAGTTAGGCAAAAGAGAAATTTTATCTCTGAAGTTTCATACTATGCTGCTAAATTGATTGTAAACATTTGTACTTTAAATAATAATTTTGAGGAAAAGGATTTTGAGGCTTGGAGAATTAATGCATTAGAGACAATTTTATTTGTTACCCCTGAATCTATAAAAGATATTTTAAAACTATTATTTACTACAGAACTCTCTCTCCAACAAAGGATGTCTATCCTTTCTTCTCTGGGATTATCAGCTAGAGAGCTACGTGGTTATGATGATGAATACATTGTAAAATATGAAACTGATTTTTTTGAACAAAAATTACCATGGTCCACAAATCAAAGTCCTATATCATTGCAATCTGCTGAACAAAGCACAATTACAGAAATAAACCCGGCCAATAATAGTATAATGGAGAATTCACAAGTAACATGGAAATCTAAAAAACTATTGAAATCAAATAAAACTAGTAGAAAAAATGAGTTTAGAAAGCATGCAAGTATTTTTTTTTATCCTCTAGCGAACCAGTGGCTGAATGGCATAGATTTAGGAACTTATGATAAAATGTTTAAACTGCATTATTTAAAAACATTACATATCATACACGAATGTGCATTCCCATCGAATGATTACAAAGATATAACAGCATTATATGAGGAAGTCTTAGCAGATGGGCTAAAACAAGAACTACCAATTGAAGACCTTGTCATTTCGATAAAAGATAGAATTTAAAACTAAAACAAAAACAAATTATCATTCTCATTATCATTATCATTATCATTATTATTATTATTTAAAGATGAAAGATTTAGAAAAGTAAATAGCATTTTTAAAAAGTTTCACTAATAATAGAATTTTACAATTGAATCAAGAATAGGACTATGTAACTTATGTCAACTCAGACTATACTTGTTACACGTAAATAATGTTCTGTACTGACTCAAAAGAAAGTATCTTGTTCTTAAATGTCAATTATTTGAGATATCGGAAACCTTTGAGAACACGATGCTTTGAAATAAAGAAAAACTCTATACTGAAAAAAAGTTTTGACAGAATATAATTTAGATAACATAGGGGATTAGTTTCTTTTACTTCTTATATGTAGGTAATGTTTGTACATTTGTATATTATCGACATGATTTAACTTGGTTATTAAACTTGTTTTGTTTGAATTTGATATTTTTGCAATAAGAGGTAGTGAACTATAGCTTAAGGAAGAAGAACCACTAGATAGAGTTTTTGACACCAAAAAATATATTAATATTGGCTGCTTTGTGATGTCATTTTTAGGTTCCTTACGCCAAAAGGCAACATTCATTGATAAAATAGCTGAAAGTTTTTTACCTTCTCTTACTAGAGACGAAAAGTTTAAGCTAGAATACAGATTACCTGATGAAGAACTAATAGTGGATGATATAAATGCAGACCTTTCCTTTGTTGGAGCCCATAGTAAATTAAGAGAAATTCAGAACCATAGGACCAAAGAACAGAATGTTGGAGCATATGTGTTTTCAGGTAGGTTATATCTAACAAAACATTTTTTGGTATTTAGAGATGCATTCGATAAAAAATCTTGTGTTTTGTTACTTAACCTATCAACAATAAAGAGAGTGGAGAGAACTCCATCTGAAGCAAATAATTTTTCTCTAACATTGACATTGTATACTGGGTCTGAAGTATTGATACAGTTGATGGGATTGAAATATAAATCTGAACAATTTTCTGCTCAATTAAAATTACATTTAAAGGAGAATATAGAAAATGCAAGGAAATTACCTCAATTTTTGAACACTTGTTATTCGGAGTTCATACTTAACAAGAACATTATGCATAAAACAGATTTGATACCACCAAAATCAGGACTTGGACAACAATTCAAATATCCTGGTAATCCTTCAATGGAAAAAGAAAAACTCAAATTAAGACTTTGGTTTGATTATTTTAAGGAGAATGGTGAAAATATGGGAATAGTTAAAAATCATATATTTCATAAACTAGTTAGGGTCGGTTTACCTAATAGAATTAGAGGTGAAATTTGGGAATTATGTTCTGGTGCCATGTACCTACGTTACGCCAATGCGGGTGAATACCAACAAATATTAGAAGAAAATCAAGGGAAAACGTCACAAGCAACAGACGAAATTGAAAAAGATTTAAAGAGATCCTTACCTGAATACAAAGCATATCAAACATCGGAAGGTCTAAATAGGTTAAGGAATGTGCTGACTGTTTATTCTTGGAAAAATCCAGATGTTGGATATTGTCAAGCAATGAATATCGTTGTAGCAGGTTTATTAATATATATGACAGAAGAACAGGCATTCTGGTGTTTATATAACTTGTGTGACGTGTATGTTCCTGGTTATTACTCCAAAACGATGTATGGTACTCTGTTGGATCAAAAAGTGTTTGAATATTTTGTCGAAGATAAAATTCCAGTGTTATGGGAGCATATACAAAAACAAGATATTCAACTATCCATCGTTTCATTGCCATGGTTTTTATCATTATTTTTCACATCGATGCCGTTAGAATTCAGTTTTAGAATAATGGATATATTTTTTCTTAATGGCTCAAGAACATTATTCCAGGTTTCTCTTGCGATATTAAAGGTCAATGGTGATGCGTTATTAGCATCAGAAGAAGATGGTACTTTTATTGCTGTTTTGAAGAATTATTTTCAAACTTTAGGCGACAGTGCATACCCAGATTCAGATGATCCTAAATTAAGAAGTATTACTAAATTTCAACAGCTGCTTGTAACAGCCTTTAAGGAATTCAATGTTATTACATCTCAAATAATTTCTCAACAAAGGCATAAATTTGAAAAGGAAATAACCTTAAATATTGAAACTTTTGTTAAGAAAACACAAATTCGTCAAATGCCTAAAACTTTCTATCTTCATAGTACTGACTTATCAAATATCTATGATATTTATTATCAAAGTATAGAGACATATAATATAAGTCTCGGTAAAGGTTCCTCTAGTATGAATTATGACGTTTTTGTTCAATTTTTAGGTAAATTTTGTGATTGGTGTAAGCCATGTGAAGCAGATAATGATTCCAGATTTGTTGAACAGAAAAATGAGTTTTTGAAGAAATTATTCAATTACTGGGATACGAATGATTCTGGTGAACTGACGTTAAATAATGTTGTAGCTGGTTTAGATAAGTTGAAGACAGATGATTTATTAATCATGATAAATAATTTTTTCAATTTATATGATAAGGACGGTGATGGCGAATTGCATCGTGAGGAGGTCCTTGCTCTCTCAGAGGGTTTATTATTTTTGACAGAACCATGGAGATCAGGTAGATATGTTGATGTTCTTACTAAAACAGCAATTGAGAATGAGATTGCTGACAGAATTGTTGAACAAAAGGCACAAGAAGAAGATGGGGATGACACAATTGAGTTACCGAACGATGTTGAAGTAAATGAAGAAAAATATAAAAATGAACAGTCTGAAAGGTATTTGAAGGCAGCTAGTAATTTCTTACAAAGGTCCATTGAATATGCTAGATCAGTGGATCTACCTTCTGATTTTAACTTAATAGAACTTTCTGATGATGAAACTGGAGGTTCTAGTGAATCTACAGATGCTATAAAGAAGAAAAATTTGAACACCTTAAAAGCTAACGCTGCTTTGGATCCAACACACCCTAAACGATTAGATATGGCTACATTTAGAATGATTATCCTTGCGGATGAAACATATGAATTATTTTTTTCAGAAACTTGGAGATGTTCTACACATGTTAATAAATTAATAGACACAGATAATACAAGAGGAAAGGCCTTGCGTGGTATGTTTGATGGGTTTATGGCTGATGGCAGAAAGGTTGCCAAACAAGTCCGTATCCGTGTTGATTCTGTTGCTACCACTAGAAGTAGAGGAGATTCTATATTAAGTACCGATACTAATGCAACATCAAACACCCCAATGGCAAAATCTCTCTCGTCTTCTACTAAAGAAGATAAATTCGAAGATATCGATGATTTTACTTCAGAACAGCAAGAGGAACGTGATGATCTACTAGGAAATTCATGGGTAGAAATGGATATCGATGATACCATGATAGAACCTGAAAGAAAACAAGTTCTCTCTAGGCCTCCAATGAGCAACTCCATATCAAAGGATTTAATTGAATTTGAAGCATAAAACATTTACTTCAACTTAGCATATACGACTTGTCTAGTAATTTGTAGATATATATATATATATACGAATACTAAAAATAATAAGATAAGTGTTTTAATCTTGCATAACAACCAATATAAATAATATAAATAATTCATGATCCCCTTAGCCTTTCTTATTTAGATTATTCATTTAAATGCGTTCGAAACCAATTAAGTGACTACGTTATTACAAAAGGGCAATGTTTTTAAGTTCCGGAAAAATATTAAGGAAACTATAATTCAATGTATACAAAGTCAATGAATATATCAGATGTTGTGTAAACGTAAGAGACGGTAAACTATTTAGAAATAAAGATCGTAGTTTACTTTGTTAGATTTGAAAAGGGCAGTTGCAGAAGAAATGGTTTTTATGCTAACCCCAATCGGTAGGGCGTCAATGATTAGATCATTAGCCTCACAAAGATTGTATTTTACAAATAACCTCATAAGATCACAAAGAAATATATTAAAGAGTTCGTTTTGGAGTCCTAATATTGTATTAAGGAAACATGAAATAACTAAGTCGAGCATAATTAACCAATTGCTAGCAAGAAGAACGTTCTCTACGAAAGCAACTAGTTTCGCAAAATGGAATTCAAATGAGAATACTGCAAGTCGTTATTTGCGTTTAAATAGATTTCAACAGTTTCAGCACTTACAAGGTAATAATAATTCATTGGGGAAAGTAACATTAACGGCCGTTGCATTGATGACAGGTATATTTTTCCTTTCACCCTATATATTCGAATATGTCCCACCTTTTACTCATTTCAAAAAGAACCCCACTCATTTAATATATACATTATTGGGTATTAATGCCGTTGTTTTTATGATGTGGCAGTCACCTAAGTCATGGAGATTTTTGCAAAGATATATGCTACTTGAGAAGAGTAATATCTACAGCAAATGGTCCTTGATCGGCAGTGCCTTTTCTCATCAAGAATTTTGGCACTTGGGTATGAACATGCTTGCACTGTGGTCTTTTGGTACGTCCTTAGCCACTATGTTAGGTGTTTCAAACTTTTTTTCTTTATATATGAATAGTGCAATTGTGGGATCTTTATTTTCTCTATGGTATCCAAAAATTGCTAGAATTGCTATGATTGGCCCTAGTCTAGGTGCCAGTGGCGCCCTATTTGGTGTATTTGGTTGTTTTGCTTATTTATTCCCTAAAGCAAAACTATTATTATTTTTCTTCCCGATTCCAGGTGGAGCATGGGTTGCATTCTTAGGAGCAGTCGGTTGGAATCTAGCCGGATGTGTTTTGAGATGGGGATCCTTTGATTATGCTGCACATTTAGGAGGTTCAGCGATCGGTGTGTTCTATGGCTGGTACATTAGCAAGATTGCTAGACAACAAAGGGATAGGAGATTACACCAACAAACAGGTAGATGGTTTTAATGGGATGCATTTTCAGCTACTATTCCCCTTACATGTAAATATCTTCAATGAAAATCACCTGTTGGTAAAACTTCAATCACTGTCATATAATAAAATTACAAATATATACATGGATAGGAATATTATAATATATAAAAATCTTAAATAAAGCTGTTTACTCTCTATCTTTCATTAAACCACCACGGAGCACATACATCTTATTTCTTGAAAGTGCTGACAATTCAGTTGGATTCCAAGAATTTGAAACTTCACCTAGATCTTCAGATTTTGTTGCTCTTTCTATTTTTGAGATCAGTTCTTCATACGATAATGGTTTACTATTTCTTGGTAGAATTCTCGAGTTATTTTCATCAATTTTATCAGTATCGTAAGAGATCTCTTGCAATTTGTTAAGAAAAGACATTTGATATTTCAATCTCTTTTTTATATGCAATATATCTACACTTTCAGTTGGCAATCCTGAAAGTTTCAGAAGTCTTCTGATTGTCTCATCAGATATGTCTAAATTTGAAGAAGTTGTTCTTGCAGAATCGGAATTCAGGTACTCTTCGATGGAAGCAGAATCCTGTTGCATAAACTGTTTTACTTCATCCAGAGTGTTAAATTTGCTACCAATCCATTGCTTCAATGGCATACTTGAGTTACCACTCAATCCACGAGTGAAATATCTCAAAGAGCCACTAAAGCGCCCTATTCTTGTTAATCTGATTAGGGACATTTGTTGCTGCATGGGAGTGAACATGTAGGGATATTGCCAGTGTTTGAATTCAATTGCAGTAACAATATAAAATCTTGAGTGAATTGAATAGTTGATAATAAACTATGGGTTCACAAACGTATCTAATATATCTTCTATTTATAACGGTACCCTGTAAGTATATAAGATTAAAGATATTTCCTAATTAGAACAGTACGTAGTTAATGACTGGTAAGTGACTGCAGCAAGATCGAGCAGAAAGTATACTTAGAAGGAAGCATCCAAGATGCATCGAGTTAAAGCAGGTCACGGTAACTGTTTTCAATCTTCATGAGCATTCCAGGGATATAGTATAACACTTTTAACATAATATATCATAACTACTATACAAGTTGCCATATGGAATCAAATATATATGGTTCTGGTTCTGGTTGTGGGTGACTATAAAGTTTCCTCAGAGATTACCCGCCATCTTAAAATCTATATAGTGAAAATTTTTCACAAAAAGCGATGAGATGAGATGAGATGAGATAAGGTTGAAATTATTATTCATTGATTTATATAGTGGCATATAAACTTTATTATAATTAAATTATAATGAGTATATAATGTGTATACTAGATTCGTTGATATATTCTCTTGTTACAGATACTGTTATTATAAGAGCATCCGCAGTTTTCTCTTTGTTGTGTCATATTATAGGATAATAGACTGGTAGATTGATACGTAGAATAAAAACACGGTGAAGCACTTGAATTAAAAATGAGAATTAAGAAGAAGAATACATCCGGTAATGCTAAGAATTTCATTTCTAGATCCCAAGCTGTCAGCAAGCTACAGATCTCCTTAGCTGATTTCAGAAGATTGTGTATTTTCAAAGGTATTTATCCAAGAGAACCAAGAAACAAAAAGAAGGCTAATAAGGGTTCTACTGCCCCAACAACTTTCTATTTCCAAAAGGACATTCAATATTTGATGCATGAACCTGTATTGGCTAAATTCAGAGAACATAAAACTTTCTCTAAAAAATTAACAAAAGCTTTAGGAAGAGGTGAAGTCGGTACTGCAAAGAAATTAGAAGAAAATAGAAGTACTTACAAATTGGATCATATTATTAAAGAACGTTATCCAAGTTTCCCTGATGCTATCAGAGATATTGATGATGCTCTAAATATGTTATTTTTATTTGCAAACTTACCAGCTACTGATCAAATTTCTGCCAAGATCACAAAGGATGCAAATGTCATCTGTAACCAATGGTTAGCATTTGTCGCTAGAGAACGTTTAGTCCGTAAAGTCTTTGTTTCCATCAAAGGTATATATTATCAGGCTACCGTTAGAGGTGAAGAAGTTAGATGGCTAGTTCCTTACAAGTTCCCAGAAAATATCCCAACTGATATCGATTTCAGAATTATGTTGACTTTCTTAGAGTTTTACTCAACTTTATTGCACTTTGTCCTTTACAAATTGTACACGGACAGTGGTCTAGTATATCCACCAAAGGTTGATCTAAATAAGAGCAAAATAATGAGTGGTTTATCTACTTATATTTTAGAAAGTCAAAATGAAGATAGCGTCCTGTCTGCTGTTCCAAAATCTACCAACAATGACAAAGCTGCTGCCATCGATTCTGCTACTTTGAAATCTGCCATGAAGGCCGATAAAGAAAACAAGGATGATGAAGATGATGAAGGAGAAGAAAAAGACGTTAACAATGTAGAACTAGACACCTTTGAGGACAACAATAAAAACAAAGGTGATGAATTAGCACAACCAAGTCAATTTGATTCACCAATAGCTACTTTATTTTCTGATTTTGTTTTCTATGTCGGTAGAGAAGTCCCAATAGATATTGTCGAATTCTTGATCTTATCAAGTGGTGGTTCTGTTATCAGTGAAGCTGCTTTGGATCAAGTTGATGCTAAAGATTTAGATTTCTCAAACGTTACACATCAAATTGTTGATAGACCCGTTTTAAACAACAAAGTACCTGGTAGAACTTATGTTCAACCTCAATGGATTTTCGATTGTATTAATAAAAAAAGCTTGGTCCCAGCAAACTTATATATGCCAGGTGAAACTCTGCCACCACATTTAAGTCCATGGGGTGACGCCACTGGTTATGATCCAAATGCTTCAGAAGACGATGCTGAGGAATCTGAAAGTGAAGAAGAAGTTGCTGAAGAAAATTCTGGAGAAGAAGCTGATGTTGTTGATGAAGATGGCGAAGATGATGAAGAATTAGCTGCTCAAAAGGAATTAGAACTAGAAGTTAAGGGTATTTCTTTCAATAAAGCTAAAGAAGCTGGTCTAGAAGTTCAAAAGAAGTCAAAGAAGAGAAAGGTAGTTGACGAAGCCGAAGCCGAGAAGCAATTAAAGATGATTATGATGAGTAATAAGCAACGTAAGTTATACAAAAAGATGCAATACTCTAACAATAAAAAGGAAGAACAAGTAGAAAATTTGAAGAAAAAGAAGAAGCAAATTGCAAAGACCAAAGCCAATTTGAAGAAATTAGAGAAAAAATGATCTAAATGAATCTTACAATTTAGAGGCTCTCATTCACAATTCAATAATATTGCATAATAATTTTATAATTATATATTTGTATACTATATTAAAATAGAAAAGATTAAATAAACTAACGTTTTCGTAATTATTAAAATTTTATTTGACTTATTATATAAATTTTATATAATATCAGGAGCTTCTGATCTTGAATCCATTGATTGTCTATCAGGTATTGAAAATTCAACAAAGCCTTGTAGTTCCTTCTGTAACAAAAGTAGCGATTTCTCTGCTTGATTTATACGTTCAATGTCTGTATTTTTACTAACATTAATATAAGCTTTCAAGAGCAAGCCACCTTTGGTTAATTGCGTGGATTTGTCAGAATCAAAATTCCATATTTTATAAGCGTCTAATATTAGGTTATCAGGGAAAAAGAACTTTGAACCCACTGTTATATAAGAATAATCTAGAATGTAACCGAGACCATTCATAAACGCGGTTAATGAGGATGCATTTGAATCAGTAAATAAAATGGAAGACTCTGATATTAGTTGAATTGAGACTTTTTTACTAGTACCGGCGGCAGGAATATCAGACATACTTAAAGACCATGCTTGGTTGTTATTATTAGATTGTTTGACATCTGAGTCGACGTTCATATCAGAATCAGATGTAAGGTTAATGCCACTATTTTTCAATAAAGATTTCAGTTCTCCTTCAATAACCGGTAAAGCATCTGTTTGTAAATGTTTCATAAGGGTATAATCTAGCTGTCTTGGAGCTCGGCTCTGACTATCAGAAGAATCAGAATCGGCGAGAATATCTAACGGCACATTAGTCGATAGTTTTATTCTGTTAGGTTCAACCAATTGGTTTTTTTTGTTAATTTGTTGAACTTCATTATCAGGATTCAGGTTCCAAATGGTATTAACATTAGCGAATAATACTGGAGGGTTTCCGGATATCGTCTTTATGGTGGAAATGAAAAGATCGTATGATGGGTCATCAATAGCACTAAACAAACTTAATTGTTGCACCATTTTGGGAATAAAGAGGTATTTCTTGTAATTATGATTTAATGAGAGATATAAGCGAGTGTTTGATTGCTTGCTAAGTTAAATAATCACCATTTTATTTATACAAAATAATTTAATTTTAAATTGGAACTATTTTTTTAGGTGACATGAAATTTTAATATTTCGCTTTATAGCAATATTGGAAACTAAGGAATATCAAAAATGAATACAATGCAGCAGTTAAGCTTTATAACAACTTTGTTGAAAGAATTTCCCTTGATGAATTGATGTAATTAAGCTCAGTTATACGATAGGAAACGTATTTATCTAGTGACTGAGAAAGTATTTGGTAATATTAGAAAGATTAGTGCTTGTAAATTAATTTCCACTAAGTACAACAATAACAAAAAGTCTAACTTTTAAAACAAAACCATATTCGCAATGGCAGTTGATGTTCCACGTTCAGTTATAACCAAATTAATGTTCTTCACAGCAGCAATGGTGGTTTGTCCACTGGTTACTTTTTTCACAATCCAGCAATATACTTCCAACACACTTGTAAGCGGTGGTTTGGCTGCTGCGATGGCAAATGTTGTGTTGATCGGTTATATTATAATTGCATTTATGGAAGATACAGCTTCTGATGAAGAATTAACAATAAAGAAGAAAGAGTAAATAGGAAAACTACTGAAAAATTTCAAGGCTAATTTTAGAATAAGTATAATTGCACTTTCGCATAATAATCTGTAAAATTAAATGATTAATTCTGTTTCCAATATACTTTGTTATTTATAAATTTATAGCATGTATTAACAAATACCTATATAAATGAATCGGAATAATAAATTTTGAATGTGATTTTGTTGTTTTTGGTATTTTTTATCAGTCATTTTATTTTAATTAGTTTTCTTTAATGGGTTTGATTGCTTTTCAAAAGCACCGTAGCTGATTTCTAAACTGGTCATCCATGAGAGAGCGACAGCTAGAAGTCCGAATAAGAAGATGGAGACCAATAAACACATCAATAAGCCTTCAGTCCATATTTTACTTAGTATGTCGTTATCTTCCGCGTTATCTTCATCTTCTTTCTCATCATATAAAATGACATTGTCCTCTGCATTTTCTTCATCTACTTTCTCATCATATGAAATGACTTCATCTTCTGTGTCTTCTTCATCTTTAATATCTTCAACTTCTTCAACTTCTTCTCCATCATCTCTCTTCAACTTCTGAAACTTCATATTTCTGTGAAAAGCAACTTCTTTGCCTCCAATGACGGCACCTGTCTTACCAATTACATGAGGTTTGTGTTCGTCATTTGAGTAGTTAAATAAGATGACACGTATGTCCTTTCCGAGTACTTCCACTAATCTATTCATAACCGACTCTAGAGTATCATTCAACTTAGATAAATCGTACACTTCATCCTCGAATTTAAGAACAATAACATCTTTATCTTGAATGGCGATTTTATGAAAGATTGCATATGGTGTTTCAGGTAATTTTTTAAACGTTATAACCTTGACATCAATTTCTTTATTACTCTTTAAAGTAGATTTAATTGAGTTCCAATACTTCTTAGGTTTTTTAATTGTCTTAACACCGACAACTTGGTCTTCAAAAAAACTTGTTAAATATTTCAATTTATTTTTCTCTTTATCATTATAAGAACTGAATGCATCTGAAATAGAGTAATCTAAAAATTTAAATACAACAGTAGGTTGTTTATCAGTAAATTTTAATAATGATTCCTTGGTATTCTTTAAAAACCCATGTTCATTAGAAAATAAAACACCAGTCTTTAGACAGTTCACCAAAGCTGCCTGTAAAAATACTAAAACAAACAACGATTTAAAACAAACCATAGCCAAACCTTATCTTCTAATCTTGTATTCACTGCAGCTCCAATAAGTAGGTGTTTAACAATCCTTTAAATCAAAATCAAATGAATGAATTAACTAAACTTTGCAGTTGGTTATGGTTGCAACCTTTATATATCATCATCGTTCAAATCTCCTTTCTGTATTTTTCATTATCCTTCTTCCTTTGGAACAACCATCTCTTACTTTTTATCACCTCGTATTTCGTGATACTATAATAATGTTGTAAGCTCATCTCAAACCATAAGGCTTGAAAAGATGCTAATAGAGCTACTATTTGAATGAATGGTCAATGGTTCAATGAAACCATTGAATTAAATTGAATCCACAACTGGACTGTGCTGGAAAATTCGCTGTTATAAATGCATAACACACGGTCCGTGAACGAAGGTTTCAAAGTAATAAATTTCAAAGTCATCGCATCTTGAAATTCTACTTGAAAAATTCTCTTAATGTTCCAGATAGATTCAACAACATTAATAACTTGTACAATTGATGGACTGTGATGCTAGTCTCTCTATCTGTTTATATCTTCACATATATATGTATGTATGTATGTTAAGTATTCCTTATTAGTTTTTTAGTTATATCAATTCATCTAGGTGCAAGGTAAGACACACACGCACACGCACACGCACTTAAATACATACAAGGGTGACCTAACATGTCTCTCCAAGCTATAAGATTTGATAGATCAAATCCATTGAATGTTTCCGTCACGGTTTTGGATCAACTTCTATTGCCTTATGTCACTAAATACATTCCCATAAGTACTATTGAAGATGGTTATACTGCGATCAAAAGCATGCAGGTAAGAGGTGCTCCTGCTATCGCTATTGTAGGTTCTTTATCTGTATTGATGGAAACCCAAATGATGAGAACGGATTTGTTCGCAAGAACCCAAACTTATTATGATTTGAATAACTGGCGTAACATCAAGTTAAGATTGATTGAAAGATTAGATTGGTTGTTAGAAAGCAGACCAACTGCGGTTAACCTTTCTAATTCGTTAATGGAAATTGGTCATTTGTTAGATGCAAGTGACGACTTAACAAAATTCAACTCAAAATTGTTCAATTATGTTTGTGATTTAAGCGATGATGATTTGAAAAATAATATAAAATTAGGTGATAATGGTGCTAAATTCTTATTAGACTCCTTAAAGGAGGAAAACTTCAGTGGAGATTTTGCTGTCTTGACTATTTGTAACACAGGTTCATTAGCCACATCTGGTTATGGTACTGCATTGGGTGTCATACGCTCATTATGGAAGGATTCTTTAGCTAAGGGTAACGTTGACAGTGCTACTGAGACTGGCGAACCCTCACAAAAGAAGGCTAAAAAACTTGTGGATGTCAAGGCCAGCTTAAAACACGTTTATCCGTTAGAAACTAGGCCATACAATCAAGGTTCAAGATTAACCGCTTATGAATTAGTGCAAGAAAAGATTCCAGCTACTTTAATCCCTGATAGTTCTATTGCTTATAGAATCAAAACTAGTCCATATCCAATTAAAGCTGCATTCGTTGGTGCCGATAGAATTGTTTGTAATGGTGACACGGCTAATAAAATCGGTACATTCCAGTTAGCTCTAATATGCAAACAATTTGGTATCAAATTTTATGTAGTGGCTCCAAAGACAACTTTTGATAGTAAAACTAAATCTGGGGAAGGTATTGTCATTGAAGAACGTAAACCTAATGAAATGAAATTGGTGACCGGCACAGCAATGGATTTCAACCTTGAAACTCCGTTATTAGATGAAAACAAAGAGCCAATCACAGCAAAAGTAGGCATTGCACCAATTGATATCAATGTTTGGAACCCATCTTTTGATATCACACCACATGAATACATTGATGGTATCGTCACTGAAAATGGTGTATTTACAAAAGATTCTTCAGGAAATTTTATTTTCACTGAAGGACGTTAAGTCCAATAGCTTGTATTGTTTTCTGCTAAATCTTGAGTGTTAAGAGAAGTTAGATGATGTCAAATGACGCTGCATGACACGGAATGAAGAGAAAACATAAGGAATATATCGAAAATGTGAGGGCGAAATATTCTTGTCATTTATAGCCTTGAATATTGCTTTTATTATGATTGCTCCTGGAAAAGCCTTAAATAATTTAGTACTTAATAATATGGATAGTATATTTAACGAAGCATTTAATCAATTTCTTTTGTCTTGTTTTGAAGTAGTCAATATTTCAGGTAGTCGCATGCATTATTATTTACAGACAGAATAGAATAGCTGCTGGAAACTAAATATGCAGTGAATATTCACAAGCCCTGTCCAAAACAGTTCAATCCGTCTTATCCGCTTTATCCGTCACTACTTCCACATGACAGCTTAAAATCCAATGGTATTTTTTCTCTTGGAAATAGAAAACATGTTATCTGTTCTCCCAAGGGTTAACCACTTCTTCCTCCCTCCCTATTCCCAAATTCTAACGATGCATTTTCTCGGAACATAAGCAATTTGTTTTCACCCACACATAACACAACATGGTGCATAGAAATTCCATTATTTACAATCTGCAAGAACTCAATCTCGATGTCTCATTACGTAAAATACATTTATGCCAAAACAAAAAAGCAAAAAAATAATCATCTCATGCAGTTATACTCCAACCTAATGAAGTTCACAGGATTCATCTAAAAAACAGTATATACAAAGCCTTATACATTTTAGACATCATCCGTGTGTCTCCGTCGATGAATAAGTTAATAGAGTATGTGTCGTTTCCCCAGTCTGTATTCATTTTTCAGATATACATTTCCACTTTAAGCGTACCTGTAAACACCACGGTGCAGGAATCACAGATCTGATCCAAAAATAGAATTCCAGTTACCTTTTTTAGACTTTGTCAATATAACGTTTTCCCTAATTCGTACAGACTTCTGTTTTTTTCGGCTTCCACTCTTTGGGAAAATTTCGAAAAAATAAGCGATTTCCTAAAAGGGTTAAATCTTCAATTTTTGTTTTCGAAATTGAAACTTAATAACAATAATACCAGTTTTATGCACAGATGTTATTTTGAAAAAAAAAATTGTTATGATATTTGTTTATTGTTTATTGTTATGTTTATGTTTATGGTTTCCTTCTTTCTTCATCAAACAGTTATTCGATTATATTGTATGTATGGTTCATCTATCTCAATCTTCTTCGTCTGTCGGAATTCCTGTAGGACTTTTTAAGAATTTCAAAACTTTCAAGCCAAGTGATACATGTATTTCTTTTATTTAATTCAGATTGGCAGTTAATTTTAGTTTCCACAGAATAAAAATTGATTTGTTAATAAGACATGCAGTAGCAATTCTAATATGCCCACTCTTTTCTCTTGACAATTACATACCACCATTATTCAAAAACATGCTCATGTTTTGAGTGAACCATATTCTCTGAAACACATCTCAGGTTTCAATTTGGGATTTATTTCTTAAGAGTTTTGCACCGTGTAAATCGATTTTACCTATTTGATAATAAATGAAAACAAATATTCAAATTATAGTTAGCTTTTAGATCAAGCTGCAAGTAACTTCATCTTCCACTGCCTTTTCTGTAAACTGTTCCGAATGTCAACTGATTATATATTCCTCAAGTGCTAGAAAAACTACAATATTACTTCAAATAGCATCTCCTACCGTTTGACGTTAACTAGAAATAAATTACATCACAGCTTTCATCATTGATGTTACATTTACTTATCCTGCTCTCAGTATATATATAAGAAAAATATAATATTAAATTTTTTTTATATATCTTTTAATGGCACTATTTTTATTTCTTGATATACTTATATTGTTCCTTTTATCTTCTTGCGTGCCCGTCGATAAGAGCAGGTTGGCACTATCTTCACTCTTAACTCCCATCCCATCCCATCTAAGTTCTCATATTGGCTAATTTTGCATAGATAATTTTTCCTGTTTCAAGTTACAATATAAACTATAATAGTACGCATAAATGCTTAGTTCATTGAGTAATATAGAAAAGAACCATTTGCAATCAGGTAACAATATTACTAAAATCAAGAAAAATGTGCTTAGCAATGTAACTAACAATTATCAAAAAAGTATTAATAAAAAATCCGATCTCAAAGAAATTAGTAAACTGCATTCCAGTAAAACACTAGACCCTTTATCTGCTAAAATAAATCAAAAATCGAATGACAAGGAGGTAAAGGAAGATCTTGAGTCGAAAAGATTTATCGAAAAAACCTCTAGACTGTCAATCCATGATAAGGAAAATATTGATCCAAATAATGAATTAGAGACCATTAAAAAGGGTTCTGATGGGTCCCATATTAATAATTATGAAAAAAAGGTATCAACTAAAGAAGGTGGAAGAACGCTGGAATTGAAAGAAAGAAACACGACAAATCCATCTGAATCGTTTAATGTATCTGATATACAAAAGAAAAGACCTATTTCTACATTATCAGAAATTGGTGATCTACCTAAGAAGCTAAAGTATAGTGATGATATTGATAATGAGAAGATAGAATGGGATGATCTAGATGCAGAGGATGCAAATGATCCGTTCATGGCTTCTGAATATGTTTCAGATATTTTTGACCATTTAAGGGAATTGGAGATGAAGACTCTACCAATAAAAGAAAATTTGCATATTCAAAAAAATATTGTTCAGAACAGAGATATTTTGATAAATTGGTTAGTTAAGATTCATAACAAATTTGGTCTATTGCCAGAAACACTTTATTTAGCAACTAATTTGATGGATCGTTTTCTAGCAAAAGAATTAGTACAGCTAGATAAGTTACAATTGGTAGGAACCTCTTGTTTATTCATAGCGTCCAAGTATGAAGAAGTTTACTCGCCTAGTGTTGCACATTTTGCTGGTGAAACAGATGGTGCTTGTTCTGTTCAAGAAATTAAAGAAGGTGAAAAATTCATCTTAAAAGTTTTAGAGTTTGATTTAAGTTATCCAAATCCGATGAATTTTTTGAGAAGAATATCTAAAGCTGATGACTACGATATACAGTCCCGTACGCTTGCCAAGTTCTTATTAGAAATTTCAATTGTTGATTTTAAGTTCATTGGAATACCTCCATCATTCTGTGCTGCTGCCGCTATGTTTATATCTAGAAAAATGCTAGGGAAAAGCATTTGGGATGGCAATCTAATACATTACTCAGGTGGGTACACAAAAAAGCAATTAGAACCTGTGTGTAATTTAATGATGGATTATTTAGTTTCTCCAATTGTTCACGATGAGTTTATTCGAAAATATCAATCTCGTAGATATATGAAAGCATCGATAATATCAGTGAACTGGGCATTGAAGGTTAAGAAGAATAAATATGATATTATGACACTGCATGAATAGCATAATAGTCAATGCTAATAGTGCTTGATGAAAATAATAATAACAATAGCAATAATAATAGCAATAATAACAATAACAATAATAATAATAATAATAATAATAATTAATAATAATAATAATAATAATAATAATAATAATAATAATAATAATAATAATAATAATAATAATAATTAATAATAACTAATGACGATGATAATAATTTAGAATAATGATAGAGTATCTATAACTTCATGCATAAACTTTATACTTTTAATTCAACTCATATAAACTTATCAACCTTTTTCTTAGTAGCAATCAGATCATTAAACTGTTTCAAATATACCATAAAATGGAGTTAAATTCTGTTTTGTAGTCACTTTATGCTACTGTATATATACTCTGCAGAAACATACTTGAAGAAAATGTGTGCTATATTTTAAAAATATACAAATGCAGTTACGTGTAGTAATTATAAATATACTAACCTTAGGTCGTATGTTAAGTGTAATGAATAGATGATAATTTGTTTATTTTACCATTACTTGGATTTATTGTGATTTTACATTTTTCAGTTTGGGAATAATTTTCCTTCATAATGATTACACCAATTTTGTAGAGCATTATACAATGAAAACAATTTTGGGTGATGGAATTTTCTTCTTAAAGAATCATAGTTGTTTTCTTTTTTCATTTCATTAATTAGTGAAAAACATTGCTTCTTAAAAGTTGCATCATTTAATGGATCAATTCCACCACTGTAGTGCTCAAAAGTACTATCCCAGTATATTTGGTTTCTATTTGTGATCCTCCTAGCAATATACATGGATATAGCACTTATGCGAGATGGTTTAACGTTAATAAAAATATTTGAACAAATGGCAAATTCTAAAATCATTTTTGCCAGATTCCTTGTCTTGAAATCATAACCATCAGCTTTTGATAATCTTCTAATGAAATTCATTGGATTAGGCCATCCCAGATTAAATTCTAATGATTTCAGCATAAACATTTCAGCACTTTTGATATCATCATTCGAAGCAGCGCCATCAGTAATATATGAATAATCACTCAATTTTGGTAAATTTATTTCTTCAAATTTCGCAGAGATAAATAATGCAGTTATTGCTAACAATTGTAGTTTACTTAATGTTACTTTGTTTTTAGATAAAAATCTATCCATTAAATTTATCGCTAAGAATAAAGTTTCTGGATATAATTCAAACTTTTCATGAACTTCAACTAGCCAATCAACTAATATAGTTCTTAGTGACTCCCTCAATTGATAAGTATAATTAGGGTCAGTTGTATAATTTATTTCTGTTGTTGTCTCCAGTTCCCTTTTGTATAAATGCTCAAAAATATCATCCGTATATTCAACAACCATGCAAATATCGTTAATTTCACTAGAATCTAAATTTTTCCATTTCTTCGGCACCACAGTATCAATATTTATATTAGCAGTGGCAGATTCTTTTGTAAGAAGTCTACCATTTTCATTTTTTGATGTTAAGTTCATTTCATTTTCTTCTTGGATTTTTGATAGATCAAGATTTATTATATTAGAAGTTGTATTTTCTTGGACAGGTGTATCATCATTATCTCTATAAATTTTTCTCTTCTTTAAGTTCACATACGTTAAGTCACTTGCGTCTCTTCGTATTCTTGGGATTTTTGCTAGAAATATTGGCTTTTCCACTTGTCTCTTATCATCAGATAACTCTAATTGTTTTTCTGACACTTTCTTTGAGGTTTTGGAAGCAACAGATTGTGTCGTGTTTACAGTGACCTCCGATAAAGCAATCCTATTAGCATCAATGGACGTATTATTCTTTTGGATAGATTCATTTCTATTCAAACTTTTTGAATGAAGAGGCTTACTATTTTCGGAATCTGTAGTTTTAGTCATATCTAGCGGTACATTATCAATTGTAGTTAAATGCGACATCGTAGAATGATTTATTCTTTATTTTAGAAGAAGAACCTGATAGTAGACTACTAATCTAGTAGGCTATGATAATGTTAAATAAAAATGTAATTTCTGTTTCCAAGTGACTTGGCTGAGCAGGTTCTTAATCTTATTGAAACTATAATTGCTGTAGCGTATCTTTATATATTATATACTTTAGAACGCTTTTATATTTATAATGTACCTATGTATTTAAATGTAATTAAGAGATGGTGCAATAATGATTGATGTTACCAACCGTTATTATTAGAGTATGTGGTGTTTTGAAAGAGACGCGTTACAAAAATAAATTTTAATGAATTGAGAACGGGAAAACTCTGTTTCTCAGAAAATGTCACGTACAAGTTCAGATCTCAACGCGTCTCTATGTATGGCCATCTTACATATTGTGCTATTTAAGCAGATGCGACACTAAGGTTAATACAGAACATTGAGGTTCAATTGTTAGAAATCTAAGTCTGTGTGGTCAGTGGTCTTGTAAAGTATTAGGTAAGTGATCTCTTGGTTGTGTTTTTCGTTGGCCTGAGTGGGAGAGGTTAAGCAGAGAACAAAAAAAAGAGCTCGCACTCAGGATCGAACTAAGGACCAACAGATTTGCAATCTGCTGCGCTACCACTGCGCCATACGAGCTCAAAATATTGTAAATTGCTAGACTATTAGATCAGTGGTCACGAATCGATCAATGAGAAGTGGAGGTAATCAATTAATTAAGAAATTGTGGAGAAGTAAGCTTATATTTGGCGACTTTCCCAACGTTTTCAACATCAACTGAGGTGTTGTGTAGTTAGTTAGTGTTCATCATTATGTATGTGTCAGAATTATTGTAGTGTATGTGACAGAACTAAGTGTTTATGACACTTTGAGTCCAGAACCAATAGATCACTTACTAATGGAAAGAAGGTCCAGAACAATCTTCCAAGTGGTAGGTGCAAATTTCTCACTACAATGTAAATAGGCTACATGATAAACACAGATGTACAATACAGCACTAAAGAGCCTAGGAGGATGAATGAACACGTACACATGTTCATTCAACTGTCAGATTAACTCATATATAAGGAGGGCATCTAACTCTATATAGAATAGTTTAATTACACTAATAAAAGATGAATCGATTATTTAACTATAAAGAAGATGGACTATACTAGAGCAACTGAAGTGGCTAATGACACTAACTTAGATGTTGGAACTACCCAACATAAGCTTGTAACTCCACACACAATACAGCACTAAAGATCTTAGGAGAATGACTGAACACGTAATGTGTTCACTCAAGTATGAGATAAGTTATATATTAGGAGGACATTTAACTATTACGAAGATGGACTACTCGAAAGCCACCGAAGTGAGTAATGACACTAACTTAGAGGTTGGTTCTAACCAACATAAGCTTGTTTCTCCACAATAACTGGTGCTGTGGAACCATCAATCTGTTATAAGTATTTAATTCGACGTCGTCGTCTCGTTGGCCAGAACGGTAGATTGAAATAATATGTATATATAAACTCCGATAAGCAATAGATAAATAATCCATTGATCTACGTCCGAGTGACCAGAGCGATTAATCTGAATATACAGTATCTAACATAATAACTTTTAATATATTAAGACAATGAATACAACTACTGAGCAAATAACACTTAAATCAATGCGAACTTTAATTAACTTTACTAATAGAAAAAGGGGACACCTTAGCGTCTGTTAAAAGTGTTGAATAGATTTGTTCGTTGTTTAAATATATTTAACTCGTATGTTATTAGCTTATAAATACAGATTGATGTCTCTGGTCTCTTGAACCTGGGTCAACATATCCTTGTCTACCAAAATTACATTTAGTAACCACAAAGTAGTCTTCTAGAAGATGCAATACTCACTACGCGGAGCAAAAATTAAATCGTTAAAGAAACAAGACAAAGAAACAATAGCTTCAGTGACAGCAAGTGGTCAATTGACAACTTACTGTAGCAATTATGTAAAGCCTGATCCATTAAGCCATGTAACGGTAACCAATTGGTAAACCATGAACTTTTCACGTATTTTCAAGAATCTAGAACTACAAATATCAGCTAGACCACAAACCTTTACTCTGGCTTAGGCAGGTATTAAGCTTGTGACAGCAGGCACATTGAGAGCATCCAATTAGTTCCTTTTTGAATACCTTTGGCACTTAGAAAGCTACCCAATTTGTCATTCAATCCAACAATTTTCACAATAGGATCACGCCAAAGGAACAGCATGCCCACCTCCATGGCCATCTGGCATTCCATTCCATTTCCATCTCAACCAGACCGTGGCTATACTAGTGCCTTCATTTATTCACATGCTAATCCATTATAAAGCGCCACTCTTAAACAGTGTTCCACTTATCTAGTTACCCAATTCCCATCCAATTCCCGTCCAATCCTTGTCCAATCCTTGTCCAATATCCATTACATATCCGTTAATTACCGTATATATTTTCACCCGCACGGAACATCGAACATAGTTATCGTCATACGTTAAATTATTTATAATTCAAGCCAAGACGGTATATATGTAATGACAGAATAATTTGAACAAAATGTAGTTTTTCTTCACAAAATAAGGCACAACTCAATGCATAACCCAATCTAATTATCTAATACTCGTTTGAAATTGAAACTTTATATTGAAAATTATTGAAGGTTTCGCTAATGGACATCCCATATCCTTAAAAGAGCCCTCCTTATTTTCATTTCTTTCACGAATTTAACTCATATATAAACCCCTCCCTTTTTAATTATATTCTTGGGAAAATTGGCAGTTCGGTAATTTATTATCAAATACAGAAGTAAATATAACAATAATAAGAATGTCTAAGGTTGAGCAATTGAGGAAAGATTTAGATGCTTTGAGCACCGGTTATGGTTTAATGAGTTTGACTTGGAAGGCTGAGCCAGTTCCAAAAGATCAAGCTTTTGCTGCTATGAAACAAGTTGTTGATTTTGCTTTAGAAAAAAATGTGAAGGCTTTTTTCAATGTTGGTGAATTTTATGGTCCAGACTATATTATGTTAAAGAATTTTTTTGAGAAATATCCTGAATTAAGGCAAAAGGTCATTGTTAGTTGTAAAGGTTCCATGGATGTTGCCAAAATGGCTCCATTGGGTAAATCTGATGATGTTAAGAAGAGTGTAGAGATCTGTTCTTCCATTTTAGGTGGTTATATCGATATCTATGAAGTCGCTAGAATTGATGAATCCATTGTTGAAGAAGGACAAGACTATCCATATGAAACTTTTGAAGCTTTAGCTGAAATGGTAGACAATGGCTTCATTGGTGGTGTTTCTTTAAGCGAAGTTACTGAAAAGCAAATCAGAGCTATTAATAAAGATTGGCATAAGTACTTAACTTGTGTTGAAGTCGAATTATCTCTATTCAGTACTCAAATCTTGCATAACAATATAGCTAAAACTTGTGGTGAATTAGGTTTAATCATTATCGCATACTCTCCACTAGGAAGAGGCCTATTGACTGGCCAAATCACAAGTGTAAAAGATATTCCAAAGGGTGACTTTAGGTTAATGCTAAAAAGATTCCATGGTGACGCGATGGCTCAAAATTTGGTCCTCGTTCAATTCTTACGGGACGAAATCATTGCTAAACGTGATCCTGCTGACCGTATCACTTTACCACAACTTGCACTAGGTTGGATTAAACATAACAGTAACAGATTTGGTTATGGTAAGATCATCCCAATTCCAAGTGGTTCTTCTGTTTCTAAAGTTACTGAAAATTTTGACGAGAATAAGGCTAAGATCACCGATGCTGAATTCGACAAGATTAATGAATTTTTGAAAGGTTTCACTACTGTCGGTGACAGATACGAATTGGCTTGATATATTTGACTAAATTTTTATTGCCTTTTATAGTTAAGTAACATCTACTAACAATTATTATATAGATAATAGAACTTAGCAATCACATTAACCATTATATATATATCTGTTCAAAGAATTTAAGATTCATAAGGACAGTAATGTAATGTACTTCCAACAGGTGTGTCATAAATGTACTTTAGATCACGCTGGACGGAAATACAATATTTTATATTATTCAAAACGTACATTATATAGAATATATAAAGAAGGCAATCATTGAAAAGTGAACAACAAAAATGGAGTTCTCTTACTTGTTGAATAGTCTTGACAAACTGATATCAAAGTTCAAATATATAGCTTTTGCAAGGTGTTACTTGATTCATTATTCAGAGTTCGAATAAAAGTTATACAGTTATATTTTCTTATTTTGAATTATCGAATATCTAAAAATTTGAATTTGCAGAGGAAACACGATGTCTCAATATGTGGGTAAGACAATTTCCCTAATCTCTGTCACTGAAAACAGATATGTTGGTTTATTAGAAAATATTGATTCAGAAAGAGGTACTGTTACTTTAAACAATGTCCGCTGTTTCGGTACTGAAGGTCGTAAAAATTGGGGACCAGAAGAAATTCCTCCAAATGCAACACTTTATAAATCCGTCAAGTTCAATGGTAATGATGTTAAAGATCTAAACATTTTAGACATTAAACTAGAAGATGCCCATCCCGTACTGCCACCAGCTGGCCAACAAGGTCAACAGCAGACTCAACAACAAGTGAACGCTGCACAAATGCCACATGAGCCTCAACAACCAAATGTACCTGCCGCTATGGCTGGTTATGGTGTTTACCAACCAGCACCAGGATCAGAACCTATTGTAGGTTCCGATTCAACTGAAAATAAAGAATCCACAAAGGAATCCAGAAAATCAAACAATCAACAAAATACCCATAGACCACCAAGAAATAACACACATCATCACAAAGTTGAAATACCTGCTGAGGATTTTGATTTTGAGAGTAACAATGCTGTTTTTGTAAAAGAAGCTCCAGAGCCAAATGGGCAGGAAATTAATGAGAACACTGCTATTCAAGAAACTGAATCAAAGGAACAATTTTACAATAAATCCTCATCATTTTTTGACAGTATTTCCACATCAACTGAAACAAATACTAACATGAAATGGAATGTTGAAAAAGAATTAAATTTAGACACTTTTGGCCAAGCTTCTGCTAACAGAAGATTTAATTCAAGAGGTGGACATAATTTCCGTGGCCGTGGCCGTGGTAGGGGCAGGGGTAACGGTAGAGGCAGAGGTAACAGTAGAGGAAATTATAACAACAACTACAATGGCAATAATTATAACAGCAACAGTACTTTTAATGCCGATGTGGAATTTTAATGGTTATTTGAGATCTAACTTAATTAATTCTTTTATTTAATGTCACACTTCATTTTACTTTTGGATTATGACTTACTTTTTATTAATGCATATTTACTGATGATATCTTTGTTAAAATTATTTATCATTATATACTCTTTCTTCTTAAAACTTAATATCATGCGGGAAGCATCTGTGCTTTCTACCATCTGAACGTATACTCTTTCCTTTATCTCTTATCATACCTTTTCTCATATCAAATGCATCCTTGTCATCATTACATTTCTTTAAAGTTTCTGGATATCCATCCCCTGCTGTATTATAGTATCCTACCACTCTCCTAAAGACACTGTATCCCAGCTTTTCATAAAGTTTGATTGCTAGTGCATTATCACATTTCACAAACAAGTCAATAAAATTCACGTTATGTGGCAATACATCTGTAATTTTTTCTAATGTGTTACACAAAATGGAAGCTAAAAACAATCTACGGAATTCTGGAGCAACCGTTACAGCTGTTATATGCGAGTGCCAATCGTTTCCATGACCTTCTGTTTTTGCCATCATATAGCCTGATATATTATTTGTTGTAATTGATGCGTCGACAGTTTGCTCAACTGTCTTAAAAAATAAACCAGGCCATAATATTAGGTATTCGAAATAAAATTCAACAGGAAAATTCTCAGTCAACACATCTAGGTTAACATTATCCAGATTGAATAGATCGGTAGCTTCAAACGGGTCAAGCGTACTCATAATTGGCCCCTTGCAACACTTATCAGCAACAATGTGGTATGTTAATACATGCAACTGTTATCAAATCAAGTACTTCTATGTTGTAAACCATCTTGTTAACGACCGCTGTAATAGTAATTTTACTTACTTTCTTTTTAAGTTGCAATTGATAATTTTTGAATTTTTAGCAAACGCACTTAAAAGATCAAGGCAATGAAGAACGATATTTGACTGAGAAACTACCCAACTTGAAGAAACTGTGAACAAATATATAGGGTACAATAGTTTTATTGTTCTTACATTAAGAAAACAAACAAATATATGCTTATCGAGTGATTATAAACTTTATTTACCTGTAATCGAATATAAATTTATAGACTTATCTGCATAAGCAACCACAAGTTTACTCATCTCATTATTTGTATCCATAGACTTTATTCTTTTTGAGACGTCATTTCCAGGAACGTCTAAGAACCATGTTTCGCCATTTTGAATATCAGATGCATATATACCGTTATCTGTTCCTATTATTATTGAGTTTGAGTTTGGCATTTTTTTCACAATGGGTTGCGAATATCCATCTTGCTCTATCTCTGTTGCCATGTTAAATAAAATTTTATCGTAAAACACCTTAGTTTTTGTAGAAGTTAAACTATTCTGGTCAATGCCCTCCTTTTCGTTAATCTCAATTGGTAATTTCACAAGAATCATCCTCATATATGGTGTGTGTGAGGTACATATAGCTAGCATGCTATTCTCAGTTTGGACATTATTCACACCGTTAACCGTCTTAGTATTCAACACCTCAAAATCCCTCACATTAAAAGAATGTGTAGAGAATTGCGTATTGTTTAAAGCAATTTCATAACTCAATGCAAGCTTATCGTTGATTACAGAATACGCAACTATTCTAGTATAATCTGATCTTGCTAGAAACACCATTGGCGTGAGGAAGGAATCTTTAATTGCAATTAGTGTTGTTTTAACAGTAACAACTGGTGATGCGATTTTCAACTCTGATAGAATTCTTAACTCGTACTTTCCTTCATTATTTCTCTGTAGAATGCTTAATTTTAACATATTATCAAACCCACATGAGATAACATGCCATGAGGAAGAAGAATCCTCCCTTGGAATAATATCTAAATATGTAATAATTCGACTATGGAGTTTCCAATCGCTAGATGACAGATGCATTCTTGAATTATCATATAAGGATAATTTCCCATCTAACCCACATGAATAATAGAATTTCCCGCTTGCCAAATATCCACATATTTTAACGATACCAATTTGTTCCTTATTAGAGTCGAACTCTCCAATTTTTTCAATTGCATTATCACTCGTTTCAGCCACAAGCACTTTCTTTTGCGAAGTAGAGAGCAATAATTCACCAGCATTTGAAGTAAACCTAGCGAGTATCGTCAAACCATCAACAGATGAATCGATGCAGTCTAGTATAAAATCCGAGTCTTGAAAGTCCCATTTTGGTACATATGGAATTACCTTGTCACTAAACTGTGGTACAATTTCATTAAGTTTTAATGATTTCAAAGAATTGGCTACATTGTATTCATTGAATTGAATTCTGTCTGAAACAATATCAAATAAATTCTCTAAATTCGATTCATCAAAGGAGTTAATCAGATTCCTTGACAACGACATTTCTCTTGCAAAGACACCCAGTGACTCATCAAGACCCTTTGCTTTCAAATATTTTGCAATTAAAAGGTTAATATAGTCGTCAATGGTTCTATTTTCAATGGCAGCCATTATGACAAGTATATTATCCAGTGTTTACGAACGCTCAACTAATCCTAGATGTTATTAACAACAAGATACCACGCATCGTTAATCCAGTGTTATTCTACCTACCTTGTTAAACTTATATATGCTTAAGCTTATGATGAATTTCTCATCTCATCTCATCTCAGTACGTTTGGCCTTTTTTCACTTCCCTTTTACCCTAATATTTTTGTAGAGAGGGAAGGTATATATATAAGTCTGAGTGACAGTTCTAACAATGTATAAACCCAGACATTTTGTAAAGTTTCATTTTTTTCAAAAATTACGGAATGGAGAACAGAGAAAAAAGAGACACACAATATTTTGTTAGGCCGTTTTGGTGATTGAAGAAAAAGGATGCGATGCGATGCGATTACTTAGAATCAGTAACAACTGCTACGCGGCAATAAATGAGATCATTGCCAGGTAAAGTGGGTGTGTTGAGCTAATAACGTACTTGGTTTCATTCACTTTGCTGGGACAGAACGGTAGTGTTTCAGCCTAGCTCACAACATTTCCTTCTAAATTTGCATGTGGTTTCGGTTCAAGACCCAGTAAATTGGCAGGTACTAGTGCCAAGTTTCAGTCTAAACTGTACGCAAGACGGTAAACTCTCGTAACTAATCTGAAAATTATTACTTTTAGTTTCTTCTGCTCACATCCATCACCTGAAAAAAAATATTCACTATAGAGTTAGCATAGCATGTCTGGTAAATACCTACCTTCATCAGACGAAAAATTTGGTGATAAGGAAATGTTACTTAGCATCGTCGTTTTAACTCAGTTTACATGCACACTATCATGCTTTGCCGTCTGCCTAAATCTTGTTTCCAACCAGTCAATCAATCTCTTAGTCTGTAATAATTCAAAATTTGTTCATATTAACTACCAAGAAAAATTACTATCTCTCTATATTAAAATGTAAATGTTAGTGTATATATAAGAACTGGATCTTATATTGATTTAGACATTAAGTTCCCTTGCATTAATACACCAAGAACAATTAAATATAACCAAAGATGGGTAAAGGTAAGCCAAGAGGTTTGAACTCCGCCAGAAAGTTACGTATCCACAGAAGAAACAAGTATGTTAAACAATTTATTATTTAATTTTATTGATATATTTCTAATGGGGTGTATCTGTTTTATTTCGATTATTCGAATAGTACATGACTGATGAGTTGAGTTGAGGGAATGTCACACGTTGTGAATATATGTATTTCACAGGGAATGGAAATCATCAAAATTTTATTTTCATCTTTATAACAGTATATTGATGGATCGAAATTCGGAAGCAAATATTAAGTGGTAAAGGTTTTATCAGTAAGTGATTGGGAAGAGAGGTGAGAAGATTACAAGGAATCAAGTCAATGAGAGGGATTGTAATGAACACTGGAATCTATGCTTTGCTTTTAAGAGCTTTCCCATTTTTGTGAAGTTATATGTTCAGATGCGTTTAAGACAATACAGATTTAGAAGAGGCGATTATAGCAAATAAAAGCCTACGAAGATAAGATTCAAAGTGAACTATTTTCTTTATTGCAGGGAGTTTAAATATATTAGTGAAAGACATACCCATATATATCTTGACTAAGCAGATCCATCGGGTTGCAATGTCTGAAATAAATGGCGCACCTTAACAGTATATCATGATATCGTTTTTTTATGTATCAAAAATTTACTAACATTTTCAATCATTAATAATACAAACAACTGTTATGTTATTGATGAACTATTTTATACAGCCGTTGGGCCGAAAACAACTATAAGAAGAGATTATTGGGTACTGCCTTCAAATCTTCTCCGTTTGGTGGTTCTTCTCATGCTAAAGGTATCGTTTTAGAAAAGATCGGTATTGAATCCAAACAACCAAACTCTGCTATCAGAAAGTGTGTCAGAGTTCAATTAATCAAGAACGGTAAGAAGGTTACTGCTTTCGTTCCTAACGATGGTTGTTTAAACTTCGTTGATGAAAATGACGAAGTCTTATTAGCTGGTTTCGGTAGAAAAGGTAAGGCTAAGGGTGATATTCCAGGTGTTAGATTCAAGGTCGTTAAGGTCTCTGGTGTCTCTTTATTAGCTTTATGGAAGGAAAAGAAGGAAAAGCCAAGATCATAATCATGTCGAATTAAGATTTTCCATTTTAATTTCACGTTTTTAGTTTTAACAAGATAAATTGGTAAACTTATATAGTTATACTCTGTCTTCTAATAACAAATACAAATTTTCATAAATATCAAATCAAGCTAATTGTGTTCTTTAGTTTATATTATTTCAAACATAATTACAATTGTTAATCTTAACATGTTTAATTATCGTTAACTTAAAATTGCTCGACTTTAATCAATTGTTATGCTCTGAAAATCTCTTATAACGTCTTCTTAAATTATAATTCATTAAAACGAATACAAATATTTATATATATATAGACAGTTTAATTGGTATTTTTATAAGTAAAAACAGACCAGTTTTAAAGTTTGAAAGGAAATCTATATGTTACATTTGTTGATCTAGTCCTGAAAATTGATGCTAACCAAAATACTTTAATATTTTATTGAATTGGCTTATTTTGATTTCTTAGATTTATTTAATCTGGAAATCAATCTTTTGTATGTTTCGCTATTATTTAATGAAGAACCGACACCATTTGATCTTAAATTACTAGATAACGCACCAGCATTACTTACAGGAGCATATTTATAATCTGTCGTGGTTTGAGCTGGGGCAGCAGCTCTACCTCTCCTAGCAGCAGCATCTTCATATAATGATTGGGCTGAGGAACCTTCACTTCTAGAGCGTGGTTCTTCACTACCATTCTTCTGCTTCTTTCTATTTTTAGCATTGTCTAAAGCTGATTTCTTTCTTAACTTTTCTGCATCAAACTCTAATTTTAAAATTCTCTTATCTCTATAGTTATCAGATGCACCAATGATTGGTCTCGTCCATTCTGCTATTAGTTTTTCTGCTATTCTAGGTAATGGTGCTTCAACACGTTTTGATTTTGTATAAAAGATTACAACTCTACCAAGACCACTTTCCTTCAAATGTTCAGTCTTAATTGGTAATTTATTCAATGCAGCAAATAAAGACTTTTGAATTTCAAAGGATGGTAGAGATCCATCAGGTAGTGGTTCCAGCCATATTCTCACACTTTGTAATAAATTATTATCCAAAATAGTATCAGCCAAATTAGCTTTTGATAGAATGCTAACAACTTTTGGTAATAGTTTAACTTTTTGTACAGCAATTAAACTCTTATCATTGGTTTCAATTCTTTTATTCAATGTTTCAATATCCATCTGTGCAGCAATATTCATTTCATCTTTTAACCTTAAGATTTTTTCATCTAAATACTGTTCTAAATCATCTTCATCTTGTCTAGATCTTCTTACTTTTGGTTTCTTCAAAAGTTTATCTAGTTTGTCTTCTAATTCCTTACGTGTTCTCGTAGCCGAATCTAGTTCCGCATCATTTGATAAATTACCACTGCCAGCAGTTACATTATTGCTACCTGGCATTTGGTTAATTTTATTGATATCGACATCACTGTCATTATCAGAACCATCAACGTCGATATGTTTGCGCTTCCTCTCTACTCTAACATTATCTTCATCACCATCACGATTTTGCACAACAGCAGGTTGTTCGACATAAGTGGCACTTTCTACAGTCTCCATATTATATATGATTATTTTGAAACTGCCAATAAAGACAAATATACACCTATGTTTTTCTTATGGCTCTTCTCTTGTAACAACTAAGTGTGGAAGCAAAACAGCAATTATAATCACAAGTAATACACTTATATATGACAAATATATTTAACTTTTAAATAAGTTTTACCTCTAACTTGTTCAATAGTTTATTACTTTTCGTTATTTTTTTCATTTTGGTTTCTTATTTTATATACCGGCGTTGAAATTAATATCAAAAAATAATAAATATTGTCACTTTTATCACCTTTTAGTATCAAACGAACTATTATATAATGATATAATGAAGAAGTCATGTTCAGTATAATTTGAAAAGAAGAACCTGTCATTTACATTTACAATTAGATTATTCAGCTGTTTTTTTTGTTAAATATTGTACATAGATTTACAAGATAAAAACATCACAGACTCGAGAAAAATGTTTGGCTTACCACAAGGAGAACCTTCTGAAGAAGAGAAACAACTACACCAACAACAAACCAATGCCACTGTCAGAAATTCATTATGTGCAGCTGCATTACTATGGGTTTCACCAATGGTTTGGAATTTTGTCAAGAAACAATGGAAATAGTTCCATTGTAACGATGAAAGCGGTATGAAGAAGTGTTTTTAGCATATAGTAATTATTTTGTACTTAATTATATCAATCATGTAAATATATTATTATTAATAGATAACTGTGGTCAATGTACCTTTAATTTTGTCTTCTTAAGTTAAAATGTTTAACTTTTAACTATATAGAATTAACTATCGAGATTAATTACATATTTGATTCTTAATTTTGCTTGAAAAGTACAACCTTGTTCTGAATGATAATAAAATTGAAACAACTTATGTTTAAAGTAAAGCAAAGTAGATGGAATGAATAAATATATTTGAAGCAATCGGATTTCGATATCAGTGTTAAAGGTAAATACTTTTGTTGTTTAGGGATTTTGATTATTACCATCACTTGTAATTACCACAGGTCGAAGATCAGAATCAGAGTATAGTAACTAAGTCGATGTTAAAGAAGTTTATACAGAACAATTGTTTGGTATTCAATTATCGATTAAGGTACAGAAAATTATCTTCTCAAAATGAACTATATGTAATGAGACATGTTACAAAGAGATTAAGTGAATTTGGTAAGCTGTTGTATGTTAAACCTAATTTTAAGACAGTGGAGTCTAGTATCGGTAATAAACCGAGCAGTATCGATGTAGTAATAGCAAGTTCGAATCTAGAATCTCTTTCTAGAGTTCTTTTCAATATAAAGGCTATTCAATTACCTAATTTAGCTTCGGTTAAACCTATATCTCACCTGAATATTGAATCTGCAGATTGCGAGAATAAACAGTCATTGGCCGATTTAACCAATGATAACCATGAATATCTGGAATCAGTAGAGAATAGTCTACTAGAAGAATGGTCTAAGTACAGCTTTCCATCAGGAAATACTACTATGAGAAATTATGAAGCTTCAAACTCAATATGTGAAATAACACTAGATAACACAATATATTTCAATTCATTTCCTTCAAAGATTACCAAATTAGATTTAGAGGCGTCGAATAAAGAAACTGATAGTATTTCATTTAACAAATATAGAATTGACTATTTTATAAATCAAAATCGTTTTGAAAAGTTGCATGATCCCAGATTGCAGAAAGACTCTTATCAATCTTCATTAAAGGACTCATTAAAATTATTCCCATATTTATTTAAAGATTATGAGACTCTACCAGGTTCTCTAAAAAAATGGATGAGTAGTATTGATCAAGAAGGACATGGTACTGAAATGTCAGATAGGGAGAAGCACTCTCTTGATATATTATTTCATGGATTCAAATAATTGTCAACAAAAGAGACGGTTCTCTTTATCAGTACCCCTAGTCATCGTGTATAACTCTGGTTTTCACATAACCTTTATATCCACTAACAGTAAATAATAAATAATAAATAATATTCCAGCAAATATATTCCCAATTCCTTCTTAAATAGATATGATATTCATGGTTTTTGAGATGTCCTCTTAAAATCTCAAACCCTTCAAAAATAAAAATCATCAATTCGATTTTGTTTCAGGAAAAGATTAAATAGATCGTGTTTAAAGAACCCAATGATTTCTGAATAGTGAATTAAAGAGTAATCAATTAACCCAAATAATATCTCAGATATAACTGCTTTAAGGATACATTATTAGAAAAATAGTATTCCATGTCTAAACGGAAGCTTAACTTATTGAAACTTCCACTTCAATTGGAGGAGCACAATCAATATAGTTCAAGCTTAACAAATGAAGCACTATTCTCAAGAAACAATGCAATCAGAGAAATCAACTCTGTGTTGTTACATAAAACCCATCAATTATCAGTATGCGATTCGTTGATTAAATATGCAAGTGAATTGCTGACTTTATTGTCCAATGATGAATATAGAAATTCTCTATCGACAGAAGTTTCTGAACTAGTTAAAATAGAGCTAGTAATTACTGTTGTTAACGCAGCACATGTTTACAAGGAAATATCTATCGATACAATGCGTAGAGCTTACAGCTCAGAAGCAAAAGATGCCTTTTGGAGTACTAGCGGTGTTTACTTGACTTATGGCTTAGGGTTATTAGAATTTCTGTTACAGGAGCAAAATCAGTTTCAAATAATTAAAATTGACCAAGAATATTATGAATTGATAATAAGTATGGAATCAGAATTTAAAGTAATACAACAGTTAGGCATTGTTACATTAACTCTATCAAGATTAAGAAAAAAAATGTATAATGATTCTAAAGATGCTGTACTAGATTTTCAAAATGAAGATATAACTGAATTATCAAAAAATAGTAACTTATATGCCAAGTTGGTAATAGGATGCATTGACTATGCGAAAACGCTTCGTTCTAGTAAACATATAAATAAGGTATTGGTCACATATTTAGAGGCCCTTGCTTTTTTATTACTTTCTATGGATCAATTTGCGAAGGATGAAACAGGAATTGCTGTTGGCATGATTGAGGAATCATTTGAAAAGATGTCAAACTTTATCAGCAACACTAAACTTCATGATTCCGTACTTCTTAAGTCAAGGAAAAGGGATAAATTAAAATCAATGTTTCAAAAAAAGCAAAGCTCTACTGAAGCAAATTCAATCAATTTAGATAAAAATTCAAAGTTAAGCACAATACTTCAAAGACAATTACCAATCATGCAGAAGGAAAAGTTAAGTCCTTTGTTAGAGAATACCATAGACGACTTTTTGCTACCACTCAGTACGCTATTGTATTATAGATACAAAAAAACAAATGATACCCTATTCTTCAAACCAATTATCAATGATCATAGAGAATTGTTATCACTCTTCCCACAAGGCAAATCTCCAGATCTGGCTGGTTCCAAATGGTACTTTAACAATAACGAAATCCAACTAATGACTGAGGCATCAAAAGTATCACCTAACAAAGTAAATATCACATATTTTTAGATAATACTTTAACAAGAAATATAATCATATATAAAGCATTCCATTGCATAACATCTGCATTCCAACTCCGATTAAAAAAGTTATCTTCTTCTTATCTATATAATAACACAATCTATTTACGTCTATAATTATTGTATTCCTTGATGAACTTTCTTTTAGCATTCAAATCCAAAGTCTTAGATATTAATTTATACTTTCCTCCATCACATAATGAGACTCTTATTAAATCTAAATCTGGTTTCAAAGATACGTCATTCATCCTGCATTTATAGTTAATACCTTTCGATAAACATTTTATAATATATTTGAACGTGGAATTGATACCTAGCGGTGTGACCAAAGAACTATTAACTTTTAATTGAATGACTTTGATGTCAAACTTATTGGACTCTATTATCTCATCCAACACTGTTTGTTTCATGTTAAATGGTAAAACACTCTTACCATTAGAACATGTACCTTCGGCTAACATATAAATTACTGAATCGTTATAATCTGCCAAATTATTAACCTCTTTTCCATATTCTTTGACATTCAGAGAATCGTTTGCAATAAATTTAATCAATTGGACCAAATTCAATATATAAATTGTTGATTCATCCGGCACACAAAATATCACTTTATTTCTTTGTGCAATTAAAGTTAACAATATACCATCTAATATGGATGTGATATTTGCAAAATATAAAACATTGATATTTGGATAATGCTTTTGTGGATTCACTTCACTTCTTTTTACACCTTGCACAGCAACCTCATCTTTCCAGCTAAATAATACTTTTAATAACACAGCCAATAATAATTTATTCTTGGTTAGAAGGTACAGAAAAATTATTGGAGAGGTTAGAATAACTTTGACCAGCAAAACGACAGAATAGAGTATGCACTCAATCAAATTAGGTTCCTTTATGGCAGATGGTAAAAATGGGGCAATGCCAGTACCTTTATCTCTCCAATCTGTATATTTTTCCATTGTACAATTCAACTGTAACGTTCTTTTTTTCACTAACAAGTTGGCTTTTAGTTATCGATGTTTATAGCTGGTAATACTTTAAATCAAATGGCAAAAAAAGCCTAAAATGTTGATATGCATCAACTAATTAACAAGCAAACGAGTCCTGAATACAACCCGAGCTCAAAGTTAATTGATGAACCAATTATTGATTCAACAATTTTCAATGTTGTTATATAACAGTCTTTTACAATTTTCGAATTTTTATGTTCGCACTCTTAATCTATCGGAATAACTAAACCTTCTCACAATGAGAAGTGACTTTATTTGATATGTAAAAGTACCTTAAATAATACAAATGAACATTAGTATATAAAATAATGTTTCCAAGAAGAACATGTTTTCAGTAAGTATACACCAGGAGTATTTATCACATTTACTTACCGAAAACCTCTGACAATTGTGATAGGGTTTCGTATATTGACAATTTTTTAAGAGGGACTCAACTTTTTATCAGGTACCTATCCATATATTAATTTTAAAACAGGGAAACCATACACTTATATATAAGCAGTCCCTTTGTACACCGTTCGAGTATGTCACAATCAGATGTTCTCCAAAGAGGAGATGATTTTTTGATGCAATATCCTAGAAATTCCAAAGTATGGAAGATGTTCTCACATTTTACATGCTTATTTACTGTTGGTGTATCAAAACTAATAATTACCTCTTTGTACAATGTTGAATTAAATCATTTCGATAGGCTAGAGAGAGCTATTGACAAAGCACATGATCAAAACAGAGGTATAATGACTGTGATGAACCACATGTCTGTCATAGATGATCCATTCATCTGGGCAGTCTTCCCATGGAAAACATATCGTAAATTAGATAATATTAGATGGTGTTTAGGTGCTCACAATGTCTGCTTTACAAATAAATTTATATCCACCTACTTTTCATTAGGTCAAACTTTATCTACAGAAAGATTTGGCGCTGGTCCATTCCAAGGCTCAATCGATGCCACAGTTAGATTGTTGAGTCCAGATGAGACTTTAAAAAACATGGATACTTTGAAGTCTCACTTCAAGATGAACAGGCCTGCCTGGGTACATGTATACCCAGAAGGATTTGTGTTACAACTGCAACCACCTTTTTCAAACTCAATGAGATACTTTAAATGGGGGATTACTCGGATGATCTTAGAATCAACTAGACAGCCTGTTATTGTACCCATATTCACAACTGGTTTTGAAAATATTGCTCCTGAAGATACGGCAGAATCACCAGTAGATAGGTACTTACCTGCAGGATATGGAACCAAAATAAATGTTACTGTCGGTAAGGAAATTGATGAACATGTAATAGAAAACTACAGAGCGGAATGGAGTGCATTAGTCGAAAAGTATAAAAATCCTGACTCCCCCCATGACTTAACCGATGAACTGAAATGGGGCAAGGAGGCCCAAGAGTTGCGAAGTAGAGTTGCAGCTACGTTAAGAGAGAATGTAGCTAAGATTCGTCACGAAGAAAGAGGCTTCCCACAAGAAGATAAACGATTTAAATCTCCACAATGGTGGAAAAGATACACTACCACTGAAGGTGCTTCTGACCCAGACGTTAAATTTATAGGTAAGAACTGGGCTATAAGAAGACTTCAGTCATGTTTGACAGGCAAAGAATCTAAAGATTCCAATAAATGACATTCAACTTATATTTAAGAAAAATTAAAACAACTTGTTAATATTTTAGAAAATGTAAAAATATCTGTAATGCCATGGGATATTAAAATAATCCCTTAAATATGAGAAAAATAATTAGTTACATACATATTTCCAGTTATGTATTTAATTAATTTAATTAATTTATTACATTTAATTACCTTTCGTACCAATTTTTGTTGAGTTAACCTTAGATGCAAACCTTAATGAATTTATAGTTTCATTTAAATGACTTTTTGTAGGTGATATATTCACGAACATTAAAGTTTTTGATGAACCCGTCAACGAATATTGCAGCAAGTATGTTAATTTAGAATTTCTAAAAGGAATGTGTCTCTTAGTATTATCATTTTGACCCAATGCATGAATTACATCACCTAGACAACTCAATGATTTATTGATGTTCTGAGTTTCTCTTAATCTTGCACCTACTGCTTGTGAAGAATTTAATCTTTCAGACCCCGCAAGATCAACCAAATTCAGTATCCCTTCAGATGAATCCCCCGTAATTTCGTTTTTTCCCTTAAGATAGATCATGAATACACTATGAGAACGAGATGATCTCTCGTTAGAGTTAGTTGCTGCTGTAGCTCTTAGTTTAGTAGCTTTTTTTAGTACGTTATTTACAATTCCTTTGTTATTCAATGCAATTGTATTGATATTCGTCACACTTGTAGTCATCGTCTCTTTATCATGTCTAATCTCATGCTTATTTGGCGAACCAGCTTCATTTCCATCTGTTGAATTATCACGTAGTAGATCTATTATACCTTCATTATAAATTTCAATAAATTGACAACTAATATCATAAATCCATCCCTTTTCCTTCATTGATTCAGTCCAATCAAAAATATGAGATATAGTTGCAGGTATCATACCATCATTATCATTTAACATGGTATATGTTTTCCCTGAGCCTGTTTGGCCATATGCAAATATGCATACATTATGACCATCTAATGAACTTTGAACTAGCTGACCAATTTCTTTAAAAACTTCAGTATTTGAATCAGCTTGGTCAAATATTCTATCAAATTTATATATTTGAGATTCTCCATTTTCCTTGGTCACCTTCATTGATTGTGTACCATAATTGTTATCAAATCGTTTAATTTTTATATTTGATATATCTGGATCTTCAATATCTGGCAGAGGAGGACGCATCCTACAGAAAACTCTAATATTTCCTCTTAGCTCCTGTAATCTATTATGCAATACACGTCTCATCGTTTCTTCTTTTATTAATATTTGATTTGTTTCTATCATTTCTGCTTTTACGTTTTCAAGATATCTTTTCAATTGTTCATTTTTTTCTATGGTATTCAGGACTTCATTTTCCTTGGCAGCTATATCCACCTTTAATTGGTTTGAATCTTCAGTATTAACATGATAGTTTTCTTTAAGTTTTTTCAACTTATCTTGTGAAAGCTTTACTTCCTCTGTTAATTTACTTAATTCTTCTTTCAACTTCAGTTCTAACAAATTCTTCTTTGATTCCAGAATATTTTTCATATCTATTTCTGCTTTCGTTTCTGTTATTATCTGCTGTTGTAATGCATTATTCCAAATTTCTCTATTTTTGTCCACTTCTTTTCTTGCTATGCTCTGGTTAGTTATGAATACATTTGGTTGAGTTAAAATATCATTTCGAAGATTGGTTAATTTTTCAGATAAGATTTCCTTTTCATCTTCAAATTTTCTTACTTTCTCAAATCGAAGTTTATCCAAGTCTGAAATATATTCAGACGACAATCTGTTTAAGTTAGCTTTATTAATCGCTCTTACTTGTTTTAATTTTAATTCCTGCTCACGGTTTTTGTAATCTTTTTTTGATTCAAATTCATATTGTAACTTAGTCAATTCATTAGTTTTCAAAGTCAACTCTTTATGCTGTGCCATTTTTTGCTCTCGTAATTCGTCCAATTTTTTTTGAATATTTTTAAATTCTACTTTATACCCTTCGAATTCATCTTTCTTTGAATCTAGTATGCTTTTCTTACCGAATAATTTATTTTGAAGTTCTATTAATTTCGGATCATTTTGTTGATATAATGACTCAAGTATTGATTGATTTTCTTTATTAATACTTCCTGAAGGTATCTTAGTCAAACCAAACTGAAGCTTACTATTGCTACCATTTTCTACTTGCCTATGTAATTGCTTGCTACTTGATGAGACAGAATCATTACCAAGGGAATCTTGTTCTATGCTTGTCATACCAATACTTCTTTTCCTATCATTTGAATTCTGATTCTCGTTTTTATAACTACTTCGCAGATTATTCTCATTGTGATCATTCGAGTCCTCATCATTAATGACATTAGACATTGCGTTGTCTTGTATGAAGTTGTATAGAGTTTCCAACCCAATTAAATATTGTTTTTAAACAAGTATATAGATGAGCAGCTTATAAAGGACTATACCTACTTCTAATGAAAAACGAGGTACTAAATATAATGATTCTAAATGCACTGATCAACTATATAGCTTTACCATTGTTTACTGTTCTTTATTTAAATAAAATCATATTTTTGTTTGTGTCGAAACGTTACCCGTCTTCATGCCTTTTCATAACATGACATTTTGGAAAATTAATGAAAATTTAATCTTTGCGATGAGCAAAGCTCTTCATTTAACAAATTATGGAACCTCTTAAACTTATCTTTTTGTATTATAAGTTATGAAACAAATAAAGTTGTTAGAAATATATATTGTTATTCAAGCTATAGCAATATTAACGCGTTTAATCCACATATAGTACAATCCTAGTGGTCTACTACAACAAGCCGAGATGAGTTCAAAGCATTCGATGAGTGTGCAGAGTAAGAAGAGAAATATAAATATCATGAAACGCGATAATCAAGCAGCTGATGTTAAGGTTTCAGACAATGTCGTATCTAATACATTGGAAGAGGATCAAGATGAGGTAGACGATGACGAGTTAGATTTAGAGAATGTTTCCTCACGTTCTGATGCTGAAGGTGACGATGAAGATGATTCCGATGTTATAGAAAAAGAAGAAAGTGATGATGATTTCCCAAGAAAAAGAAAATCGAAAATGAGTAAACATGATGATGGTTCCAACGATTTCTCTAGTGCAGTTACTGCCATTCTATCGTCTCATTTGAAGGCATATGATAGAAAAGATCCTATCATGGCCAGAAACAAGAAAGTGTTGAAGAAAAATGAGGAAGATAAATTGGAACAACAAGCTAGAAAGCAACTGTTGGTTGAGAAGAAGAAATTGTTATCAAAATCTAGGAAGCTTGATATTATCCCTGTTGCATCTGAAGATAACTCAGGTGAGGAAATCAGAAAAATATTAGAGAAGGAAGCAAAACTAAGAAAAGTGGCTCAAAAAGGTGTTATAAAATTATTCAATGCTATTTTATCTACACAAGTTAAAACTGATAAAGAAGTTAATTCTACATTAGGTGATATTACAAATAGAAATGAAAAGAAACAATTGATCACGGAAGTATCGAAAGAAAAGTTTTTAGACTTAGTTAAGGCTGCCGGTGATGATGCATAAATGGGTTTAATTAATCATTCCGGTTTATATAAATACTGGTAAATAATCAAGAAATTTACTAAATAAATGCATACTGTATAATAAAACAAATAATCTTTCATTGAACTTTTCATATAGACATGTATTTTATAATACCCCACTGAAACACTATATAGGGTATGAATAGTGATATGTATCTGATTGGTAACTAAGTTTAAGAATGTGAAAAGCTTACATTATGTTACTAGTTGCAAAGTATATTAGAGAAATAATTATTTAGTTCACCTCATTAGTTGGAAAAGGAAAAGAAACGCAAGTATTGCAATTACTAAAAACCCAAACCACCGTTAGAGTAAGCCATTGGCTTGACATCTGGATGTTCAACTGCTGTAAAAGTTTCAACAATCAAATTTTCATCATCATTGCCATTTTGTAATAATACACCATTGTCTGGCGTAATATGAATTATACCACCTAAGTTACCTTGGGAATCACAGTAATTTGGAGCACTGAAAACAGTCACTAGTTTACCATCATGTTCATACTTTACACCCGTCATTCTAACTTCATGAGACCTAAAAACTTTACGAAGCTTATTTCTTTCTAAATATTTAGCTGTAATATCTGGACCAAACGCAAAACCTAAACCACGTTGCGATGGACCCAAACCATTTGCTGCTTGTGGATCTGACCATAATAATTCCATAAATAAACCTTCTCTTGGTGGTTGAGAAAATCTATCTAAGTTTCTGATATCATCAAGAGTTGATTTTTCATCACTTGGTAAACCACCGTGCATAACTAGATAATCGTTGTTGATTAAAGTTGCCAATGGCAAACTTTCAAAACTTAATGAGAATAAGTCGAAAATACGTTGTGAATATTTATATTTACATTCGTCTTCAAAACCGTAAATCTTATTCATATTATCAGTTTCATGATTACCTCTATTTAAATAGATATTCTTTGGATATAAAATCTTTAATGAGTAAAATAATAGAGCTACTTCACAGGACCAAGAACCACGATCCACTAAGTCACCATTGAATAAATATATGTGGTCTTTGCTAACTTTCCCGAACTTTTTGAATATATTTAAGACATCATAAAACTGGCCATGTGTGTCACCACACACTGAAATTTTAACCTCTTTGGTGTTTTCATTGGATAGCTCAACAAGGGTTGGCTCAGATAAGAAAATTCTATCAACATGAGATATTATAGCTGCTGCATATTGTTTTGGGATAGTTTTACCTTTTAAAAATATATCATTAACCATACCAGAAATAAATTCTTGTGACATATTTTCAACTTCAACACCTGCTGGCGAATTTTTTTCATCTGTCAGTTGCTTAAAATTTAATTTTGGACCTTTGTATGTCTTCAAGTCTGCATTCGCATTGAATGACTCTAAATTCAAGGTTTGACAAATATTAGATTTTGCATTATCACCACTTCCACCTATAGCATTTTTAAACCTTTCTTCTCGGATAAAATTTTCACATACTTTTAATGCATTAGAGGCTGTAATATCATTTGGCTTAGCCTTTAAAACAACATTTAAGTCATTTTTGGCTTTTCTGAATTCTAAAATACCGACGTATGATAAACCTCTCCTGTGATAAGCTTTTATATTTTTTGGGTCAAGCTTTAAAGCATTATCACAATCAACAACAGCAGAGTAAAAGTTATCTTGTTTTAAATGTGCCAATGCCCTATTAGAAAAATAAATTGACTGTGTGCTGTCTAAAGCAATGGCTTTGCTATAAAACTCTATAGCTGAATCATAATCGCTTTTCTTTATATATTCATTACCTTTATTTTTGAAATCTAATGCAGTGGCAATATCCTCTTGCGATGGCGATGACATAGTATCTACGCTTTATTTCAATTCTTGGATTTTACTTATTTAACTATAAACTAAGCAATTATAAAAGCAGTCGATACAAATAGGTGATTGCTAAATTAATATGAATTTCTTACATTTATTTATGTATATTAATGATCTTTTAAATTCCAATAGTCACTGGTATTTAATATTTGAAATCTTTCAAAATTTTCCGATGAGGGTTAATTTACACATTTTCTAAATGTGAGATCAGATTAAACCAAAGAAGATAAAAATCAAAATTATAAATTGTAGAGAGGTCTTGATGAGATAAACGATAAAAGATAAAACATTGAAGGAGAGAAGGTTTATGAATATATGTACAAATACATAACGAGCAAGACTAGTGAATTACGAGAAGATGAATTATTTCTAGAAGTGTGATACCAGCAATATATATATGGTTATATTACTCATTTATTTATGGCTGGTAGTTCATTTTGAATAAACAAAATCATGTATAACGGACATGGATACATTATAAAAGTTACACGATGTTTTTATTATCTATTGACTCTTTCACATGTGCTTATTGATGGCATACTTGGTTATTTTCTGCAATACAAGAAGTATAACAGTTTAGTACCAATTGCTACTTCCAATTTTTTTGAAATCTTTATTGTGGCAAGGATATTACTGCTTGAATGTTAAATAATAACTTAGACAACTTTTAACTAGAGTATTATACCAGAATAACCAAGATAAGCAAACTCAGATCTAAAGTTACTACTATTACACATCGCTTTCTTAATATCTAACTATATCGGATTAACCAATTGATTAAAATTAATATTTTCAGAAAGCTTAAGTATTAGTAATAAAACTATTGAGCAATATTTCAGTTCGTATATTTGCTACTTACATAACTGACGTGAGAAAAAAAGGAGGCTAGTAGAATTGTTTACAAAATCGTTTAGCTATACAATATTGGTCTTATTCTTGTTGTAATATAAGCTCAGCAAGAGTTAGATTACGATATAACAGTAATAATATTTCCTATTTAGGAGCTATTACTGAAACAGTTACGAAACATTAATATTTCCTGTTTAGGAAATATTGTCACCAACTGGAACAGCTGATGTCGCCACGAATGCAATGACAAGTTCAACGAGGCACATTGCAAATTGTAGCTAAACTAAAAGTATAAATAGGAGACCTATTTATACTTCTAGTATTTGGATGATCATGTAACTTATTATTAGATATTATGTAGAATATATAAAAAGAAGCAAGTTTCTGTTTACGCTGAAAATATAAGAAGATCCGATCCTGCGCTTCCCATCTGCCATAATATAATAGTCTGTCTTACATCTGTCTATCTATTACATTATAATCCTGTCATAACTCTGTCTACTGTAGTATCCGTATTACAAAAATTCTCACAAAAAAGGTCCCTTGGCCCAGTTGGTTAAGGCATCGTGCTAATAACGCGGGGATCAGCGGTTCGATCCCGCTAGGGACCATTTTAGTTTTTTTCTCAATCTATCAGATATCATATTTCTATTGTTGTCAGTTTTAGCAGTTACTGATTATAATAACAAACCTTCAAACCTGTCAAACATAATTTCCTTTTTATTTATTACTTATGTATTTAATTATATGAGTACTACCAATCGACACCTTCTATAAAAATAGAGTCAGAGCCAAGAACGTCGCCTTTCTCTGTTCTTGAAGTATCATTAGCAAATATGTCATCAAAAGTATCATATTCTAATGATGGTGAAACTTTTAACTTTCTATCAACTTCTGCCTTTAGTAAAGAGTCGTAACCCCAATCTAAGAAGTCCTCCATATTATAATTTAATTTTCTAAATGGTTGAGCGAAAATTTTTGCTAAACTTGCTACATTTGTATGATAGTGATCAACTAATGTCAATAATTCCCATAAGGAAGAACCAATGGCATTTGTCAATTCTGGGTTTGTTTCTTCAGGATCGTATGGATCATTGTACGCTAATTTCAATCTCTTCAATTCAGCTTTCTGTTCATCCGAACCAAATGGATCGTCTATAAATGCTGGATTATGTAACATGATCATACATGTAGGGTGTTTTTTAAGTAAGTTATAGGTAAATGGAATGACTGTAACAATTGCCGATGGAGGAGCTTGCAATGTTAATCTGGCCAATTTCTTAATGAATGATGCAACTAAATGACTTGATATATGAGTAGATGATAAAAATAATTCTAACATCCTGAAAAATCTAGATCTATATTTGACATGCATTAAATCTGGAGTCAAACATTGATATAATTTGGAATAGAAGTTTGGATATTCTAAATTGAAACGTCTCATCAATTCAAATAAACCATTTAATGATAAGATTGGAATAATACCTGAATTGGCTTCTTTCTTACCAAAATTCACATTATAGGAGTCAGTTAAAAAATCCATCAATTTTGTTGGGGTGTGAAAATGTGGAATTATTCTTTTGTGTAAAATTAATAAAATTGTCTTATATTGATCAACAGATAGGAACCCATTCAATATATATAACCAATTTTTTTCAAAATTACTTTTGAATTTGGAGACATCTTCAACAAGTTTGGGTGGATTCGCGACATAAACTTCTAGATCATCGTTATTAGGTAAATCACAATGAACGTCATGGTTAACAACGGTCAACCATTTACCAATACTATTGGAACTTGTATATCTTTCATCTTCATTAGAATCGGTTAATAATTTATTGAATTCAGAATTGAAGTAGAACTGAACATCAGCAAATTTTTGATAATAATTATCTTTAAATTCTACCAAAGTCGCATTTTGAGATTGACCATTTTTGAGTTCTTCATCACCAAAGTCGGAATCCCAAAGAGCCACTAGCAGTTTTTGATATGTTTTTGTTGGGAAGTATGGATCATCAACGTTTGAGGAGAAATAAATTGCTTCCAACTCTATACATTGCATGTAAACATCTAACGAGTCTAATGCTATCGAAGTTTCAAACGGGATACTTGATAAAATAACTAGTAGTTTATCTTTGAAGTTCTCGAACAACTTTCTACACCAAGTTCTTAATTGTTTTGTTTCGTCAGTCTTAGCAGACCTTATAGTCATATCCTCTCGAGAAAAAAGTTGCTTAAAAACCTGAAACAAAGAAACGACAATGAATCTTAGCCTCTGTTCATTCTCGTCCCAAAATTCATCTGAACTGAGATCATTCTCATCGATAGTTAAGTTATTTATTAATGGTATTATTAGTTTGTAATTTTTTTTATCATCAATTGAAATAATCGACTTTGCATCTCTCTTAATTTCTTCAAATGTCAAACTCATCTTTTATTCCAAGACGTTTGTGTTTGCCTATTTGCTCACTTATACAGAATCTATATTCAAAAACTCACTGAATAATAACAGAAAACACAAACATATACAAAATTCGATACGTTACTATTATATAAACCATAACTACTTTCGAACAATACGAATGCATCTCAGTCCAACTTATTTCATCTCATCTCATCTCATCTCATCTCATCTTATCTTTTGTTAATTAGTAGGTTAGTTTTTCAAAATATTTCATTACTACCAAAGTACTACCTAACATTTTCGCCATAGTAAAAAAAAATTTTCTGTCTTTTTTGTCTTTACAATGCACGTACCGAATGATGGAAGATGACATGATTACAACGACCTCTCCCAGTCAATAAGAAACGATAGGCTGTGTTATGCATAGATCTGTCCATTTTCAGCCACCTCGGTTAGCATCACTGTTGCTGAACGGAATTGAATTCATTCAGGGCTTACAAAAAGATGTATTTCTTGAGATTTATGAAATAATATTGTATAGATACTCTATTGTCCCTCGGAAAGTGGCTTAATACTGTTTTATTTTATTTTGTAATTGAATGTCAAACTACAACTACTAGCATCGCATCGCATCGCATCGCATCGCATCAGTAAACTGAAGAAATGCTGTCTTCGAATGTTGTAGGCGAAGCAAGATCGTTCTACTATTGAAAAAACACTATTTCGCGGAAAGTCAGAGAAGATGGCATGGGATGAATTAGTTACCATACTGTGTAGACTAACTGTGCCTCAATGTATGTTACAGGTACATGTTACGGTAAACAACAACAGTTGTTGGCTTATCGAATAACGGCTTGGAAACTTCAAAGATACATAACATAATTCTTACGGTTTTATTTGGTATGTGGATTTGAAGGTATTTGTCTCTTGGAGTTGATACTTGTGGTGTCAGTTGTTACTAGCGGAAAAGCTTCAATACTCAGATCGCTTATGATCTTAAATAAAAATGTTGGCTTAAACATAGATGAGATAAAGGCTTAAACATAAATACCATTTGTATCTTATATTTTTGCTTTGAAATAACTATATAAACAGTGATGATTTTGAGTAATAAGTAACCAGTATTCTTAATTCTTATATCGTTAAAATAATATACATTTACCTATCCAATTAGCTAGCTCAATTGTCATCAATTGCCATCGCTTGTGAATTAATTTTAAATCATTCTAAAGAATATACACATATAAAAATAAAACATACAAAATAGAAAAGATGGATATTGTAACATATACTCTGGATACAGTGGTTAAGAGGGCCAATGAGACAGCTGATGGTACATACAATTTTTATGGGAATGCCACTCCAAATTTAGCATTCAATGTCATCATGTTGGTCCTATATGTTGTTCTGCTAATAACACACCTGATTTTATTAATGTATAAACAATATTTCTTTTCATGGATGATGATTTTTTCAATTATATTACAATTTGCTGGTTACTGTGCTAGAGTGGACAGCCACTCAAATCCTTACTCTGTGGCTTCATATGCCGTACAGTCTACTTTTCTAATTGTGGCGCCAGTTTTATTTATGGGTGCTTTATATTTCCAATTGGCTAAATTGATTGAAATTTACGGTCATAAATATTGTCTCATTAGATCACCTAAACTATATTCAAGAACATTTATTTCATTTGATATCTTCTCGTTTCTCATTCAAGCTGCAGGTGGTGGGATAGTTGGTTCGGCAGCATCAGGTAGTTCAGATACAACTACTGGTAAAAATGTTTTCTTAGCTGGTGACATTCTTCAAATCGTCACAATGACTGTATTTATTTTCTTTATTTTTGATTTCTCATACAAAGTTTTCTACAAAGCTAGAAAAATTTATCAAAACACTCACAGTTCAGCATTAAAATTATCAGAAATTTCACAAAAGATGCTGGAACCTCAGTACAGAAAGAAATATTATCCGATCAGACAAGATCCTGAAAGGTTTGTTTTCAAATACTATGTCATCGCTTTCTCAATAACTGTCGTATTGGTGTACATCCGTTGTTTCTATAGATTAGTTGAATTTATTGAAGGACAAGAAGGTGCCATTCACAATCACGAGGGTTACTTCATTGGATTCGATGGTGTATTGATGATGACTGCTACTTTGCTTATGACAGTATTTCATCCTGGTTTCGTGTTTTTAGGTAGAAAATATGTTATTCCAGTGACACCAGGAAGATATGATCCAGAGGATATAGAAGATATCTCAAACACTGATGAAGCAGTAGAAGAAACAACATCTATCGAACCAGTGCAAAAAGATCTAGAAGCAAATGCCGTGGAGTATAATTATGAATTACCACCTTATGAGAACCTGGAAGATCCTGAATCTTTTAAAAATTATAACAAAGATCCAATAAATTACAAGAACTAGTATAATAAATAAATAAATACTGTTAACAGGCTTGTCTCTATAGTGTAATCTCATTTTTTCAAATAATACATCCATTTCACTATTATATTATTGAAATATATATGCTACTAAATTTGAATAGATAAAGAGAGACTGTCATAGCAAAGTTAACTGAATATTTATCAACTTGCTATCATTTTATCGCAAATGGTTGAAACAAAGATACTTTACATTACTCATCGGTCACATTTATTGTAAAGACGTCATCTCATCGCTGTTTACTATATGTGTGCTATAAATTCTTTCTTTTTCTTTCTTGTCCTCCGAAATCGAAACCAAGACATTGAAAAATTTAGGCACTGATTTAAAAGCAATTGAAATTATTTAATATTAATTTTATAATATAGCTAATATGATTGATAGTATTCTGTTTAGAAACAATAAGCAAAATAAAATTAACTGTTGAAAGTAGTTTTATGTTATTGTTAAGGTTTATTATTTTTCATACTTCCTAGCCTTATCCCCCAATCATTATTTAACCCTCTGCTCTTTTTATTTTTTAACGGTAACAATTTCATTTTGTAGTTTAGCTTATTACAGCACAGACAGACAACAAAATCATTAAACATGGTTACTGATAATTATAGTAAGTCAACTACTGACTCAGAGAATTTTGATGATGTTTCATCATTTAATTCAGACAACTCATATACACCACAAGAATTTATCGGTGATACTCTCGGAAAGGAATCCTCCACGAAAATGGATGATCGTGCTAGTCATCTTTCTCATGCTATTAAAGAGACTCGTTCTGGCACAAGTGACAATAACACAATTAAGCCAGTGACCAGTAATGATGTTCATAGGATTGTGAGCAGGAACATAATGGACAACAATGTAGAATCGGAGGAGGCATTGAAAACACAATTGACAAATATGGAAAGTAGAAGAGCTGATATTATTCTACCTGCATCAATGGAAGGTAACTCCAATTTTCCAGAAGAATACACCATGGAGACAACCACTGGATTGGTTCCTGTGAAGACTTTAGAAGATATAAAAAAGAAGAAGACGATAGACTCTGAAAATTCTAGAAAGAGCCTTGTAAGCAGTGAGCTGAAAGCCAGTAAATCCAACAATACTGTGAAATCTCGAAATGAAGGTGGTTTGAACCCTGCAAAATTGAATGCTGCTGTAGAAAAAAATAAAGAGGAACTGGAGAAATATCAACATCACAAGACTGAGAAAAATCCAATAAAGAAGATGTTGTTTAAATTATTTTACTGACCCGATAAATCTAAAGTTATAGTTAAGTTCACATTCTAGTAACGAACGAGTCATTCTAAATGAATCTTAATGATTTATTTCCATTTTCATGCATAGATAGATTTTTAGTTGTTTAATATTTTAATATATATATTACAATTCAGTTTTACAAACGTTTTAATCGTTATAGACCTGCCTTATTAGTTAAGAACTTTAAAATGTATTTATATTTGTAATCGATGCGATAGCAGTTATTGACCATGAACAAAGTCTGTATCCGAGGTTGATCCGGTGTTATAGCCTGTATTGCTAATATTATGTTCTTTGATGGGCTCTTTTCAATATAAACAAGGTGCGGGGATGTTAAATCAGATCACGAAAGAAGGGATCGGATATTTTCAATTAAAGCACAAACTCCATATATAATAACTTCAGTTTATTTAAATAATATATATATATATGCATATATTATTGTCGTTGAATTTAATTTAAATATGATTATGAATAAGTTTAACTATTATATATTATCGGAAATATATTGGTATGAATAAAATATTTTTAACAAAGAAAATTAATAAGATATTGTATGGTCTAATACTATAGGATAAGATCGTTGAAATATAAAAATATTTAAAAGAATCAAATGTGCATTTTATTTCTAACAAGAAGTCATCCTGATTATGAATTAATATTGATATCTAACAGGGACGAATTTTTACAAAGGAAAACCGCATTTTCATGTTGGAATGAGAGATCTAATTGTGAGGTATTGTGTCCATATGATTTATCTCGAAATGAAACTGATCCCAGCAAGTTTGGTACTTGGTGTGGTATTAATGAATTTGGAAGAGTGTCATCTGTGTTAAATTTAAAAATGGATGAAAATAAAGTTGAAGATAAAAACGTTAGGAAAAAATCTAGAGGATATTTACCAGTCAAATTTTTAGATAACAGAAAAGAGAATAGTTTTAATGACTGGAATTCATATAGCAAATTTTTGAAACAATATCCGGATCTTGAAAAGACAGGATCTTTTAATTTATTTATAGGAGATGTTAAAAAGCAAGAATATGCACTAATTGATTCCTTCGGACAGACAAAAAGAATACTTGACGGTAAAGATGAGAATGGCAAATCAAGTGTAGTTATATCTAATTCCGAATTTATTTCTAATGATAAAGAAAGATGGCATAAAATAAGTAATGGTGAGAAGTTAATGGATGAATTTTTAAGTAAAGATATTCGTGACGAAAATTCAGTGATAGAAAGTTGTTTCAAAATCGCCTCAACAAGTGAGTTAACAAATGAATATTTGCATTCTCATGATGATATTTTAGATTTGATGACAGAAACAGTTTTTGTCCCACCAATAAAGTTAGAAAATCCTGTCGAAAAAGATAATATTGGCGCTTCATTACCTGTCGGTAAGTTCTATGGGACGAGATCACAGATAGTTATATTGGTAAATAAAGAAAGAACTACAGTCCGATATATGGAGAGAGTCCTATATGAATGTGATGATGATGTTTCGAAAGCAGGGATCGAAAAACCAATAAATGAACTTAATTTCGAATATAACATCCTTTAATGAAAAAAAAATTCTACTTCATATATACACATAGTAGATAAAAATAAATTATGTTATTGATAACTTCACAGATATAGCACACTAATTATTATAATATACAACTCTTTGCATGACAATCAAGATAAAATCTCAAGGTCTGAAATAGTTTTTAAGTTATTTTCAATTTCTTGCACGCATTGTCTATAGTAAACTAATTGGAAGTTTTGGAATAATTTCACCAGATCTAATATTTTAGCTGAATCTGTCAATTCTTCCATTTTCTCGACAGCAGAAGAGGTGTTCGAAACGAATTCATCTTCTAGTTGTTCAAGAAGTTTATAATCTTCATCTTCATTTTCGCCTTCATTTTCTTTGACAGGGTCTTTCTCTTCCGTATCCTTCGTTTCCGGTTCTTTCTCTTCAGTACCCTTTGTTTCCGGTTCTTTTGTTTCACTTTCCTTCTTTTCAATTTCTTTATCTGTAGAAACTTCCTTGGCCTCCTCTTGTTCTGCCTTGGCTTCTTTTAGTTTAACATCGTATCTCATTGTATCGAACTTCAATCTTGAGTTTTCGACATTTCTGCGCAATTGGGCAACTTCTTTAAACTCAACTTCTAACAAATGCTCTAACTTCTTATTAAACTCATTCACGATCATGGTGTCCATTTCATTCTTACCATTGTCTATATTGGTAAAACTATTAGACAAAGCTTTGAAAGCCTTACCCAAGGTGACCAAATCTTCATCTTCCTCATCATCATCGGCCTCTACCTCTTCTTCTGCTCCTGCTTCTGGATTTTCGTCTTTCGTGCCTGTATTCTTTGGAGAAGTCTGTAATTTAATATTTCTTTCGGCCTTATCAGTAATTAACTTTGAATCAGAATATGCTTTGGCTAAGGCTTGAGCGAATGATCTTGGTAAGAAATTTTTATTTTCTGTAGTTTCATCTTCAGCCCACCAGTCAGAGATACTCTCAGTTAAGTTGGGCGGATAATCGTAACCTTCAGTGGCAAATGTGTTTGTCACTAGTAACAGTCTTTTCAATATTTTCTCTACTGAATCGGTTTTAATTTCCAATTCCACATACTGTTGAGGCAGTTTACTAATTTCATCGTCTAGAGTGCCTAATTGTTCCTGGATATATCTTGATCTTGCTCGAATTGACAATTTCGTATTTGGGTCATTTAAAATAGTCTCGATATTGTTGTTAAGGTCGGTGATTGCGTTGGTGAAGTTTTCTTGGGTCTTCAAAGCCACATTGGAGATAGAATCCGTCAATTTATCAAGTGAGAAGTTACTAAACATGTTTGTGTGTGTATGTATACGTCTGCGTGCGTAGTATAAGTGACTGTTGTATTGCAATATTTTCAGAGAGTGATAGTGATAGCAACCATCAGCGGTGGTCACCATTTTAAATATACGTAGACAATAAGTTGCTTCCGTCTGGACCGGGGCCACAAAAGATTATGAGAGAGCGGAGATGGAAAGACAAACGACGCCGGGTAACTACATTTTGTGTTTTTGGGGCCCTTGCGCGGCGATGTGCCCATCGCAGCACTCCGTGTCGCAGTGTGTCTCATTCTGTCGCTGAAACCTTGAAAATGATCATCTGGTGTGTGTTGTTTTGAGGACCACTGGTGTCCAACGACTATATTTTCTCAGCATTTGCAGATAATAGGAAGCGCACACATGGTTATTAGTGTGTTTTTGAGGAAGACGGGAGATTTATAATTTCAAAGGAAACTCAGTTCCTCATATACTCAATCATTGACTGAACCGGTATAGATGCAGTTGATCAGCACATGAGAGAAAGTGTATCTAAGGGTATAATGACATTGTGCACTCGCCTGCTCCATTGATACCTAACTATGTGGTAATTACGTGTGGTATGTTGGAAGATGACACATGAATGCTCGGCGGTGAATGGAGGGGTCAAGGGGGGCACACACGACACACCATCCCTTAAAAATGTGGAAAGGCCTCTACATCGGATACGTTAGTGCACGTATGCGTGCGTGCTCGTCGCTCCCCTTATCGGTCTTGATGAACCCACCCCTTATTTTTGTTCACATTTCCTAATTTCTTTTTATTTGCCCTCGCGGTTCTTCTGGGTGTGTGATCTGCACGGGCGAGTGGGTGTGCCGTGCCGTTTCTTCACCGCTGCTTCTCCATTCTGCCGCCTTTGTCTTGTCTGTTTTTCTGTTATTTCCGTGCGGTTGCAGCCGTGTTCGCTGCACGGAAATAACGCGTGGACAGATTCACCGTGAATAGCAGAACACCGCTCTCTCTCTTGCAACACCCCCCCTTCCCCTCCCGCTTCCTTCTGCCAGCCGACATACCACCACGCACATCGGTATGCACTGCGTGCCACCCACTGTCTTCGTCGTCATTTCTACCATTTCTGCTATTTCTCATCCTGTTCATTCGGCGACGATCGATTAACTCGCACCACAGAAAGCCACGCGAGAGCGATGTTTCCTGAGCAATTCTGGCTGCGTTGGATTTCCGGCTCCTCTGTCCGCGGCCGCTGCGCCGGTTCCACCACGACCGGCGCTCTTCTCAACTACGTTTTCCGCTCATAAATGCGCTTGCTACCCGCCCTCCACCGCAGCATTGACATATTCCCTGGCCTCCCTGCTTCACTCGCTAACTGCCGACACCGCTCGCGCTGCTCGGCATTACGATAAAAAACAGCCAAGTTGAAAAACAAAACAAGCACCCACTGCTCCAGCCGAATAACCAGACCAAGCCAAACTAAAACAAAACAAGCGTCAATATAATTGAATAAACAAATAATGCTACACTTTTTTTTCTCATCCCATAATTATGCAATGACACTCTTACTTAATTATTATTAATATATATAAGTACTCTGAAACCCAATAGTTATTTTCATTCTTTCTCATTCTCCCTGTTTACGTCTCTCTCTCTATTTACAAACATGTATATATACATATATATATATATACATATAAAATATTATTCATATTTGTTCTTTTGTATATTTCCACATTTATATCAATAATAATTAATTTACAAATAATAATAATAATAAAACAAACAAGCGCAATAAAAAAATTCACACATTATGTTAGGTTTAGCTGATAATATTTTGAGAGGTGTCAACTTCTGTTTCTTCGTTATCTGTTTAGGTTTAGTTGGTTCTTTACTAGCGACTCAAAATCAACATAGTTCAAGAGTCAACTACTGTATTTTCGTCCCTCCATTCGCTCTAGTCACAGACACCTTCTACGGTGCCCTGGCCAATATATGGTCCACTCCATTGGCTTGGCCAATTATTCTGTTCTGTTTCGACTTCTTAAACTTCGCCTTCACGTTCACTGCTGGTACCGTGTTGGCTGTAGGCACAAGAACTCACTCATGTACTAACCAATCCTACTTGGATTCCAACAATATCACACAAGGTTCCACTGACAGATGTAGAAAAGCCCAAGCCGCCACCGCCTTCTTCTACTTCTCCTTCTTCATCTTCCTAGCTAAGTTGATCATGTCGTCGATTAACTTATTCACAAACGGTGCTTTAGGTTCGATGAGCTTCGGTAGACGTAGAGGTGGTGCCGGCGTAGGTGTCCCAGGTGCTGCCTCCCCACAAATCGGTGTTCCAAACATCTCTCAAGTTTAGATCGGTAATGCTTTCGGAGAGCAGCAAGAATACACTGTGTGTGTTTCTCGGCCTGCTCACTTGCTCTATTACTTTCTTCTGCACTAACTCACATGACATTAACCACTTCTAACTACAAATCCACAGCACAATTACATCCCTTTCGATATTCATCTTTAATTTTTTTTGTTACACGCAACATGCGAATGCTATGCACACCAAGGGTTATATGTTCTTTTAATTGAAATTAAAAATAATATATATATTTACATATATGTATTATACAATGCTTTAGACATAGTACAATAATACCATCACAATTATTTAATTAATAATAACTAATTAGTCTACTTTAAAAAATAAATTTTATTCTTTTTAATGTGTTTGTTCTTACTATTTACATAATTATAAAAAAAATATTTCATACTATTTGATTCACCTTCCTAAATTCAACAATAACGAATTTGGTGTTCCTGCAGATTCATTATTACCATTACTTGAACTACCGCTTGGTAAATACGTAACGTTGGACGATTGGGATAACGTCTTGGCGATTTCTTTAGAGGCTTCTAATCTTCTAATTAATAATAAACCGTCACCAGCCTTAGCTAATGCTTTTGAAATATATTCGGCACTCTCAGCCTCACCTTCGGCTCTGATGACAGCAGCCTGTCTTTCTTGTTCAGCTCTCTCCACCAAAAATTTAGCTCTCTCTGCATCCTGTTGTGCAATTTGCTTCTGTTCAACAGCTTTAGTGAATTCTTGACCAAACGTCATATGTGTAATCGACACATCCTCCAATTTGATGCCAAACTCATTAGACCTAATAGATAGTTCTTCTCTTATCTTATTAGACACTATTTCTCTCTGTGTGATTAATTCAGCAGCATCGAATTGAGCTACAATAGCTTTCAACACTTCGTTACCAATAGATGGTAGCACCCTTTCATCATAATCCAAACCTAAATTCTGGTAGATAGTAGGAAGTTGTTGAACATCGGGTCTGTGTAGCACTCTCAGCGTCAATGAAACCATTTGCAAATCTTTAGTACCTGTATTGGTGGCAATACTCTTTGGCTTTGTTCTAACATCGAAAACTATCGCTTTCTGTAGCCATGGAAATAAGAAATGGGTACCTTCCCCAATTACTTGTTGCTTGACACCAGACAATCTGTCAAATATAACAGCTCTGGAACCACCTTTGACGTCGTACATAGCATATTGAATACCAGAAACAGCAATACCCAAAGGTACTGCAATCTTGATTAATCTGTCAAGGACTTTAGTAGACATTCTTAGCGATCAGTTGTGAATATATCAATATCTATACTATACTGATCTCGACAATCTTAATCAATATAAATTCAGGAAATATATATGTATAGTACTGATAATAAATATCTTATAAAAATATAATTAACCTTTCCATACCCCTTCATTTTACTTTTAAACTGATTACAATTTATTGTATTGTGTGTGTGCTTGATTTTGAAATTTTTTGCGTTGTTTCTCTTAAAAATAATTTGAAATAAAATGCACGTGATTTATTCAATAATTGTTACCAATAAGACCTGATGGACTGTTTTGTTTGAGGCAATCCATTAAGATGAGTTGTCTAGCAAACGAATAAGAGTTAATATTAGGAACAGTGTCTGTTAGATGAATATGTATATCGTAGAACAGTTAAGTCAATTTATAGGTTAATGAATATGTATATATATATGTGTGTGTGTGTGTATGGACGTGCCTGCGTGTGTGAATGAATATATAATTTTAAATGCGTTAGTGTTTAATGAAAATGTTTATTACTATGTCTTTAGTGGGGAGTGGATGGGAGTCCTCTTGTTATTATTTCTTCTTTCTCAAGGGTTCATTTACTTCAAATGGTTTTAATGTTTTCAAGAACCGACGAGGGACATTGTTCCATTCTGGGTAGTATTCCATTCCCATTATTGAAGTTGACCACCAGTTATAAGGTAGCAGATTCTCAGGAACTGTTGGATTGTATTTCCATGTGCCGTTAACACCCCCAGACATGATTCCACCGGTACCTTTCTCGCCTGTCAAAACACTAAATGCTTCATGGTTCTTTTGCGGAAGGACAGGGTTATTTTTTTCTTGTGTTTCTTGTGTCGATAAAAAGTCATTATTATACTTATTTATATTTCTGAAGAGTGGATTTTCTTTTACAGGATAAGTGATTGGTCTGTAACCACTAAACAATATGTCATTTGTTAATTTTGTTGATTCTAAATATCTGGTAGTGGGTACTCTTGGTAAATTTTTGAAAATACTATTAAAAGTGGCACTATTGTGACCCGTAACAGAATGAGATGAGTCTACTGCCCTTGAACTTGACATTGATTTCCTCTTCCAAAGAGATTTGTTCGTGCTTGAGAAAAACATTTTGCTATTCATCATGTAAAGTCTTTGTTTCATTGTATAAGCGGTGTGTAAATTGTATGGTAATCTTTTATTGATTGTCTGTTTGTCTATGAATATGATGATATACAGTACAACATTATAGAATTATTATTTAAATGAATGTTTATATATATGTCTATATATGTATATATATATGTGTGTGGGTGTTTGTATTTAATTAATGCACCTGTGCATATCAGAGGGTGTAAAAAAATTAAGGGAAATGATTAAAAAAATCAAATCTCCGATAATCCCACCCTCATAATATTTCGCCCAAAAGAAGAACACAAAAGGAAAGATTGGATTACAAATTGCAGTTGATTCAGATAAATAGCACATATATAAATCATTTCAAAGCCTATACATGTTACAGATGAATATAGAAGTATATGTATATAAGTATAGTTAAAAGAGTCGTTTACAAGACTCGCTTTTGACACTTGCAGTTGTTGACTCATGGGTGTCAAGATATTTCCATTCTCTCTTTTTCTCATGTACATCATATACAATCATGCGTTACTTATCATATTAAAACCATTGCATCTATAGCAGTAACTAGTTTCAAGAAGACTGGTTATAATTTTGTAATTCAATTGTATTTGTAGCAAAGGAGTTATCTTATTAAACATAAGCCTTTCTTGAAATTTTAGGAATGTAGAGGGGGACCTCCTCTGTGGAGTGGGGGAGCAATAAATGAAAGACCAATCGAGAACGAAATAAACTCATCGGACTCCTCTTTCATCGTGATAAAGTGAAACTAGTCAGATGACTACCATGAAAGCATTATATAAGAGAGTATGTTGAGACATGTTGAGACATGCTGTATATATTTTCATGAATCTTTGGGTGTAATGTAAAACAGATTGGCGTATTTTATAATTTGTTAATCTACAAAAAATGACGACAATTATTATTAAAAGTATTAATTATTGTAGTTTATTATGTATGACAATTATGTAAATTAGGTGAAAATACAGTGTATTTACATATATTTTGTATTAAAAGATATTTGTTTCCTAAACAATCAGTTATTGATTAGGTTGGTTTTTCGTAAAATGACGTTTTCCATAGTCAAAGTGCTTTCTTGACTAATAAATCTTGGATATGCAAAAACTTGTTAAAATCTCAAATGGCATGAAATAATAATTAAGATCAATTGTGGAGACAAAAGTAGAGATTTTCTGTTTTAGTTAAAAAATAAAAGTAGTTTGAGAATGGAGGAAGAAGGGGGTGTGTGAAGTATTGTAAAATATCACTCTTTTGAATGATATTTCAAATAGAAAAATAAAAATAAAAGGAATTTGTTTTATAATGCCATCAACTCACAACTATTCCTCAACACCATCTAATGAATAATCTTTCTTAGATAATCTAGCTCTTAGTCCTTTACCAAAGGTGTAGAATAAGTATGGAATTAAAACCATCCCCGAGGCAATGAATGCTAATAACCAAGAAGCCCAATGTAAACCTAAATTATGGTACATTTGAGTTGTAAATAATGGGAAAGCAGCACCACCAGCGGATCTTAAAAACACTTTAGTGGCCAGGGCACTTGAAGCATATTGAGCGTAACAATCAATGATATAATTGTTCAATGAATAGTAAATCAAAACCATACCGTAACCGAAGGGTAAACCAGAAGATGCTGGAGCAACCCAAATGACCTTCTTGGTTGCTGTAGCACCTAACATCCATAAAGAAATAGCAGCAAATGGAGCACCGATCATAGCACCTAATAAACGATCTTCTGGATTTGGCTTACGACGTCTTGTAATTGCTAAATATTTGTTTTCACAGTAGAAGGTCGTACATAAAGCCAATGAAGCACCGATTAAAATTGGAATAAACATTAAACCGGTTAAATTGTCCTTGTAATCGTATAATTCACCAAAAATGACAGGGAAAGCAAAGAAGAAACCGTACAATAATGAATAAATTAACATAACGTAGAAACATGTCAAATCTAGAACAGGTTCAGTGACAGCAAAGTATAATGGTCTGACACAACAGGCTTTTAACATTTCATTCAAAGATAAACCTTGAGCTTCTTGTTCAGTCATAATTTTTGGATTACCTGTCTCTTTTCTCAATTTAGCAGCCTTTCTCTTTAAGATGACTGGAGCATAAGTTTCGGGAATAAGGGCAACAATGATCCACATGACACCGGCAAAAGCCATGTTAACCCAGAAAATCAAATCCATACGACCTGTAGAGACAGAAATAAAACCATTAACTAATGGACCAAAAACTGGACCACAGTAAGGGGCATAGGCAAAGAAAGCGATAGCTCTACCTCTGGTATCATTTGGAAACATATCAGCAATGGAACCACCGACTAAACATAAACCTGAAGAAGCCCAAACACCACAGAAGAATCTACAAATCATCAATGTCTGTGGGTTCTTGGCGACAGCACAAGGTATGTTGAAAATGACATATAAAAACATAGAGACAAAGTAAGCGACTCTTCTACCGTAAATATCACTAACAGGAGACCAGATTAAGGGACCGAAAGAGAAACCAAGAACCATTAATGAAACAGATAAGACAGCAACTTCAGAACCAACATGTAAATGTTTTTGAACGGTACCTAAACCACCAGCAATACAAGCAGAACCATAAGCAACACAAATAACCAAGATGGATAAAGTAATGGTGTAAAGCCATCTCAGTTTTAAAGACCAGTTATGTGGATTGGCTGGATCGCCTGTAACAAATGTAACAAATTCAATTTCAGGGTCTAATTCTGGTTCATCGCCAGAGGTACCAGTTTTTTCAGCTTCTTTTAGATCACTATCGGAATTCGATGACGAATCATGTGTTTGTGATCTATCCATTTGTTTTGTTCTTGTTCTAGTAATCGTTGTGGAGTTTCTACCCAAAGAATGTAAAGTAGCTACTGGAACCAAACCAGTTGGAGTTTCCATTGTATATTCTTCTGGGAAAATACTGTGCTTGTTACTAGTTGGAGCGTTGACATCTGGAATTGGGGCATCTGAGGTCAACCCCATGTCTTGCAGACTCTTGACAGTTTCAGTTCTAGATAAATTTAATGCAGCGCCACCATTGTCACCGGATGGTACATATTGCTGAGGTTGTTCTTCATTTCCTACACCGGTAGAACTTTCGGTGGAGTCGAAAGACTCAATATCTTCGTATTCGTTTGACATTATTTATAATCGTGTCTTTGTTGTTTTTTTCTCTCTCAGTTAATATATAGAAAATTATATGGAGTTAAAAGGGAAAAAGTAAAGGCAAATTTTTAAAGTTTCTTGAAACAAAATTTTCAAACTTGTATGTAATTAATTTATTAGTTTGTTAAAATTATTGAAAATAAAAAATTAATTAGTTGAGGTTTATTTCAAATATATAACCAAATGCAATGAATATATAAATTAATATATATTTGTGAGTGTTGTAAACTTTGGAGGGGGGAGTGGAATGATTAAGTTTCAAATTATTTTGTTCCTAATTTGGTTTAATTAGTATTAATTAATTCATCAGAATATAAGAATTTTGTTAGATGTAATTCCGTGATTTATAGAACTTAATTAAATATAAATTAACCGTTATTTATATAATTTATCAAAACTTAGACCACCGGAGTAAACGATAAGTATACTGTTAACTTTTCCACATTTGTTGTGATTGTTTCTTTTTTACTTTCTCACCTCTGTTGTTGAAATCATGTTGATTTGATTAATCCAAAGAATGAAATAAATAAACTCATTTAGTATTGTTATTATCAATATCACTACAGCAATTACTATCAATATTTTTCGTTGTTTTTTTTTTTGTTAACATCAAACAAACACTAACAAATAATATAATATACTAGGAATCAAGCAAGTATCATGAGAACAATGAGAAACTATCGATTGCTGATTGAGCTATCACTACTGGAAGTTACAAGAAATAGCAATTTCGATTAATTCTGGAAAAAAAAAGTTAAAACACTTTTTTCGAAATTAAATCACTCCTCTCATCTATTCCGGTAGTAGTATATCATAGTGAAGAGGTAAAAAAAATGAAGCCAAATCATTATCGTAAGAAAAACCATCAAATATTAAAAGGTGATAGATGGTGCTAACAGATATTTCAATCTTCAAGATTTTAATTTATTTTTCGAAAGACAAACGGACAGAGTGCATTGAACGTAGGCAGAGCGGGTTCTGTGATTTCATAGTAACTGACCAAAAAAAAAAATCATAACACATTAAGGGTAGAGAACATACTATAAGAAGACAATATATAGTTAAATATAGTAATTAAAGTATTGGGAATTTGCAATATTTCACGTTTAAATTTCTCATATAATAAGAAATAAAAAAACAAAATTAACTTAAATTGCCTCTTTCGTAACATTTCAAAACAATTACTTATCCATTAGTTCTTACAAGCAAAACAGTAGAACAACAATAATCATGAAGTGCCGTTTCTTTTTTATGTGGTTCTTTTTGTTGTGGTGAATGAGCACTTACTCTGTCTAACATGTGCGACAATACACATGGGTTTTAGTTTTTGTAGGCGTGGTTTTCTTACTTTCGGTGTAGAACAACAACTGCATGACTATCGTAAATGACGATAGTAGTGGTTTTTTTTTAAGAAAGAGATCAAGTAAACTCGGCGTAGAAAGGAAAAATCCAACTGAATTATCTCCAGTTTCCTGCATGCATTTAATCAGGCAATTCCGTATATGCATGGTACATGCTACAGGAGTTTCAAAGTGCTCTGGAAAAGTACTGTGGAAGGGAGGACAATGTCATTTTACTTTTTCTTTTGCTTTGATATGTTACTTCCCCCTAGAAATGGCAAAACAAAAAAACAGAAGAAAAAAAGTCACTCGGAAGCTCTTCTAGAGGGTATTTCATCAAAAAGTTATTCTACGAATAGTTTTCAAGCCATATTAAGTGTAATTTCGTTTAGAGCTAGTAGTTTGCGCGCAGCGGCATGTCCGCCACTGTTACATACTGCACCAAACTGTATGCCCTCGTAGCAATGCTAAGTGACTGCAATAGATAGATCCGCCCCATCTTTTCTACTTTAAGTTTTCCTGCTCAAGTAGAGATGGGCAGGAAAACTTACTGTTTCCTCTCTCTCAGCGTTTCTCTCCGGTTTTCTTTTGTGCTCCATCTTGTCTCGGATCATTGTATTGCTACTTAAGTGGCTAAGCGATGTATGTTTACATAAACGACTTCTAAACAACACAAGGTTCTCAGTGGATTTCTTTTGGATAAAGATCGGTGGCATTGGATTGTTGTTTTCTTCTTGTGCGGTGGTCGGTAAGCTTTGTAGTACATGTAAGTAATCTCGAAGAGAAAAAGAGAATGAACGGGTTGAATAAGTAAAATTAACACACGGTGTGGCACAACAAAGTGTTTAATGCCACTCTAACATAATAGGGTGTAAAGACAAAAATGATACTAATGAAATCAGACTTGAATTTGTACAATCAATTGTTTAGAAAAAGCAAAGAACACCTTTTTCAAGGGTACCCACACTATGTCTTAATTCCCTAAGTTAAATGTAGAACCCATATTTTGATAGTTTAATATCCAATGTTGTTGTTTTTACCTACTTTTACAGAAATATTATCAAAAATGTTCCGTTGTTCTACATAATAATTTGTTAATGAAGTTTCATTTTTGTGAACAAAAACATCTCGGATAAGTTTAGATTCTAACTGTATACTTTCTTTTCTTTTGTTGTTGTCTAATGAAAGATGGTGATAATAAATGAGATTTTTGCCTCATAATGCATGATATCGAATGGCTTTATCAATAATTAATTGATCTGATTAAAGTCAGATCAAGAACTATTTTGTACTTTTTCCCAATCATTGGTTATTTGGTTTTTAACTTCATTATTTTATTCTATGACTTCTAACAATTGTTATCACAAGACTCAAGATACACGCAAATCAAATAGCAAATGCAGTTGCTCTTGTTAGCTTCCCGTACTTCGTTGATAGATTGAGACCTATTTTTAATTAATTGAGTTACTTATTTTAAAAGCCCATGTTAAAATAAGCCTCTAATAATCGCTCCCAATGAACCCTATTTTATCATGTGAGGTGCGCAATCTATATTCCCATTCTTTGGCTTGATATATTCGTTTAAATGCTCTCAGGATCATCTTCATTGGGGATTTCTGTAGAGTTAATTTTAGAAACATATGACTATCGTGATGACTATTTGAGGATGTATGCATGCATGTATCTTATTCATTATTCATAACAATGAAATCAAAAAAAAAAGAAAATAAAAAAGAAAGAAATCATCATCCTTAAAATAATGTTGCGATTGACTAGTATCATTTCTTTTTTTTAGTTTAAGACCTGCAAAAGTTAAAGGCATCAACCGTTGCGTTGGAGGTAGATATCTTGGCAGAAGTTAGTTGGAATCTATTTAAGTATTTAATCATGTTATATGCTTTAAGGGGTTTGATTCAGCACGCGACCCTGAAATTGCTTTTGGACATCGGTCTTTTCTTTTTACTCTCAGGAGTGTGAAGATACGTCTGTCAAGCTTATGTAAAGTATGGAAATACTCCAGAAATTTTCATTTTGAATCATTCAGTACTCAGGGAAGCAATTTTGGAATATACATCTAGATGATAGGGCAGTTTCGAAAAATGTAATTGATCATCTTTTTCCAAGCTATATAATATATATGTTCTTCTCCTCGATTAATAAAGTAAATGTCGAACGAAAAATCTTAAAATGCAATATAATTAAACTAAGCTTGAAACTTAAAAAGATTATATTCTTAAAAATTACTAGAATGTATGTCATCAATCCATCATATGGAAACTTTCATAATTGATTTTATAATTATTATATCTCTATCATAACTGTAATATATCTTCTTAAATTTGTATTTCCACATCAAACTGATAATATTAAACTATTATACCTCGAAACTTACAAATTCAACTGGATTTCATAGTTACTTGTCATCAAATATATAGTTATTGTCATCAAATTCTATGTCGTTGCAAAACATCAGCTTCCGACACTTGCCTATAATTGAATAGATATCTGTGCGTCTTCAGGCATAAAAATTCTACTACTGAAGGCGGGTAACAAGAGAACGCGTAAAATTTACTGTTATTAATTAAAATAACAAAAGAATAATTATATCATGATGAACTTGAAAGAATTATATACTGATCTTGAATCTTCATATATGGTTTACAAACTTGGTATATGACCTTGTGTTTTAACATAAAGTCGGTTATTCTAAGGTACTGCTATATTAAGAAAAGCCAAAGACAATTCCGGTTACTAATAATATAGCAATGGGGTCTGCTCCAAATACGCATAATGCGAAAGCTCAACAGCTATTTGATGCCCTAACGGAAAGAACAAAGCATCAATATAAGTCATATTATGGCAGGTATATTAAATGGTGTGAAGAAAATAAACTAATTTCAAAGTCTTTAAATGAAAATGAAATATTTGAAAAACTACCTCTTTCTTCAATGTTGTTTCACTGTTTCTTACTTGATCTGTATATATCAAAAGATTCCAATGACAATAATGACAAAATTACAACTACTAACGATGATAAAGAAAATTTAATTGCGGAAAATATAGGTGTAAAGCTCAGTACTTTAAAGAAAATTATTTCGAGTTTGAAATTCCTAGTAAGAGTATGTACAGTCTACAATAATGAAAATGTATCAAAGGTAGATGACAAATATTTAGAGAATATCACAAAATTGCACTCATCTTGGTATGATTTCATAGAGAATATCAATAATACAATAAACCTGACGAATACATACCCACCATTATTAAGGGTATCGATGAATATGTGGAATCCTCAAACAATAAATTTAAATGAAAAAGTGTTTAAAACCACATCAGAGAAGTTGAAATTCCTTATTGATTTTCATTTTACAAACTATTTGAATTTATCCTATTCTGAAAGGGCAGAACTTAAACTTTCAGATCTAACTACAAATAATGAAAAGAATATTATTGAAATTAATAAACCTAATGATCCATCACAGATGAACCCAATGGTCTTACTTCCACAAGATTGTCCCTTTTTATGTCCCTTGACGTCTTTAGCTGCATCGTTATTTCTAAGATTTTATGGTATTAAAAATGTGTACAAAGGTGACGGTTTCCCAGATGTTTCAAAAATATCTAAGCCCTCCCAAAGTGATTATGATAAAGAAGCAAAACTAAGTGCAAATGTCGTCCATTGGCAAGATCTTCCCTTAATTAGGGGCAAATCACCTTTAGATTACCCAAAGGATGTCACAATGAGTAGTTATTATAACATGATATTCCGATACTGCCATTTACCATACAAAAGAAGAGAATATTTTCAAGATAGGCAAGAGGTCTTTCCAAAATGGAATAAACAAGAATTCGAGGAGGAGAGTCATCAATACGAATCAATAGCAAAACAATTTTTTAAATACAACGTTCCTCATGATTTTATAACAATATTGAATCATAAATCACCTTATAATTCTTTTGAATCCCTGAGCAAAAACTTTACAAATGAAGAACAACTTCCATCTCATCTACTAGTTCAACTATTCCCTGAAATTGGGTATTTCAAGAATTCTGCTGATAATCTAAACAAAGAAGCATTGGAATTTATTAAAGTAATAGAAGCATTAAGAAATACTCTGTTGAAAAATTTACCATATTTGTATCATTTTTTCCCTCATCATGATTTGTTTAATGATACAATCCTGACAAGCCCCGAATTTCAAAAGTACTTCAAAGAAGTTATAGGAAAGGTACAGATAAGTAATGGAGTGAAGCTACCGTTTGAACTTCTTCCAGGATATGATAATTTTACTGAAAATGACCTTTACAACATCTTAGTTGAGCCACCTTTTAGAACTAGCAATAATTCCAGTGGCCAATTGGTCACTCTAGCTGCTACGTCAGATATTAATCAAAATGGTACAGTGCCTGATAATGGAAAAAAGTTGATTGATGGACTGCAAACAATTTTTAACAATATAAATATCGATGAAGAATCTAAAAAACTAGCCATAAAACAATTGAAATCATTAGGAAAAAGTATATCAATTGAGACTGAGCCTGTACAAAAAAGTATTCATTATGTTAAAAATGAAAACCATGCAACAAATGGTGACAACATTATAGGAGATGTTAAAAAAGCACCTTCTATTGGTTTGCTAGACTTAGATTCATCCTCCGATGAAGAATCGGGAAACAATTTCTCCAATAACGATCGTAACTTTGGTAATAAGAAAGTAAATCCAAAAATTAATTACGATGAACGTGAAGATGAATCAGATGATGGCGATGATAATTTACAAGAAGAAATGAGATTTATGATCAATGAATTAGTGGGTGAAAAACTTAGATCTACGATGAAAGAAAACATGGATCGATTTGAAGAGAAAGTTGAAAAAATGATAACAACTATGGTTGAAAGGAAAGTAAATGACATAGTTAAAGAACAGCTCGATGCCTTCAAGGAAGAATTTATGAAATACCAGAAGAAGAGACCTATTGGAGACGTTGAAAAAGATAATTCTCACAATATATCAACAGATAAAATAGAAGAACCTGAAGTGAAGAAAACTACTCTAAATAAAAAGATGACTAGATACGAAAGCATTACGGATGAGAAGAATAATAAGACTATTTTTAAAATCAACCCTTCTATTACTTCAATTGAAGACATAATTTATGAATGGTTCACTCCGAATCCGAGTATGGATAACGAGTGTATACATTCAATGAATAAAAAATTTGGTAAAAATTGGAGAACTGAATTTGAATCGGTATACAAACAAAAAAAGATTATTATTGAATTGTATATATATCTTGTGAATCAAGTAGGATATGAGAATATTAAGGCAGTGCATATGATAGAAACTCTCAGTGAACAGGTATATAATAAGGATACTTCAACTTACTCGAGATATGAAATTTTGGCACAGTACCTAAAATCATGGAAAAGAAAGCACAACAATTCTTTTGAAGGGTTGAAATTGTTGCCTATAGTGTAAGTAGCATTTAATGTAACAGTAAACTGCATCTAAATAAATATAGAAGATATAGAATTATTTAATAATTTATTCGAATCAAAGATGACAAAATTGTTGAATCAGATATTATGAGGTTTCCTTTTTACATTTGAAGTTTCTAGTTTAACTATTAAAATCACGTGCTCTTAAGCATTCTAGATACCCCAGGAAGATTTTAGAACATTCTAGACTACCCGAGGTCATCGCGTGAAGATAGCTAGAAAAAACGGTTCTACGCGGTATTTTCAGTAAATGTTCATGAAGAATGGTGTCTGACAAGACCATATAAGAAAAAGTGTCAAGACTTTTAAAATATACATCGAAATGAGATCAATATATATAAGAGTTAATTATCGAATTGTTGCAACAATCTGAATCATGTTTGGTTTCATCTTATTAACTTCTTTAAAAAGTTCAACAGAACAATCGTCACATCTCATACATCAAACTACTAGATCTAATTACTGGAAAATAGATTATAATGTTTTCCTCATCGCTGCAATTTAAATTTGATCCTTTAAGCCATAATGATATGCTTTTCAATTTCCATAAGGATGGAGAACCAAGACAATTCAAAAGACGTAAAACTTCAATGAACCATCAACATTGCAACTCTTCTTCAAAGGAGAATGCCAAAAGGAAACATAAGACTAAAAAAATTGAGATCATGAAAGAACTGCATTCTAAGAATGATGAGCACTATGTTATTAACCTTAAAAAGAGAATAGCAAATAAATCAGTGACTGAATATGTTAACCAACAAATTCAGTTATATAAAGAGACTCATTACAGACCTACTTATTATATAGAAACTGACAGATTTGGAAACCAATATTATATTGAAGATTCGATGACTTCTTCAACCCAAAGAAAGTTAGAGTGCGACGCACTAGACAATCTGGACATGACAAGGATAGGTAAAGAAATTGCAGAACGTTCATTTAATGACTACATAATTGAAAAAGGAAGTAGATCAAATGAGATAGTATTAAGGAGTCGAAAAGATTTGATTGATGAAGAGTATTCGTTTGATAATGACATTGACACTTTTGAGGTACTGGGATTTGATCTCGAGGTCAATTATAAAGAAAACGAGCGTATTGCCTACGAGGCTGTTATGATAGTAGAATTGAATTTAATGCATACCACTAACGCTAACTCAAAAAACAAGAATAAAACGAAACATCGTCATCGTCGTCATCATCATCATCATCTTACTAATAGTAACACTAAAAAATCAGAAATCAGAAACAACAGCCTAATAAAATACCGACCAATACTAGAGGATATTGAAGATGCCGAGATCCAATCATTTAACGAATCAATGAATTGTAATCCACAACCATCATATATAATCGAAGAAGTATAATTTTAATAGTTACAAAAATAAAGACAAGTCACGTGCATGCTTATAATGTTCCACTGATGTATGTAAATGTATGCAAACGCAGTTGTTAAGGTTCTCACTTAGGAGTTGGACCCCTTCATAGTAGGATAGTTATGTATGACCAGCACAAAAAAACGTATACAGTTGCTGTTTTTTCTGCCGAAAGAAACAGCGGCACAACAAATTAAGACGTACATAACAATTATCTAAGATGCCGTATTGGGTAATAAACACACACATGTAATAATGCATATAATTAACTCAACCCTCGTGAAGAAAACATAGCACAATACAATTAGTAGTCGCAGTAAATCGCAGAGGAATGAAATGCATGCATGTTACGACGGTCTGCCATTTAACTCCCTTACTGTCTTTCTCTCTTCCTTCCTTTCTTGGCTAAGTCGTATTTTTTTTGTGTATGCTCTTCAAATATAACTACCCTTTACAGCAATAGATAAACTAATAAATTATCCTAACTGAGTCTAGCCGCAAGAAATCCCCTGAGAAACGGCCCATGAGTAGATCGACCACAATAAGAAAAAAACATATAAACACAACCTAAAAAGGTATCCAGCGTATGTTTTCGCCCTCCGTACGTTTCTCATCAACAGAAGCGTTACATAACAGAGAAACAGGAGCAGAACGAAGCAAACGGTGGATATCTCAACAATAATCTTCCACCCAATTCCTTCTTCAGACAACATGTAAATGACGTTCCTTGGACTTTGCTGCAAGAGACATCTACAGGTTGTACAGCGCTTTCTCCCTAGATCAAGATAAAAAAAAGCAACGACAATAACAATAACAATAACTGGATTTTCATCCTTTGCTACTCCCGTTGTACACCCCCTTCTCCTACAGAAGATATCTCGAGATCAACTTACGGACAACAACAAACCTCCCTTGTTTTCGTGCGCTGCACTATCTCATCTGGAGGAGCATCTGATACAGCCCGCTTTCGAAAGCACTGAGAGCACTATTACACACGCGCCAACACAGAAACCTTCGAACGAGATAAGAAACATTCAGAAAAAACATCTTTTGACCCCTTCTTAATTACTTAGTGAACAGACACAGGACCACACAACATACTATACGTACCACAAGGAACTAAATTTTTTTAAATGTAAATTATTGGATCAAGTGGTTAGAGTGTATTATGCCTTATAGTATAATCATTATCACTATTACCATTACCATTACCATTACTATCACTATCACTATTGCATTATTATATATATGTATATTAATACTGATGCTTAATATAATACTATGGTATGGTACAACAATTGATATATCTCATTGCTAAATTTAGTTGGTTATATATGTTTTCTTTTTTGTTTAATTCTCAATTTATTAATATACTTATTATATATATATTGTGTTTAACGTAAGATATTCTTTCAATGTTTGTTCTTATTGTATTTTATTTTCATTTTACCACTTCGGTCACATTCATATATACGTTATAAGAAGATCAATAAGAAGAACCTGAAACGACCGTTTATACTTTTTTTGCCTTTAATATATATATATATATATAGATACATCATCTCGTTAACATTCTCTTTTAAATTATGGGTTTTATCCGAAATTTAACCAATAAGAATGAAGCTGGACTTTCAAAGGAAAATAGTAGTGGTGAAAGTGTAAATCAAATTAAGATGAATAATAGAGGAAAAACTGATTCAGATGATGTTCAAAATTCAAATTCGCAATCATATACTTCATCTTCTGCTAATGAAAGACTGGCATATGAAAAACATGATATTACCTATTCTCAACCGAATGCAATTTCTGTTGAAGATGTACATACAAGTGATGATTCAAATTCGGCACTACCTGATTATATCATTTCAACTCCAAAAGCTCAAACGTATGAATTGAGAGGGGATTACCAAGGGTACTATTCAAATAAAACCAATTTGAATTCAAACAGTACTCCAAATGCATATAATGATAATTCTCTACCACCTCCAATCTCGAATTCAAATTCATATTCAAATTTGATTATGTCGCCTCCTTCTTTTGATAGATACCCAATAATTGCATCGAACATTTCACAATTACATAATTCATTCATCAATCATGATACAAAAATAGCATCGGCAATAAATAATAAGAATAATCTCTATGAATCCAGTCATTTACACACAAACTCAAGTTCGTCAATAGGAATAAAACAACAGAACTCAAATGTTTCTCTTTCGCAAGCGCTTCAATATAGTAATGATCTATCACCATTTGGTGGGTTTCCAACTAGTGCATTCCCAATTTTTCTAGAAGATAAAGAAGATGATGATTTTTTTCATAATCCAGATCCTGAAGAAGAAGCGAAATTAGACAGAAAGAGAATCTGGATGGATATAAAACATATGAATAGAAGATCTATGGGTGGTTGGTTAGGTTTGTTCTTATTACTAGCAGCAGGTATTTTTATTTTTATTGTTTTACCCGCCTTGACTTTTGCAGGTGTTGTCGATCATCATGATCCACTATCAAGCGGTTCAGCAGGTGGTAATCGTTCAGATGCAGTCACATATTTATCGGATTATGACTATCCAACGTTAGCAGCCATTCGTACTACATTAGTTGATCCAGATACTCCAAGTTCGGCCTCTACCAGAGTTGCAAGAGATGGATCAAAATGGAAACTGGTATTCTCAGATGAGTTTAACGCTGTTGGAAGAACATTTTACGATGGAGATGACCAATTTTGGACTGCGCCAGATATTCACTACGACGCTACAAAGGATTTAGAATGGTATACACCAGATGCGGTCACTACCGCAAATGGTACATTATCTTTAAGAATGGATGCTTACAGAAATCATGATTTGTACTATAGATCAGGTATGGTTCAAAGTTGGAATAAAATGTGCTTTACAGAAGGTGCTTTAGAAATTTCAGCAAAATTACCAAACTATGGTAAGGTTACAGGTTTATGGCCAGGTTTATGGACTATGGGTAATTTAGCAAGACCAGGCTATTTAGCATCCACTGAAGGTGTTTGGCCATATAGTTACCAAGCTTGTGATGCAGGTATCACACCAAATCAAAGTTCTAATGATGGTATCTCATATCTACCAGGTCAAAAATTGAATTCCTGCACATGTGATGGTGAAGATCACCCGAATCAAGGTACGGGTAGAGGAGCACCAGAAATTGATTTACTAGAAGGTGAAGTTGATACAGTTATCGGGGTTGGTCTTGCATCTCAATCTTTACAAGTTGCTCCATATGATATTTGGTATATTCCAGATTATAATTTTATTGAAATACATAATTTTACCACTACTACTATGAACAGTTACTGTGGTGGTCCATTTCAACAAGCTGTTTCTGCAGTCACAACTTTAAACACATCATGGTATGAATTTGGCCCAGAAGCTGGATATTATCAAAAATTTGCTATAGAATATTTAAATGACAAAGACGCCGGTTATATTAAGTGGTTTGTAGGCGATAATCCAACAATGACTCTTCACTCTTGGGCTTTGCATCCTAATGGTAATATTGATTGGAGACCAATCAGTAAGGAACCTATGTCAATCATTATGAATATGGGTATTTCGAACAATTGGGCTTACATTGATTGGCAAGCTATTTATTTCCCCGTTACTTTTAGAATTGACTATGTGAGATTATATCAACCTAGCGACTCTATATCTTTGACATGTGACCCAGATGATTACCCAACATATGATTATATTCAGGAACATTTAAATGCATATTCAAATGCAAATTTGACAAGTTGGGCTGGAGCAGGGTATTCGTTTCCAAGTAACAGCTTAACAGGTAACTGTAATGCATAGGTTGGTTAACACTACTTCACTAGGTTTTACTATTCGACGTCCAAAACTATCAAACGTCTCTCTAATATTTAGGATGTTATTAATTCGATTACGAATTATTTGTATGAGACAATTTTGATATTGTAAAAAGTAATACTTTATAGTTGAACACGCGTTCGTGGACACTTTCATTTAATGGCAGGACTATTAAATCAGACCATAATAATGTAACAATAAATTTGATATTTCTACTTTTTTAGTAAGTTTATTTATTCATAAATTCATAAGGATAGCTTTATAGAACATACTTTTATCCAAATTCAGGCTACTGGTTGTCAATAAGCGTATCTCTCAAATTTTGTAAAGACAATTTTTTTGCATATTTAGGTAGACAGTATAGAGATCTTAATTTAGCCGTACCATTAAAGCCATTGATTATTGATTGAAGTTATCAATATAACGTTATTAATAAAATAGGGCACAGATCAGTACAATTCACCTTGCAAAAATATATATTGATATGTTTTTGATTGGACTATTATTAATAATACAATCCAGAAATTTTTTCTTCACATATTCGGTTGATAGATTATCTGAAGTACATGAACTGTGCATGATTATGATTTTAGAATGCTTTTAAAGTTGAGTAATTAAGCGAACAAGGAGCCAAACAAATTAGTAACTGTAATATAACTAGTAAATTTTAATAGCCCATGACGTATTTCGCTAGCCAAATAAGACAAACAATGTTGCGTTTATACTTATCAATAATAAAGTGCAGTCTATGAGTTCTAATAAATACTTATCTCAACTTATCTTTGCCAATCAAATAGTTATGATTTCTCCTCCTCCTTCTTCTTGTTCTCCTGTCTATAAGGTTACTATACTTTTTTATAAAGAATTCAAATGGTTCTCAATAATTTCAGTACCTAAGTTGGCAATGTTATATTTATCAATATTGTTAGTTAAGTTGTGCATGCTTTACAACAGTATCAATCAATTAGTAATATAAAATGAATTCAATTAATGAAGAATAAAAACAGATGCTTTTATATAACTGTTTCATTTGCTAGTCTCAATAGCTTTATTAAAGTTTCTTTACTAGCACACCTATGAGAGTTGACTCAGAAATAGTTTTTTGTTTCCTAATATAGTTTCGATATAGTTTCTTATATACGGTAAAGAAGTTTGATTATTTGCTTTATTAATAGCACTCATCAAGATGTCCATTCATTACATTGAATTCTAACGTCTATAAAGTTTGATGTCTGAACTTCTTGAAAATGTGATACTTATTCGTATGTTAAGATTTTCTAGTGGTTATTCTGATGGTGACATTACATATATTTGCATTCGTACTATTTATGAATTGGAATTTATGTCATCACATTTCTGTATGTGGAAATACAGGCTTATGTTGGTTAGTACCAACATCTAAGTGTGGAGAAACAAACCTATATGGGTTAGAGCCAGCATCTAGGATAGTGTCGCTAGCCTCGTTAGTTGCTCTAATACCAACATCTAAGTGTGGAGTAACAAACTTATGCTGGTTAATCCCAATATCTAAGTTAGTGTCATTAGCCACTTCAGTTGCTCTAGTATAGTCCATCTTCTTTATAGTTAAATAATCGATTGATCTTTTATTAGTGTAATTAAACTATTCTATATAGAGTTAGATGCCCTCCTTATATATGAGTTAATCTGACAGTTGAATGAACATGTGTACGTGTTCATTCATCCTCCTAAGATCTTTAGTGCTGTATTGTACATCTGTGTTTATCACGCAGCCATTTTTATTGTAGTGAAAAATTTTCATCTATCATCTGGAAGGTTGTTCTAGAACGTCCTTTCCATTAGTAAGTGATCAATTGGTTCTAGACTCAAAGTGTCAAAAACACTTAGTTCTGTCACATACACTACAATAATTCTGACACTGTAGGCATCGGTTGTTTCTTATTTGTAACAAATAATTTCCAAAAGAGATAATATCTTGCAACATAGTCAGGTATACGTCCTGTGCCATTGCAACAAAGGGCACTTATCATGTTGGACTGAAATTCAATAATAGTGTGTGGGACCAACACAATACTGTCGATTAGAAAATATTAAATGCGCAAGTGGTTTAGTGGTAAAATCCAACGTTGCCATCGTTGGGCCCCCGGTTCGATTCCGGGCTTGCGCATGTCTTTTTTATTTTTTCTTCCATTTAGATATGAAACGTTTTCCTTCTATGCTAGTTTTTCCTAAAGAGGTAATATTAATTTTTTAATTTGACTAAAACAGGTAAAGCTCATTGTATCAAAAAAATATTTTTAATTGAGATTTGAAATTGGAAAAGCTACTATTCATATAATATCTTTATTTTTGAAGAGTTAAAAAAAACTGGATAACTTTTACAATAGTAATATATTAGTTGACATTAATATTTATAACGACAGTAAACAACAAGAGGAACCGTATCGACGATGTCTTCTCCATTCAAAAACACCCCAGTTGGGAATGACAGACCTTCAAGTTCTTCACCACCACCTTCTTCTTTGGGAACTGGATTTGGGAGTAGTATGGCTGTCAATAACGATTCGCAATCTATCATTGATCCACAGTTCCCAAGTTCCTCTCAACCTATGGGTAATATGAGTGGCATTGGTATGGATTCGACACAATTCAGTTCGCAGCGTCAATATAATGCTGAATCTCCACTACCTGATGACCTACCTATCCAAGGTATGAGAAGAAAGAATATCAATCACATTAAAAAAGTTGACGATGTAACAGGTGAAAAAGTTCGTGAAGCTTTTGAGCAGTTTTTAGAAGATTTTTCAATAACCAATGATGAAGGTGAAGTAGACAAAGTATATTTAACTCAAATTGAATTTATGAAGATTTACTATCTAAATACCATTTATATTGATTATCAACATTTATCTTCAAGAGAAAATGGCGCATTGGCTATGGCTATTTCAGAACAATATTATAGATTTTTACCTTTCTTACAAAAGGGTTTAAGAAGAATTATTAGAAAATATGCAAATTCATTACTTGTTGATACTGAGTCACATCATATTGATGAAATCGAAGGAGAAAGTCAGGAAGATAGGACAATTCGCCTTTCATCTGTTACGAATACAGATGGAGCTTCAGCAGAAAGTCACAAAACAAAAATATCAGGGGACTCGGTAACCACTGGCTCTTTACGTCAAGTTGATCGTATTTTCCAAATTAGTTTTTTCAATTTACCAATTGTTAATAGAATTCGTGATATTAAATCAGAAAAGATTGGACATTTGTTATCCATATCGGGTACTGTCACAAGGACTTCAGAAGTTCGTCCAGAATTATACAAAGGTAGTTTTACCTGTGATGTTTGCCGTGCCATTGTTGATAATGTTGATCAAGCATTCAAATATACAGAACCTACATTTTGCCCAAATCCTTCATGTGAAAACAGATCAACTTGGACACTTAATGTCTCACGTTCTAAATTTTTAGATTGGCAAAAGGTCAGAGTACAAGAAAATGCAAACGAAATTCCAACCGGTTCTATGCCCCGTACTTTAGATATCATTCTAAGAGGTGACTGTGTTGAAAGGGCAAAACCTGGTGACAGATGTAAATTTACAGGTACAGAAATCGTGGTTCCTGATGTTACTCAATTAGGTTTACCTGGTGTCAAAGCTAGTTCTTCACTTGATTCAAGAGGTGTTAGTAGATCTTCAGAAGGTCTAAATACTGGTGTGACTGGTATTCGTGGACTGGGTGTACGTGATCTAACATACAAGATTAGTTTTTGGTCATGTCATGTTGTTAGTATTGGTTCTAATGTTAATAGCCAAGATCCAGCTGGTCAACAAAAATCTGAAAATCTGATAAATTACATGAGTAGCGCAAATGTGTATGAAGAATCATCAGGTGTTCAATCGGTCTTCTTAAATAGTCTTAACTCGGATGAGATTAATGAACTAAAAAACATGGTTAAAGATGAACACATTTATGATAAATTAGTAAGGTCTATTGCTCCAGCTGTTTTTGGACATGAATCTGTTAAAAAAGGTGTCTTATTACAACTGTTAGGTGGTGTTCATAAGAGTACAGTTGAAGGTATAAAATTAAGAGGTGATATCAATATTTGTATTGTCGGTGATCCATCAACATCTAAATCTCAATTTTTGAAATATGTGACAAGCTTTGCCCCAAGATCAGTATATACCTCTGGTAAAGCTTCATCGGCAGCTGGTTTAACAGCTGCCGTCGTAAGAGATGAAGAGGGTGGCGATTACACGATCGAAGCTGGTGCTTTAATGTTAGCTGATAATGGTATTTGTTGTATCGATGAATTCGACAAAATGGACCTTTCCGATCAAGTTGCTATTCATGAAGCCATGGAACAACAAACTATATCTATTGCTAAAGCTGGTATCCATGCAACCTTGAATGCCAGAACATCTATATTAGCAGCTGCTAACCCAATCAATGGTAGATATAATAGAAAACTATCATTAAGAGGTAATTTAAATATGACAGCTCCAATTATGTCCAGATTTGATTTATTTTTTGTTATTCTAGATGACTGTAATGAAAAAATTGATACAGAATTAGCTACGCATATTGTTGATTTGCATATGAAAAGAGATGCTGCAATTGATCCGCCATATACAGCAGATCAATTACGTCGTTACATTAAATATGCTAGAACGTTTAAACCTATTTTAACTAAGGAAGCTCGTGACTTCTTAGTTTCTAAATATAAAGAATTAAGAAACGATGATGCTCAAGGTTATAGTAGATCGAGTTATAGAATTACAGTTAGACAGTTAGAAAGTATGATCAGACTATCAGAAGCTATAGCTAGAGCAAACTGTATTGATGAGATTACGCCTGCATTTGTTGCTGAAGCGTTTGATTTATTAAAGCAAAGTATTATTAGAGTTGATGTTGATGATATCGAAATAGACGATGACGATATTGAAGAAGCTGGCAAAACTGAAAACAATAACAATCAAGATGGAGGTGACAGTAATAATGATAACAATAGTAGAGAAGCCAGCGCTGACGATAAGCAAGATGGCGATAACGATGATGATGATAAGACTAATGGTGATGATCCTAATAATCGTGGTAGTAGGTCTGCCATTGATAATGGTGGCAGTGGTAGCACTACTACTACTAGAAAGAAGATTTCAATCACTTATGATAAATATATTTCAACTATGAATTTGATTGTACGTAAAATTGCTGAAATTGAAAAAGCCGATACAAATGAAAATGTTGAAGGAAATCAAAATTTCGGATCAAACATTAATGAACAATTAACTGGTAATTCAATTGTTGATTGGTATTTATCACAAAGACAAGATGAATTTTCCGATGAACAGGAATACTGGGAAGAAAGAAAATTAACATTCAAAATAATGAAAAGATTAGTTAAAGATAGAATCTTAATGGAGATTCATGGTACATCTACGAATTTGAACGATGTGATGGATATTGATTCAATTAACGCTGTGAACAATTCTAATGTTGATAGAGAAAAAGTCGTTTACGTGATACATCCAAATTGTGAAATTTTAGATATATTAGATCCTCAAGATGTCATTAACGATAATGAACTAATTCAAAATGACACAAAAACAGTTTAAAAAAAAATATAAATTAGAACTTTAGGAATAAGAAATTTCAATAAGTTTTAAAAAGTATTCAATTGATTAATTATCTAGTACCCCATCCAACCTAATTGCATTTTACTATGTACCTCAGTTTGTTTCTTTGCTTTCATGCATTCTAATATATATATATATATATAAATATACAAAAGTGCATCTGTATCAGTATAAATATTATAATTTTTTACTCACTCCTCATAATTATTTCTTTGTTATCACAGCAACTGACCAACTGACCAGTAAAGTTCTAAAGAGATCTACATGCCCATCACCTCAGTACTATTGATGCCTTGGCTATCAACTGATGGCTCTTTGTAGAGTAGAAGTAAATATCGTTGGTCTTTTCATTTATCGAGAGACCCAGCTTTTACGTGGCGGGCATGTGCCGACTAAGATCTCCAACTAGAACGTCCGCGCATCCCATCTTTTTCCCCCGAAATAATTCCGGAAGTAGACTAAAAACGGATAGAATAACAAAACACAGACAAAGAAACGTACAAAAAAGAGGATACCATGTGGTTCATCTCGACAATAGAAGGGAGGGAGGGCGCGGATGTATCTCTCCGCATCTGAAAATTTCTTAGACAGTGGAGAAACGTATGTGGAGAGGGGGGAACTCGACTTTGGATAGAGGGTAACAAAATAAGTTTGCAAGAAAATAAGGGGGAAAGGGGCGGGCGGGCGAGAGGTAGTAGTATTGTGTCTCATAAGGAAGTGATTCATCTACACACACATACGCATGCACATACATACCCATACTCTCAAGTAAACTTATTATCGTTGTAGTGGTGGTGGTGGTAGCATACATAGCATGTAATAAGTAATTCAATTTTCACATTTCCCGCTTATTATACAATTGTATGCATCGCATAGAAAGTCTTCGAACTCACAAGGTCAATTCGTAACACTTTTTTTTGTAAGATATCGATTATACAGAGGTTAATTCCCTATCTGCTCTTTAATTTCCTTTCTACCTCTGTCTGATGTGTATGTGTGTGTGTGAATAAGAATTAATTTGTAAATGAAGTTCTGGATGTTCTTCAAGGTTCAAATCAGATCAAATCAGATCAAAGTCCCTCAACTCAACTCAACTCTTCAATTCTCTTTTTTGAGATGTTGCAAATAGTAGTTGCAACAATGTCAATATTTAATTTGAAAATAAGTGATATTTACATTAGATGGGGTGTGTGCGACTGAGGGGTAAAAATATTCTCTGATGTCTGTTTTTTAAGTTTCACTGATTGTCTCTTGTCATAAAAGCGATTCATTGAATACATGCGTAATTGAGATAGAAAGAAAGTTAAATAAATAAATATATACGTCTGAACTCATTACTAGTTATTTGGTTGGGTCTTTAATTGTTGTAGTTTCAAAATTAGGAGGAGGGAAAAGGCAAGGATGGGTGTATATGCATGCATTATATATTTTTGAATAGTCGCTTGTTTATTGTAAGGAGCAATGAAATCATCAAGAAAGTAATAGTTAAGTTAGTTTTTTATGTTGCTTTTTCATTGCGTCAATTGGAAAAATGTTACTGTACTGAGTAGTTTTTATCTTTTCTATCAAAATGAATACAGATTATTTTTATCCTTTTTTGATTGGCGTTAATCCTACCATGAGTTTGTAGAATACTGCTCAAGCAAATTACATCTCTATGTCATACTATCTCATTCTCAGGTAGTATTATGTTTTTCTGCTTTTGTTTTTTATCAGCTCAAAATTGTTTTGTTGCACATGTAAAAGATACTCATTTATGACCCCTTGATAAATTGAAACTATTGTTGAATTCTAAAACTTATATATATATATATATATATAACAGGTTCCTTAGTTACATTTGAATATTATCAAAGTTAGTTTTCTCTTTTTCTCCATTCAATCGTATCTTGCCATATTTTGCTCAAAGGTAAGTGTCTTATTGAAACATCACAATAAGGGATAATTTTGTTATAATTAAATCTTTTTAATTTAATAATAACATATTGTCACTGAATAGTTGATAGCAACTAACCAGAAACAGAAAACATAATAATAATAACAGAAAGAGATGTCAACTGGAACCAATGCTTCGAATAAAGCTGAACAAAATGTTCAGCAAAACATTCCACAATTGAAAAGAAGATTGACTGGTTTCTTACCACAAGAAATTAAAGCAATTGATTCAATTATTCCATTGCAATCAAGATCTTTATGGACTAAAAATAAGGCAAAGAAGATCGGAAGTGAAGAAGATTTCGACGAGAAATTCGTCAACCACGTTGAAACCACTCTTGCTAGATCCTTATACAATTGTGATGATATGGCTGCTTATGAAGCAACTTCGTTGAGTATCAGAGACAATTTGGTCATTGATTGGAATAAAACTCAACAAAAATTCACAGCCAGAGACCCAAAAAGAGTCTATTACTTATCTTTAGAATTCTTGATGGGTAGAGCTTTAGATAATGCTTTAATAAATATGGAGTCACCAGAAGGTTCTACTGACAAGCATGCAAACTCAAGAGATATGGTTTCTGACTCTTTGCAAAATTTAGGATTTAAGTTGGAAGATGTTTTAAAACAAGAACCGGATGCCGCTTTGGGTAATGGTGGTCTAGGTCGTTTAGCTGCTTGTTTTATCGATTCTTTAACTACTCAAAATATTCCAGCTTGGGGTTATGGTTTGCGTTATGAATATGGTATCTTCGCACAAAAAATTATTGACGGTTATCAAGTTGAAACCCCAGATTACTGGTTAAATACGGGTAATAGATGGGAAATTGAAAGAAACGAAATTCAATTCCCTGTCACTTTCTATGGTTATGTTGACAGACAAGATGGTAACAGATCAACTACAGAACCTTCTCAATGGATTGGTGGTGAAAGAGTCATTGCTATGGCTTATGATTTCCCTGTTCCAGGTTATAAGACAACCACCGTAAATAATTTGAGATTATGGAAAGCAATTCCAACGACTGAATTCGATTTTGCAAAATTCAATTCTGGAGATTATAAAAATTCTGTTGCAGAACAACAAAAGGCTGAATCAATTACAGCTTGTTTATATCCAAATGATAACTTTGAAGCTGGTAAAGAATTGAGATTGAAGCAACAATACTTCTGGTGTGCTGCTTCTTTACATGATATTTTAAGAAGATTCAAGAAGACTCAAAGAAAGTGGAGTGAATTCCCAGATCAAGTTGCAATTCAATTGAATGATACACATCCAAGTTTGGCTATTTTGGAATTACAAAGAGTCTTGGTTGATTTAGAAGGATTGAAATGGGATGAAGCTTGGGATATTGTCACTAAAACCTTTGCTTACACCAACCATACCGTTATGCAAGAAGCTTTGGAAAAATGGCCAGTTAGTCTATTTGGTAAATTATTACCAAGACACTTGGAAATCTTGTACGATGTTAACTGGTTCTTCTTACAAATGGTTGCTAAGAAATACCCAAACAATGCTGAAATTTTATCAAGTGTTTCAATCATTGAAGAAGTTAACCCAGAGAGACAAGTCCGTATGGCTTTCTTAGCAATTGTTGGTTCCCATAAAGTTAACGGTGTTGCAGAACTACATTCTGAATTGATTAAGACTACTATTTTCAAAGATTTTGTCGATATTTTCGGCGCTTCAAAGTTTACTAACGTCACCAATGGTATTACACCAAGAAGATGGTTGAAACAAGCTAATCCTAAATTAGCTCAATTGATCAAGGATACTCTAAACGATCCAGATGAAAATTATTTGTTAGATATGACAAAATTAACCAAATTAGCTGATTATGTTGATGATAAGGATTTCCGTAATAAATGGAATGACGTCAAATTGCAAAATAAGAACACTTTGGCTGATTTAATGAAAAAATTTAATGACGGCAAGGATGTTGTTGATAGAGAAAAATTGGATGACACTCTATTTGATATTCAAGTTAAACGTATTCATGAATATAAGCGTCAACAAATGAATATATTTGGTGTTATTGCTCGATACTTAGATATTAAGGAATTATTATCAGAAGGTAAATCAATTGAAGAGATTGAAAAAGTTTACCCACGTAAGGTTTCTATCTTTGGTGGTAAGAGTGCTCCTGGTTATTACATGGCTAAGTTAATCATCAAATTAATTAATTCTGTTGCTGATGTCATTAATAATGATGAATCTATCAACGGTATTTTGAAAGTTTTCTTCATTCCTGATTATAATGTCTCTAAAGCTGAAATTATTATTCCAGCCAGTGATATCAGTGAACATATCTCAACTGCAGGTACAGAAGCTTCCGGTACTTCAAATATGAAATTCAGTATGAATGGTGGTTTAATTATTGGTACTGTTGATGGTGCCAACGTTGAAATTACTAGAGAAATCGGTGAAGATAACATCTTCTTATTTGGTAATCTAAGTGAAAAGGTTGAGGATTTAAGAGCTGCTCACAGGTATAAGAGCGATGATTTCCCAGAATCTTTAGATAGAGTTTTGTCAGCTTTAGAAAGTGGTATCTTCTCTCCTGACAATTCTAATGAATTTAAACCATTATGGGACAGTATTAGATATCATGGTGATTATTACTTAGTTTCAGATGATTTTGAGTCATATTTAGCTACTCAAAAATTAATTGATGAAACTTATCATTATCAAAGAGAAGACTGGGTAAAGAAGAGTATATTATCTGTCGCAAACATCGGTTATTTCAATAGTGATCGTTGTATCGAAGATTATGCTGAAACAATCTGGAATGTTGAACCAGTGGTTCCAGAATAAATATATTCGGAAATTATGTAAAATAGTTCTATTATTCAACTAAGAATGTTATAGATACAAAGTTGTGAGGTTGTCTGTCATTTGGCATCTTAATACTTTACATTAACAGTTCGTAAGAAATAATAAAATAATGAAACAATACAATAATTCACTGATTACATTTTTCGTTTAGTCCTTTAATATATTATTTCTTTAAAAAAAAGACTGGATTATTGTTTTGGAAACATAAAAGATAAATATATTTCTCATCTGTTCCCTCACGTGGTCTTATTATTAAAAAGTTTAACAAAGTTTACAATAATATTTTAAGTCCAACATCCAAGTAAGTTATGCTCAAATTTATTAAAAAAAGCTATTTAAATATATAATTTTCAATCATAAATTAAAAGTATTCAAAATCCAAATTCTTCTTTTAAACATTCTGAAAATCTTTTTAGACCCTCTCTTAATTTTTCAGCTGCAACAGCAGCGTATGTACCTCTGAAGAAAATCTCATTTGGATTTTGAATTTGTTTAGAATCGGCTGGTTGAGGAGGAGTAGTTTCACCTTCTGTGATGAACCAACATCCTGGAACTAGTAATACACCATTTTTAACAATTGTTTCATAAATGTGTTGCTCAACAGCTTTAGGATTGCTGTTGAATTTAGTTTTGAAATCTGGGTGAGCAGTAGCATCTATAGTAACAGTGAAAAACATACCTGCGATTGGTGGGTTAATCGTAAAAGGACCTGAAGCTGGTAAAAACTCATGTAAATAGTCAATGGCATTGTTACGTTTGATTACATATTCAGAACGTAAACCCTTTAACCAATCTATGTATCCATCTTGACCCCATCTTTGTAATAGACCATTGATTATAGATTGTGAGAAACCTGAAGCACCTTGGACCGTCATTTCATGTAAACTAACATAATATTGTAAAATTTTCTTGGAACCAGTTAACCAACCTAATCTAGCACCAGGAGCTAACACTTTAGAGAAAGAATCCATTCTAATAACACGACCTTCTGTATCTAATGATAAGAAAGTTTTAGCCAATGACTTCAAGAATTGTTCATGATTTTGTTGTTCTTGTTGATCTTCATATTTCTTTCTTTGTTCTAAATCTTTCAAGTAAGGGCCTGTTTGTAAGAAATAGTAAGGTTCGTCTTCAATAATGATAAAATCATGTTTACAGGCAATCTTGTAAATGGCTTCTTTTCTTTCGTCAGATAATGAAGAACCAGTTGGATTTTGACCAGTTGGAATAGTATATAATAATTTAGGTTTTGGAGAACCTGGAGTCCAATTATCTAAAATAGACTCCAACTTTTCTGGAATAATACCATCTGAGTCGATTGGGACAGGGAATGTTATTACACCTTGAGCTTCAGCAGAAGCTAAAGAAGATGAGAATGAATGAGCTTCCGCCAAAATAACGTCACCTTTGTTACAGAAGATTCTTAAAGTTGATTCCCAACCATTAGTATTACCTGTTGTTAATATAGAATCCCAGTCGGAATAGTTGAATTCATGAACCAATTTATTATGTTCTCTTAAGAATTCCAGTATCTCAGGTTGACCTTGAGTGGCACCATATTGTAGAGATTTTTTGAATGGAATATCCGCTTTTTCAACTTTTTCATCTCTACTAACCACATACTCTAAAGTATCATCTTTTAAGCCAGTAATTTTTGAACCAATACCGTTCTTAAATGGTGGCAATGGGGATTGAGAATGAATGTTATCCCATGGGAAATAATCACTTAATGGTAAACCACCACCTAAAAATACAATATTTGGATCATTAAACAAATGAATACAAGTCTTCAATGGAGAAGGTTTACGAGCTTTTGTTTCTTCAGAAAACAAATGAGAGAAGTCTTTAGATTCAGTTAGAGTCATTATTTTATAGATAAACTGTTGTACTTGTTTGATCTTATTGGTAGGTAACGTAAAAGTAAGAAAGAAACTATAACAAATAGAAAAGAAGGAAACAAACTTTTAATTACTAATCATACTAGAATTAGATGTGAAAGATAATTAAATAAAATAATAATTTACGTTTATATATAAAGTTTACTAATTTATATGAGTATTTTGTTAATGACTAATGATGTTAATATCTTTCTTGCTGTCTAATTTATTATTATTATTCCTGAATCTTCCTATTAAATTCCCTGTGCTATTTTGTATAAATGAACAACCCTAATTATAACTGATAGGTGTGAGAAATATATAAATAAAACCACATACAAACCCAGGGTTATAACCCATTTTTGTTATAGGGTTGGAGATTTAACAATAAATTTCGTATCTTTTTCTTTTTTTTTTTTTGTTAAAAATATTTACTTTTTTTTGTCGAAAATACATTTATTAATCAGGATATCCCGGTAATAACCGAGATGGTTAACTGTGGAGTTTCGGTTATTACCGGAACAATTATCTTGAGACTCAAAAGAAAGTATGCTAATCAGTATTCTCATCCATCTGTCAAACAGATGAGGGCAATGATAGGAATGAATTCGATTGATCAATTCTATTATGACAATCGAATAACAGAACTTCTTATCTTTTGTTATTAATTGTCCTTTTGTGGAGAAACAAGCATAGAACCAGCAACGGGTTCAATGGTATTGACGTCAACTGGGTGGTTAAGTTGTCCGTTAGTGTCATAGTTAGTAGATAAGGATTATAATATTCAATCTGATCTGTTCTCTTATTAGATAAACTACGAATAGCGGATACCATCAGAATACTGTTATAGTCTGTTACATTTGAGACTTACGTATCGTCACATTCTGTTCCTCTTATATGTCGGTGTATTTCAATTCATTTTTTAAATGACATGTCAAGTGAGTGGGTTAAACGACTAGTAGATTGCAAGAGATAAACGATAGACAGACCGAATTAACTAAACGATCGTTTATTAATCTTGAACCTCATTTAACGCTACTACTTGCAATTTGTCTTTACAATTAGTAGATCATAGATACCATAACTTCTGTGATAAATCTAAGATTCCTGACACTAACAAACACTCTACCATAGAAACACACTAATGCATAACGTAGTAAATTATCGCTGAACAAGAATCTTGTTATTTTAAAAAAATAAAAATGAGTAAATTAATTGCCATCTTAGTATAGTGGTTAGTACACATCGTTGTGGCCGATGAAACCCTGGTTCGATTCTAGGAGATGGCATTTTGAATTTTTTTTATCTGCATCTTCCCCCAATTCTACCCCACATATGATTTTATAGACATAGATACTTAAAATAGTAAGAATTGACTATATAACGATGAAATGGGTTTTCTCTCATCACACTCCCCTTATTTTAGTTGTATGATATGTAAAATAAAGTATTAATTTTTGTGGCAATAATTATAATCCTATATATACTGATTTTAAACTTAGAGCTAATGTTATTAAGCATGCTATTTTTTGCTTTTATAAAACATTTTGTAACAATTTTTGCTATTTACATATAATATACACTAAGTTGATACACTATCAAATAAAATCACTTTTAGTATCATTTTCAATCTACAATTTTAAACTTACCACCATATTAAAACAAAAACAAAAACAAAAAACTCATTTGTTAAGTATTTCATTCAAGATAAAGATTAATCAAAATTTACTAACTACTATATATGTATACGTTCATATATATATTGAAATATAACTAGAGATCGATTGTTTCTAACCAGCAAACTATACACACATTCCAACAATGAAACTTTTAATTATGTTAATTGTTATATATGTTATATTTTATATATAATATTGCATACTTATCCTACTAGTATCAATATTAATATAATATAGTAATACTTAGCCGCCGAGATTAATGCACATATAAAAATATCAAAAAAATATAAGAAAAGTTATTAGTACAATTCGCACATATTATGAGATGTCAAAATAAAGAATAATAAAATACCCGGACACACACAACATGTTATTGCAATAAAGAAATTATATTAATAGGAGAGTAACGTACATTATGATACTGCGGGTAACTGCACTAAAAAATTAGTGTTAACACATCTACCTGATCTTCTTTCTCCTAATTTAACATTTAACAGAATAGGGACTTTTTCTAGTTTTTCAATTACTGTAATTTGTTGCTATTATTGCTGTTATTATTTTCAGAAATATGAACACATTAGACTATTCAGTACCGTAGAGTTGAATTGACAATTATTATCAATTGATGCTGTTCGTTACGCACTCACGTTCACTCATACATTTATTTCATTTTACACAATTTACCCATAATATACTGTTAACAATTGAAATTTCACATAATTATTTTTTAGTATTACACTGAATTATCATCATATTTGGTTTCTACTTATTGTTCCTGCCATCGTTATTCTATTCTATTTTCAAGTTCACAGACTTCCTACAACCCCCCTCCCTTTCTTTCCCCTCTCAGTCACACGCACTCTCTCTTTCTTACTTTATTTTTATTTTCTTTTTATTTTTTTGTTATGCCACTTAATTCTGTATTTTCATTATCAAGAAATTGAAATATTAAAATCATTCTATTAACAACAATTGAATAAATTTAATAAGTCTTTGATATATAAAATTAATTATTGTTAAACTTGATTAACATATCTATTTAATTCAATTATTATTTTTTATTATTCAATTAGTCATCATTCTTTACCATTAAAGAAGAAGAACCAGATAAGTAAGTTTCGATACTATATCAAATATGAGTGATTTACCTATCGAATTCACCGAATTGGTTGATTTAACTTCACTAGGGATCTCTCCTCAATCCTTAGAATTTAGATCAACCACTTTCGAAAGTGATCACTATGTTACAGTTAGAGAATCTCAGGATGGTAACAATTCTGTTGCAATTGTCGATTTAAGTAATGGTAACCTAGTTACTAGAAAAAATATGGGTGGTGATTCTGCGATTATGCACCCTTCGCAAATGGTTATATCTGTTAGAGCAAATGGTACAATTGTTCAAATCTTTAACTTAAAGACAAAATCAAAGTTAAAATCATTCACTCTAGATGAACCTGTTTTATTCTGGAAATGGTTAAATGAAGAAACTTTAGGTTTTATTACAGCAAGATCCATTTTAACTTCTAATGTTTTTGATGGTAACGTTAATGCAGCTCCAACTGTATTGACTCAAAGACATCAAACTTTAAACAACACTCAAATCATTAACATTGTCTCTAATAAGAAAATGGATTGGTTTGCAGTTGTTGGTATCTTACAAGATAATGGCCACATTGCCGGTAAGATTCAATTATTTTCTAAACAACGTAATATCTCTCAAGCAATTGATGGTCATGTTGCTATGTTTTCGGATATCACTTTAGAAGGTAACAGTACTCCAGTTCAAGTCTTTGTTACTGGTAACAGAAATGCTTCTAGTGGTACAGGTGAATTAAGAATTATTGAAATCGATCATGATGCAAACTTACCTGTTCAATACCAAAAGAAGAATGTCGAAGTTTTCTTTCCACCAGATGCAACTAATGATTTCCCAATTTCTGTTCAAGTTTCAGAAAAATATGGTATCATTTATCTATTAACTAAATATGGTTTTATTCATCTATATGAATTAGAAACTGGTACTAATTTATTTGTTAACAGAATCACTGCTGAATCAGTTTTTACTGCTACTTCATATGATAATAAGAATGGTATTGCATGTATTAACAAAAAGGGTCAAGTTCTAGCCGTCGAAATTTCCACTTCTCAAATTGTTCCATATGTCATAAATAAACTATCTAATGTTTCTTTAGCTTTAACTATGGCTAAGAGAGGTGGATTACCAGGTGCTGATGATTTGATTCAAAAGCAATTCGATACTTTATTAGCTCAAAGTGATTACCAAGGCGCTGCTAAAGTAGCTGCCTCCTCTCAACAATTGAGAAATTCAAATACTATCAACAGATTAAAGACTGCTCAAGCTGAACCAGGTGCTATTTCACCACTATTATTGTACTTTTCTATTTTATTAGACACAAGCAAATTAAACAAAGAAGAAACTATTGAATTAGCAAGACCAGTACTACAACAAGACAGAAAACAATTATTCGAAAAATGGTTGAAAGAAGATAAATTAGAATGTTCAGAAGAATTAGGTGATATTGTTAAGCCTTTTGACACTACTTTAGCTTTAGCTTGTTATTTAAGAGCTGAATGTCATCCAAAGGTTGTTGCTAGTTTAGCTGAATTACAACAGTTTGAAAAGATCTTGCCATATTGTCAAAAAGTTAACTACCAAGCTAATTTTTTGGTTTTACTGTCTACCGTAATGAGAAGTTCTCCAGACAGAGCCTCTGAATTTGCTACTAGTTTAATTCAAAACCCAGAAACTGCTGCTCAATTAGACATTGAAAAGATTGCTGATATGTTTTTCTCTCAAAATCACATTCAACAAGGTACCTCTTTATTATTAGATGCTTTAAAGAGTGACACCCCTGATCAAGGTCACTTACAGACTCGTGTCTTGGAAGTTAACTTATTACATGCACCACAAGTTGCTGACGCCATTTTAGGTAATAACATTTTCTCTCATTATGATAAGCCGGTCATCGCATCTTTAGCTGAAAAAGCTGGTTTATATCAAAGAGCTCTAGAAAATTATGTTGATATCAGGGACATAAAGAGATGTATCATCCATACAAATGTTTTACCTGTCGATTGGTTAGTCTCATATTTTGGTAAATTGAATGTCGAACAATCTATGGCATGTTTAAAAGCTTTAATGGATAATGACATCAAGCAAAACATTCAAATTGTAGTTCAAGTTGCAACCAAATATTCTGAATTAATCGGTTCTACAATTTTAATCAAATTATTTGAAGAATATGGTGCCACCGAAGGTTTATACTATTACTTGGCCTCTTCAGTAAACTTAACAGAAGACAAAGATTTGGTTTACAAATATATTGAAGCCGCTGCTAAGACAAAGCAATATACCGAGATTGAAAGAGTCGTTAAGGACAATAACGTTTATGACCCAGAAAGAGTTAAGAACTTCTTGAAAGATATTAACTTAGAAGATCAATTGCCATTAATAACTGTCTGTGACCGTTTCAACTTTGTTAACGAGTTAGTTATATACCTTTACAATCAACAAAACACTAAGTTTATTGAAACTTACGTCCAACAAGTTAACCCAACAAAGACCCCACAAGTTGTTGGTGCATTATTGGATGTTGATTGTGATGAAAACTTTATCAAGTCTTTGTTACAGTCTGTATTTGGTCAAGTCCCAATCAAGGAATTAACTGAAGAAGTTGAGAAGAGAAACAGATTAAAATTATTATTACCTTATTTGGAACAATGTTTAACTCAAGGCATTCAAGAACAAGTTATCTACAATGCTTTAGCCAAGATTTACATTGACTCAAACAATGGTCCTGAGAAATTTTTAAAGGAAAATGATCAGTATGACACTCTAGATGTTGGTCGTTATTGTGAAAAGAGAGATCCATTCTTAGCTTACATTGCTTACGATAAGGGTAACAATGATCAAGATTTAATCAGAATTACTAATGACAATAGTATGTACAAATATCAAGCTAGATATTTATTAAAACGTTCTGACTCTGAATTATGGAATTCTGTCTTATCTTCTGAAAATGTTCACAGACAACAGTTAATAGAAGCCGTTAACTCTGTTGGTATTCCAGAATTAACTGACCCACAACCAGTTTCTGTCGCTGTCCAAGCCTTCATGCAAAATGACTTGAAATTAGAATTAATTGAATTATTGGAAAAGATTGTTTTAGAAGAATCCGCTTTTAGTGACAATGTTGCTCTTCAAGGTCTATTGTTATTGTCTGCTATCAAATACGAACCAAATAAGGTTAGAAGATACATTGAAAAGCTAGAAAATTATGATGCTGATGAAATCGCTTCATTATGTATCGAACATGATTTGAAAGAAGAAGCTTTCGAAATTTATGACAAACATGAAATGTATAGCAAGGCCTTAAAGGTTATCGTCGAAGATATCATTTCTTTAGACAGGGCCCAGGAATATGTTGAAAAAATTAACAGTAAGGAATTATGGTCTCAATTAGGTGCTTCTCAGTTAGCAGGTTTACGTGTTCCTGAAGCTATTGAGTCATACATCAAAGCTGAAGATTCATCTAATTTTGAAGCAGTTATCGATACTGCCGCTGAAGCTGGTAATTATGAGCAGTTAATTCCATATTTAATTATGGCTAGAAAAACATTGAAGGAATCTAAGATCGACGGTTCATTAATTTTAGCCTACGCTGCTTTAGATAAGATTAATGAAGTTGAAAATATAGTTTCAAATTCAAATGCTGCCAATCTTGAATCTGTTGGTGACAAATTATTGGCCAGCAAGAGCTACAAGGCTGCTAAATTATGTTTCGCTAGTATTTCTAACTATTCTAAGTTAGCTTCGACCTTAGTATTTTTGGGTGATTATCAAAATGCTGTCGACACTGCTAGAAAAGCATCTAACATTAAAGTTTGGAAACAAGTAAATGATGTCTGTATTGACAAGAAGGAATTCAGACTAGCTCAAATTTGTGGTTTGAATTTAATCATTCATGCAGAAGAACTAAATGAATTAGTACATAAATACGAATCCAATGGCTACTTTGAAGAATTAATTTCATTATTCGAAGCAGGTTTAGGTTTAGAAAGCGCACACATGGGTATGTTTACCGAGTTAGCAATCCTATACAGTAAGTATGAACCTGCAAAGACTTTTGAAAATTTGAAGTTGGTCTGGTCTAGAATTAATATTCCAAAAGTTATCAGAGCTGTCGAAGAAGCTCATCTATGGAATGAAGCCGTTTTCTTATACGCTCATTATGATGAGTGGGATAACGCTACTTTAACAATGATTGAAAAATCTACCAAATCTTTTGACCATGATTACTTTAAAGAAATTGTTGTTAAGGTTTCAAATTTGGAAATATACTACAAGGCTATCAACTTTTATGTTAAAGAACATCCAATGTTATTAATTGATTTATTAACTGTCTTAACTCCAAGATTGGATATTCCAAGAACTGTCAAAATCTTTACCAAGTCTGACAACCTACCATTAATTAAACCATTCTTAATTAACGTTTTACCAAAGAATAACTCTGTAGTTAGTGAAGCATATCACGATTTAATGATAGAAGAGGAAGACTACAAAGCTTTAACTATTGCAGTTGATTCTTATGATAAATTTGATCAATTAGGTCTAGCAAGTCGTTTAGAACAACATGATTTGATATTTTTTAAGAAGATCGCCGCATTACTATATCGTAGAAATAAGAAATGGGCTAAGAGTTTAACTATTTTCAAGCAAGAAAAATTATGGAAGGATGCTATCGAGACAGCAGCTATTTCACAAGATCAAAAGGTAGTTGAAGATTTATTGAACTACTTTGTCGAAATCGACAACAAAGAAGCATTGGTTGCATTATTATACACTGCTTACAGCCTAGTTAAATTTGACTTTGTCTTAGAATTAGCTTGGATTAATTCTCTGGAGAATTACATCAAACCATTCGAAATTTCAATTAAAAAGGAACAAGCTACTATGATTGAAAAACTGTCAAAGGAATTGAAATCTAAGGGCAATGTTTCTAATGACGATAATAATAGTGACCAACCATTAATGTTAACCAATGGTATGGGGTATTAATAAACTAGCTTCCAAAGAAGGGTACAAGTAGCAAAAACAACAACAGTATGAACAATTTTAGATGATTAAGATTTGAGGAGATTTTAGTTATTGACAAAATATTAAATAAATTGTATGTTTTAAAATTTTTATGTAATATCGAAGTGTATATTTCATTATTCACTTATAAATAAAACTAATAATACTTTAAAGATATTTAAAAAAAGCTTAATCTACAAGAAAGAATTGAAATTACTTCATCAATGCAGGTCATGTATTATCATAAATCCAAGTGACGTTATTGGATCCTTATTTGTCGTATACAATATATAATATATGTGCTTTATAAATATGCCGCTAAACATTTTGTTTCAACTCATTAAATACTTCTATCTGGGCAAAAATAGTATTAATCGATGGCAAAGAAACTTTATTACTTCCGATGGTATGTGCTGTAGATTCCAATCCATTATTATTTCTGATTGGTTCATTATCTTCACTATCATTCTCCTGATCAGCTAGATGAAATTCTACTTTTTTATTATGAGGTATCTTTGAAAGTCCAATCAGCGATAACCTTGACGAATGGTTTTGATTTGAGTGGTTCGTGACACTACATATAAAACCCGAGTAGTTTGGTCTCATAAAACCATTCAATTCAGATTTATTTTTAATTGCCAATGAATTATCGAAACTGAAATTACCATTTTTTTCATTATAACTAATTGAAGCCAATGAACTTGAGGAACTGGGCAGATTAGTGTAACTACTATGAGGAGTACTTCCATTATCTAACGATGTTCTAGAAGCATTAGGAGAAATGGGTAACGACAGATTATTATTATTATTATTATTGCTCTTTTGTAAGTCAGTCATGCTCTTTATTTTTTTAAAATCTTTCTTTGGTATCTTTAATTTATCATCATCTTCATTATGTTTACTAGAATTCCACGATGATAATGAGGGAGATGGAGAACCTGCTGTGGAAGAAGCGGAAGAAGTAGAAGAGGAAGCAGAATTATAAGCATGTGATTCCTTAATTTTTAATAATGTATTTTTATCAATATTTGTTATGAAATTATTATGATAGTCATTTAAACTAATAAAACTTCCATCTGGAGTTAAAATATTTCTTTTCATAATTCTATTTTTTGATGCTCTATTTTTTTTCTTATTAACATGGATTTTTAAATGTCTCTTTAATTCATCACTTCTGCTAAATTTCTTAACACAACCTTTAAAAGTACAATGATGAGGTTTTTCGCCAGTATGTGTTCTAATATGACGTTTCTTATGTTCAAGTCTTCTGAACCCTTTACTACAAATATCGCAAATAAACGGTCTATCAACCTCAGTGACTGACTCAAATCCCATTTTGGAGTTTATATATATTTTATTTTGAAATTAATAAGTTAGCAATTGTTTTATTCTTTTAGAGAAAACTGGGAGATTTTTGGTTATCAAATCGAAACCAAAAACAAACAAAATGACAAGACTAACGAAACGGTTATGAATATATAAAACTTCTATTATATTACTTGCATATATATAATAATAAGAATGAAAAATAATAAGACTATATATATGTATACGATACCTATATATAATTGTTATAATAGGTGAACATTCAATAACTGAGGAAATAATTAACGGTATATGTACAGTCTCGGAAAAACTCTCGAGAGAAAATGCGGAAACAGGGATTGAACTAGTATGTCCGAGAGTCTCGAGAAATGAGAAAGAGTTCAAATCCGAATAGTTAACATTATAGCGGGGAGACCATCAACACTGGAGAAGATGCCTCGGAGAAGAAAAATGCACGCAAGCGATTTCGAAATGAAACCATACAGAAAAAGGAAAGAAAACAGGTTAAAAAGAAAAGCAAATGGGAACTGGAGCTCCACTGAGGAATGGTTGGAGAGAGAAGATCGAGAGGAGCGGGATATTATCACGTATTGACTGTTTAGGTAAGAATCACTGTTAAGCAGCCACGACACTCTAATCTGGAGAGGATCGGGGGAACAAGATAGGATGAAGAGAACGGCAAAACGCTGTTCTATTTTGAGTAGTTCTCCCACTAAATTTCGCTTGGGGCGCTATTAACACTTTTTACAACTGGGGATCGGGAACCACGATTTCCAATTTTCTCAATGTCATGTGTACATATAATGTATTCGTGTATACAAGTAGTCATTCCTGCTACGCACCATCAGTGTGAGAATAATGACGACAGAGGGGCGAAGCACTGTGCTCGAACAATCGGAGTAGGTATCCCATTACTTGTAAGTGAGCGTTTTCTAAAAAGTTATGTGGTGCCAGGTTATTGTTGCTCCACGGCTAGTATGTTCACAAAGGGGAGGGAGGGAGGGAGTTACCTGATTGTGTTTCGTATACTTTGCTTTGCCCAGTTGTATGTATTAACTGTGAAGAGAACGGGAAAATGAAATTACGAAACTTGAAAAATTACGAAATTAAACCCTCGCATTGATAACCTCATAGAACACGGAATAATGAATGGGTTCTACTCATTTCCCCAACAATCAAAAGTATCAAATTTCTCGAGAAAATAGCCTGCACTGGGTTATTTTCCATGAAGAAAGCATACTAAAATGGAAAATATGGGGGGGGGGGGGCCTGAACTCCTCTGTTATAGGTTAAGATATCAACAATAAATATAACAGTGATCTTTTAGAATGTGAACTCTTTTGTTTTGTCGGAAAAACTGCCGGCTCGGAAAAACATTTATGCGCTATTTATTTTACATTTTTTCACCTGGACACCGGAACAATATCATTTAGTGGAATGCATCTGTTTATCCGATGGCAGCTCAGACGCATCACGTCGACTCTTTCATATCTCTCTTGGTAAATGATATCCATACACATATGAACTCCTGGCTTAATTGATGTGTATGAGGGCCTGATTTTTCCACGATCGACAAAACGCCTATAAAAATTTTATATCATGCTTATCCTTTCATTATATGATAATTGATCTTTGCAATTGGTCGCATCACCATGGACTTTATAGAATAGGTGCAAATAACTGGGATATTTTTGTAAACTAAAGTTCAATATGATAGAACTCGAACTTCAATAGTGAAGCATGATTGTTCTTTCTAACAATGCATATGCTCATGAAAGTAAGATAAGCTGATGAGATGCACCATCGTTATTGGCGCATGGGAAATCAACTTATCGACCGTAGAACGCGAACTCAGCCTTGAGCAAACTAGAGCATCAAAAAATAATATTTTGTTATGAACATAAACAACATTCCATAGTGTTCATATATCCTCCTCACAGCTCTGGCATGGATATCACTCGCAAGCAAATGATAAATTATTGCCATTCATTATGTCTGTACTGATCTTTTCGGAAAACTATCGAATCACTTAAAATATTATGTGGGGCTAGTTAATCTGCGGCCCCGATGTTTTTCCGAGTGTCTGTCCAGCGAAAAAAATACTTGGCACATATAAAATAGAGTTGCATGTCAAATGATAGGTATATACATACAAGAAATATAAACACGATTGCTAGATATACAACATCTAGTATTTGAGGTGTCTTTTACTTTGCATGTTCTGTCATTGCACTGAACTAGGCACTGTTAAATTATACTCCAAAAATATGTCGGTCTGCAAAGCAATCGTTTAGTGATTCATTGTATGCTAGTGGTTATCCATTATATAAATATATAATCAGTTCATCGCCTCATTGTAAATGTTCTTCAAAAGAATACGTTATCGAAAAAAGGAATTCTTACTCGATATATCCATCAATACTTTCTACAATATTCCAATCTTCTGATTTCGTCTGCTACAATATGTATATTTTCATTGATATATATATATATATACATATAAACTAAATATATCTGACATCTTTGTATATATATACCGTGCCAATAACACAGTCATACATAACTGTTCGTTTATTTTCTTTTGAAGCCTGGGGGTGGTTGGAACTTTCTTAAGTTGCCTGGTATTACCGTATTGTTTGCGTTATATGTACTCTTTTCACCGTTACTACTTGTTGGTTTTACTATTTTGCCCTTACTATCGTCGGTTTTACCCTTTCTAGCTCGCTTTTGATTATTTAATTGTTTTTTCTGCTTCTTAGTTTCTTCAATTCTATCTTTTTTAGTTAATACAGGTTTATCTTCAACAACTGTAGATAATATTTGCTCCCCTCTTAGTATCACTAAACCCAGTACTCTCTTCTCAGTTTTTATTACGTTGTTCTCTTTTGATGTATCTTGTTTGCCACGGTTTTGAATTATCTTTTGAAGTTGCTGTTTTGATATTCTTTCCTCCACACAATCGCCTAACACAACGTTCATATGCTTATCAAATGCCATCAGTTCACCTAAATATAATTTACCATCCTTTGTGACGACTCTGATTCTGTAATTGATTAAATTTCTTAATTTACTGTTTTGCTTAACAGATACTTTACCATAAGTTGAACTCATTCTTCTATAATTTATCTTGTTTATATATTTTAATACCGTTGATGCAAATAATGTGTGCTAAATGATACTTTAGAAGTAATAACCACTGTAAGTCAGAAGATATCAGATCTTTTTTTATGTGTGGAACATCTAAATTTTTAATATGTTATTTAGTATTTGAAATTTTTCAAAGACGGGAATTGTTATGAACCAACTCGTAATGAAAAATAAAATTTATTATTGAAATTTTAAGTAATTAAATTGTAATAAAATATATATTAAAGTTGATACATAATGACAGTTGGTAAATCATACCCTGACCTACATATAAAATATTGTGAAGTAGCTATAGAAAACTGAACATTAATAAATAATTATTATTGACTACTGTCATGGCTGAAGAAAAACGCAAATTAGAAAACGAATCGGAGGTAGTTGGTGACGCCAAAACCGTGTCAGAAAAGGCCACTGAACCAGTCGATACTAATTCTACTAAAACTAAACAAAAGAGAAGAAGAAGAAATTATGATGACTATGATGCCGAAGTTAACAAGGATGAAGAGAAAAGTAAGGAAGAATCAAAAACCGACGATTTTAAAGGGGAGGGAGATGAAGATGAAATTTCTGATGAGAGATTGGATGCGATGATCACTTTAGAAGATGAGTTCGAAGATGACCTCGCTGAAATAGATACATCTAATATTATTACTACCGGTAGAAGAACTCGTGGTAAAATCATTGATTACAAGAAGACAGCTGAAAAATTAGATGCTTCAACCGGAAAGAGTGCAGCCCTAGATAATGAAAATGATGAAGACGAAGACGAAGATGTTGATTTCAAAGAATAAATCAACCCAATTTTTATTTTGGAACGGGTTGTTTTTCTATTTAAAAAAATTATATAATTTTAATCCATATATTGTAATACTATTGACCTTATATCTTTCCAATGAATCTATGACATAAATATAAAGTGAATTGACGCAATTATGTTTCTTTATTAGTAATTTATACACAAATATGTCTGCTATATATATATAGATACGCATATATAATTCTTTTATTAGCATTCTTTAACAGCAGTTGTTAGAAGAAGATTTTGTCTTTTCGTTTGGAGTTGGTGTCAAACTGATAGTTGGTCCTTTAATGTTATTCGATGCACCATTGCCTGAGCCATTGTTGTCGGAGCCCAAGTCTACTTGATGTTTACTGATCATTTGGTATATTGAGGTAATTAATTCTCTGAAGGCTTGATCGACATTTTCACTATTCAAAGCACTTGTTTCAGTGAATAATAATTGGTTTTCCTGTGCAAAATTCTTTGCCTCCTCAGTTGGTACAGCTCTTAAATGTGATAAATCGGATTTGTTACCAATTAAACCAACAGCAACGTTATCATCTGCATTTTCTCTCAACTCAGTTAACCAATGATTACAGTTTTCATATGAAGATTGTTTTGAAATATCATATACGATCAATGCGCCGACTGCCCCTCTGTAATAAGCAGAAGTTATGGCTCTATAACGTTCTTGGCCTGCAGTATCCCAGATCTGTGCTTTGATTTTTTTATTTTCAACTTCTATTGTTCTTGTGGCAAATTCAACACCGATTGTTGATTTTGATTCCAAATTGAAATCGTTAGTAGTAAAACGGGATAACAAATTAGATTTACCAACACCGGAATCACCGATTAATACTATTTTAAACAGATAATCGTAATCATATCCATAATCTTCGTTACTCATCTTTGTCGAATATCTATATTTGTTTGTTTGGTTTGTTTGTCTCTGTATGCGTAACACTTGAATAACAGCCTAAATTCTAATGTAACTAAAAAAGGATGCAGTATTTTATAGTCTTAACAAAGATTCTAAACTCAAGGAGTATCAGTATTAATAGCTTATATTCTTCAAAATACCGTTCTCTGAGTGTATCCAGTTATACGAATATAAGGAAATATGGATTAGGACTAGTCTTTAAATAACAACAAATCTTAAAAAGGTCTTAAAACGGCTTTGAAAACAAAGTTGCAATACATCTAATCATAGCAGTCCCCAAAGTTCAAACCATAAACAATACACATAACCATTAGAATATAAATAATAATATTGTATCTTATAGAATTACTAGTTATCAGTTATTGATAGTATTAATATTATTGATTTTGAAGAAATTGAACTAATCATTATGTACAGTACAAATGCAAATTTCAAGACGACACACGACGGCCAGATTCTCATTTCTTTTTCCTCTTTTTGTCGTGTTGTGGGAGCAGGTGCCACGACGTCTTCTGTGGAAACTTGGAAAATGGGAAACTGGTTAAGTGAAAGGCGGAGGCGCTGGGAGAGGGGGCGTGGCAGTGAAGTGCGGAGAAACACCGTGGGAAAGCAGGGCCACAGAGAGATGGCGGTACAGAGATGGCGTTGCGTGGCGTGCGCGTTGCTGTCAGTAATTACAACCAGTGCGGTTGTTTCTACGGACATTCTGGCAGATGCGCTTGCTTCGCGTTCTGCAACATATTTGCAGAACAATAATGCGACCAGTGCAAATGACGCACCTCCGCTCACGAGTGCGTGGGTGCGCGCGTGCTGCGCATGTTACCCTCCGCGTCCACGTCCACTGCAACAACGCAGCCGGCGTCTTTACCCGGATACATTAGGGCTGGGGAGCAGTTTCCACCCTCAGGGTTGGCTTGCATTTCGGTTTAGGGTTACTCTATTTACACGATTACCGCATTCGGCAAATTCTTCAAAATACCAGAGATGAGATCTGGAGCCAGTCTAGGCAAGAACGTTGTAAAGCTTGCATGTTAGCCAACAATGACCAACTTTGACCGTGTTCGACCAACTTTTACCAACTTTCACTTGGTTGGATGTCCCTGGCGTGGAGACGGTTCTTGTGTCTTTGACTACCACTGAATGCGTACTTTGGTTCCTGGCAATTAACTCTCGATTGGAACTTTTCTCTTATATATCAAAAAACTTTGTTCTTTCTTTAACAAACACTCTTCTAGTATAGCCTCTTGAAGGGACCGTGCACACAACAAGAAAGTTTACCACTCACGAAAGGCAAGGATATGGTGCTTCCAGTCACTCCCAGCAAGAACTTTCACCGTCAATCAAACTCCCAAGTGAGGTTTTCTCTTCCTGACCTAGATGATGTCAAGGCGCCAGAAAATATACACGATATAAAAGATTCGCCAACAAAGATTGTCTATCCATCTGTGAAACTTTCAGGCCCAATTGAGTCCTTCAACACGCCACAAGACCAAGATCCATATAAAAACCGAATTGGGTCTGCGAGCAGTATGGATCGAGAAAATACACAGTTACTAGATAAGCAGATTATGGATTTGAGCTCGAATATAATGATTCAAGTCCCAAGAGATGTTTGGAGGTATCATAACGAGAAATTAAACAGGAATGCCTCAAACAAAAATGACAGTGCTACTTACAAACATAAGAAACAAAAATCGTTACAATCAATAATAGTGAACACAATAAATTCATTGAACACCACCACAGAGGATGCAGAGCATACGGAGAATAGTTTTGATGTAAGTGATATAAGTAACGTTTCTCCACTACGTCTAAATTCTAATAGTAATCATAACAGGACAAAATCCTTACCGCTTCTAACAGCCCATGGAGCATATGCTTTATCACCAGAAAAGACTCCAAACTTATACTTAACAACAGATTCTCCTCTAAATAAGTTTAATGTCCCAATTCCACTACAAATATCCATACCACCTTATCTTTCACCAAAAAATAAAAACAAAATACCAAACACTTTAGTCTACGATGGAGCTGGTTATAGTACATACGAAGAAAGTTATTCGGAGTCGATTAGCGAACTGAGTAATCAGGACAAACAAGAGCTAAACCTACAAGATAGTAATTGTTCGTCAATTTTGGATGCTTCTAGTATAGAGTCAATTGTTAGTTCCATTGCGTCGGCAGAACATAAAATCACTTTAAATATATTCAATGAAGATAATAACAACGATGACGATATAGATAATATACTAGGTATTGATCAATATGCAAATGTGAATTTAAAATTACAGAACAGAAATTTAAGAAATAGAAACTTTAAAAAACAGAATGAAAATAATCAAACACAAATTAATATGCCTCCTCTTCCTGTTTTATATTCCCACTCGGTAGATAACAAAAATATTACAAATCAAAAAATTGATGAGGGTATAGCACAGGATGAAGAATCAAACTCTCTAGCAGTTTTATCAACTCCAGTAAAATATATCAACATTCCAGATTTAGAAAAAGATAAAACTACAAAAACAAAAAATGGTACGTTAAGATTTTTTGATAACTACGAGTCCTCAATGGAAAACATATCACCAAAGTTTAAATTATCTGATAATGAAGGTCAACTTTCAAAGACATTTAAATTCCCTAATAATCCAAAAGCAAATGAACCTGATAGAGGGGGTACAAGTTCAGAGGTAACTAGAAATAATACTATTTTTCCGGTTATAAATAAGGACAACAATGATTTTATTAAAATCGACAACTCAACCGTTACAGATGAATTTGAAAAAAGAAGACAGATGTTACAACAAAATAGACTCTCTCCAAATAATAAAAATATGAAACATGCTCATAGAAGAAGCAGAAGTATTCATAATGCAGATGACATATTTACTTCTTCTCCAGAAGAAATGGAAAAATCTCAGAAGGATGTTCATTCTGGAGACATGTATACAAATGACGTAAACGCTCAAAAATTCGATGACAAATCAACTTTAAACTTTAGTGAAGATTCAAACATAACAGATAACTTATATCCTGAGACTACAACCCTTTCTCAGGAAAAGATTGAAAACAAATATCATCCTCAAACTGGTGAAACTTACCAAACTACAAAATCTAAACAGTTAGAACTAGCCATAAATGAAGTTTCAGAGGCAGTAGCACAAAAAGAAGATAAAATACTGACTATAAATGTAAAGGATTCTAATATGCAAGATATCAAAAACAACGTAGAAGTGACATCCGAAATTAGCACAGACGAAAATATTGAAACCGAAATTTCATCATTATATGAAGATTCTGATTCTAATAGTATTGTACCATCTTTCGTAGCAGTCACAGATAATAGTAAATATGACTCTAGTTTGGACAATATGACAAATTACTCATACCAATCAATGGATGCTGATGTTGATAATTCAAAGGTTCTGCTTTCAGATATTTCAAAGGAAGAACCAATCCACCAAAATAGAGGTTTACCATGTAGTGAGACATTACAGGAAGAGAAATTTGACAATTACAAAGTGTCTGCCAATATTGACAAAATTGATTATAAAATAAAACCTCTCTCCTCATTCAATTCATTTCCCATACCTTTACCTTCTAATCGTGTTCAACCTATTACAACTGTTCCAATATCAAAAATGACACTAATTGAAAATCAAGTTACAGAAGTAAATTCCTCTCCTACAAGAGCTCTTTCAGATTCAGATAGTTTACAATCGCATAATTCAGAATTTTCTAAGACATCATATCAGACAAGTGTCAGTTCGTATAATCAAACTGAAACTATGACTGTGAAAATTGGTAAAAGAAATATTGTTGGAACTTCAAGAAACATAGGTAATAATAACTTTGAATTTCCTACAAGCAGAAAAGCTAATAAATCGTTTAAGAGAGAAATTATTAGACAAAATAAGAAATTGGAAGATCTCCCATATAGGAGCATTGAGGAACATAGAGAAGGAAAACCTGTCGAAGTTATCATTTTAGATGAAATAAATGATACAGAAGATAAATTATCTCATAATAATACTGTTAAAATGCATCAAAATTCAAAAAGTTTAGGACAATTTGAGAATGTTAAATTCACAGACATAAACTCCAAAAATCATGTAAAGTTGAAGAACAGAAATTCGATTATTCATAAGAGAACTAATTCATGCCCATCGCGTGAAGAACTGTTACAACTATGTGAAACTGTTGCTGAAGAGGCTAAGGGTATAATATATGGTTTAGTTAACCAAAATATTAATAACGCAACTTTATCACAAAATGTTCAGAAGCCATCTTTACCAAATTTAACAATTCTTAAAAATCATAGTTGGAAGGTAGTCTCTCCAAATATTGAACAACTACCTTCAAAGTAAATCAATATTTCGAATAAGGACATTAATAATAATATTAGTTAGATCCAGCACAACCGAATTGTATTAAAATCACTAAAGTTGACCATATGTCTAATAACAATGCATCCTTATGTACTTTTTGTCAAACTCATTGTTTGAAAGGTGCTATGTATCAATATATAAGTATAAAAGTATATAAGTTAATCAAATATTTCTATGCTCATAGTCCTAAAGTGACAAAAACCAGGTATTAAATAGAAACAGGTATCCTCTATAGACGAGGTGAACTATCCACAGATGATGAACCTTCTTGAATTGGGCTTAATGAGAAGTCCTGAATATATTCTGGTTTAGGCTTCTCAAATTCGTGTGCAACCGCAAAAGAAATACTTTCACTATCATTGTATTGTTTTGGGGTGGTTGGAATGTTATTATTATCAATATATGAAGTTGAATCCAGTTTCACTGGGGACGATTTTCTAGGAGACCTCCGTTTAATAGAATTTGTTACTGGTGTGTTCCATTGGTTGTTAAAAAAAGTAATGGTTTTATTCTTTATCTCTAGTTTATTTTGTAGCGGATTATTTTCTTTGACATTTCCAATAGGCTTCTCAGAAAAGCTATGGGTTCTTCTAAATGACCCTGTAGATTGCCTAGAGATAGATGTCAAACAACTTAGCGTTCCCATAGGCTCCGAAAAATCGAAATCCTCGGGTACGATATTAATTTCATCCAGATAACTTTCTTCTTCTAGTTTAATATTATTTAAATAAGCATCTTCTTTCGTCTCATCAATAAAAAATAGATCTCGTGTTGAACCTGGGATATCAGAATCTAAATTACTGTTAATGTCATGAATTTTTAATGAGTGTGATTTGGTTGGGCTAATCAATAGAGTTGTATTGCCATCATTGGAACTATCCTGCGCTAAACGTTCAAATCCAAGATGCGGTGTGGTATGTTTTAAGATTATTGTGCTATCATTTTCGGACGTGACGGTGATCCCAATCTGGTTCACAGGTACGTTATTCTTGATTTTAGATTTGATTCTATGATTTTCAAAATTTCTAGTGTTTGAATAGTTGAAAGAGTCTAATTTATTTTCATCATCATACTGATCCTCTTCAAAATTAAATTTATTGTATTCATCTATATCTGATTTTTCATCATCAATATTAAAGATATCAGACATTGATGTCAATTGAGATTTAACCTTTGTTTTTGCAAGTAGATTTACAGATTCCAACTCAACATTTTCATTTTGATCCTTTTCATTTGTGTTATTTTTAAGAATATTATGTTCGTCATTCGTACTGTTTAAGTCATCATAAGTAGTTGAGGGATATTCATCAGTATCTGAATTGATTATGTCATTATCATCGTCATCATCTGATAGTTCAAATAGATCATTGTAATTATTTAAATTTTTGTGTCGTACTTTCCCTTCTTTCTCTTCCGTTTTTAACATTTTATCATTAGTAACTACATTCTTATTATCATTGTTGTCGTTATGTTCGTAAGTATCTTCTTCAAAATTAAAGTCCTCTTCATCGTAGAAATCGTATTTATTTGATGGAAAGTCTAATTCGTCATCATAACCATCTTCATAGAAATTCATATTTTCGTCAAAATTTTCATCCTCATACATATCATTGATATATACAGTTTTTGGAGGATTCTGTTCAGAATAGTATTTCATTGAAGAAGTCCTACCATTAACTGCGCCGTATTCGAACGAAAACTCAGAGCCGCTTTCTGATTCAAGGTCGTCTGTGATATATTCCTCCTCTGAATCAGGTAAATTATTTAACGTATCCTCTTTGAATATAGTTTTCGGTAGGCCTTTACTAATTACTTCTGCATATTGTTTATCGAATGTGGGATCTTTAATATCAATTAAACTAGCACTATTCATTTTGTGCAAATCATCTTTAGAATGTATTCTTACACTCCTGTTCCGAGTCTTAGTTATTTTAAGTTCAGATTCATCAATGGGTTTAGATATCTGTTCTGTATTATTTCTAGTATCAAGTACTGATTTTTGTTTAACTGAAGAATTAACAACCTTATTTAACTTGATTCCATTTGATTTCTCATGTTCTATTATTGGTTCATTTAGCTTTATTACAGAATGTCCAACATCAGATTTTGTACCCCATGAATGAGTTATAGTACCCTTAATTGCTAAATCTTCAGATTTTGATGCAGCATGTCCCTTCACTCCACTTGAAATTGATGTTCCTCCATGATTAATGCCATTCATTGTATTATTATTATTTGCTCTGCCTAACGTTGGTGAATGTATATCATCATTTTTGAATTGGAATGGTATTGAATTTACATTGACTGTCGGTGACTTGTCATAATGTATATTAGTTTGACTGTTGTTGTTCACAGTAACACCACTTGTATTATTTCTCTTAAATAGTATACCAGAAAACATTTTATTTGTTGTCAATCTGTGAAATGAATCAAAACTTGGCGCATGTCTCAAACTTTGCTCACCATCTTTCACATTAGATGTAAAATACTGATTCCAATGTGTTGAATCTTGTGATCCATCAGCTGTATTTGTACTTACATCAATTAAATCGTTATTATGTCTTTTCGGACTGAATTGGTTATTTGAATCGTTAAATCTTCCTGTACCACCATCTAATGAATTTGAACTTCTATGTGACTTAATAAAAGATCTCATGGTGGTTGATTCCCGGATGCTTTCCAGGACAAAAGGTATTATGTATATATTAAACCTATTAAAATTAGTTAAGTAAATAACACTATTGCATTTCTTAATGATTACTAAAGTTATATATTTTCACAATAAATGTTTAATCAATAGTTTTTGTATTATTACTATTATTATCTAATACTTTGAAATTTCATATTATATACATCATCGGCATTACGAATTTTTTAAGTTAACCATACAAAATAATTGATCCGACTAGTATAAAGAAGTGATAAGATGATAATTAACTAATAGATCAATGGTATTTAATTAAAACTACTTTCTACTACCAAACCAAACCATTTTAACTGAGTATTTTTTTAAAGCAATGTATTCAAAAGAAAAAGTAATTAAATAAAAATGTTTATAAGTTGTCGATTGAGATATACAATTTATATATGGAATCTTTTTCAAAACTATATAATTCGTATTTTTTTTTCATATTTAGAGAAACTTATAATATCAGGAATATTCAGTTAAGAAGTCCTTCTTCTATTGTAGGTACACTCAAATATTAAATTTTGTTTGTTTTCATATAATATTTTTTTCAATATTGTTTTCCAAAAAAATAAACACTGTAATGAGTTAATTTTAATAATCAAAATATAGAATAGTTAAATGATAAAATTAATGGAAACTAAATGTTACCATGAATGTTGATAATATTTCTAGTATTTTTTTTATTATAATATCTTGTTATTTTCAATATGATTTTTTTAAAGATTTTTTAAAAGACTTTTTTCAGTTTTTTTGTTCTTTGATTTTTCTGATTCCTTACCTTCTTGGAAGATAATTTTTAACTAGTAAGGAATAAAGTTTGTGATGTTAAAAAAATGTTAAGTTTAAGTCGGTCCCAAAATCTTATTCTTTACCCTTGATCTGGATGTACTTTAATTGATTGATTCGTTAGCAAAATTTTGCCTTTAAATAAGTTGTTTCAAAATGAAACAAGTTAAAAATTGCAGTGCATTTTTAACAACTGATTGGATTGATGAAATACTTAGTATCATAATCAAATTTTACATCAGAATTAGTGCTATTATTTTGATAGTTTAAATTCCAATTGTTGTAAAAATTTGGTTGATACGGTAAAATACCTGGAACCTGATTTTGGGATGGGACTAGATTGTTAGACTGCGACAAAAAATCGTTAAAGTGACTGTAATTATTATAATTTTCTACCGACTGGCAACTGAGATTGTTATGAGAATTATTAAATTGTCCTTGTCTAATTGGGCTGCTTGCTAATGGGCTACTTGATAAGTTGAAATTAGAGTTACCATTCATTTCACAACTCATCTGTGGTTGCGTTTGCATTGAAGGAGCCATGCATATAGACATTTGTGGCTGGAATTGGTTAGAGTATGTTGGATTTCCAGCATTATGGTGATATTCGTCATCACTAATGCAAAAGTATGGAGAAGAAAATAGATGTTCTGAGCTTTGAAAAGCTGGGATTCTAACCTCATTAGAAGGATGAGGAAGAGGAGTTGCTGACGTTGGAGTTGTAAAATGTGATTGGAGTTTTATTGGCTCACAAGCAAATGTGCTTTCCTGCACAAATGTCTTATAAGCTGTCACGTAATCGTTGTATAATATAAACTTATCATCGAACAATTTCCAATCAAACACCTTTAGCCAATCTCTTTCATATTCATTGATAATGGTCAATTGCATACCGGTAGCCTCTGACCAAGATTTATTTGTAAATGTCTTATCATCGTTAAACTTATTAGCTAAAATCAAACCAATCATAGTGTGTTGGTAAATAATATTAATGCTATTACCACCAATTGAAGCATGACGATTAGGTAACCTGGATAAGTATTTAGATAAAAAATGTAAACCTTGGAAAATAGTAACAGAAGGCAATCTGGTGGCATTCAAAACGGAGCCAACACCTTTGTTAAATAAAGTTAAAATAGAATCTTGGTTATTATCCTTGCTATTTTCCTTAAATTTATCTTTGGCATCAAACGCCAAAATGCTAAATTCCACAATATAGTCTGTCATAACTTCCAAATCATAATCTAAAACGGGGTTTACACCGCCATTTGTAGCTTGTTCGACAGGTCGTTGAATCTGATGTTCTTTTGGTATGACAGGATAATTTAGATTATTTGATAGTACGGGAGCCCCAGAGTTTTTTAAATGAGATATCTCTTGAACTGGTGTTAATAACATCATTTGAGGTTGTCTATATTGGACCATGTTATTAACAGCATTGTTCTTGATAAAGTTATTGCCATAATTAAAACCTGGAGGTGGTGGTAAATTCATCATTGGCTGATTAAAACTTTGCGAGTGTTGGTGGCCAAATTGACCGTTTGGATTTAACATATAGCCCATATGATGACTTAGTGTAGGTGGAATCATTGAAGACACCATAGTAGGACCATTATTAGCGTTCAACGACTGACTATGGCTATGACTGTTCATGCCTTCATTGAATTGGACAGGAATCTGCTGTTGGTTTGGATAAATAAAACCGGACATCTTAATTAAAGTGTAATAAAAGAAGTGATAGTATACAATTAAATGTAACCAAAAAATATATTTGTGACAAACTTCAAAAAAAGATATCTAATGCAATTAATTTTTGGGCACTAAAATTATTAGTTCTAGAACTCGATTAATGCAAATAGATGAAATTTTCTATCAGATTTGTCTTGTAAGGAAAGTAATAAGTTTTAACCTTAAATTTTCTTTATTCTTTTTTTTTTAAAGTATATTTTTAATTTAGCAAAATCAAATCAAAATATAGCCTTTATATTAATAATGAATGAATGTATCAAGACAGATTAAGTTAATAACTATCTTGGATTTAGTTTTCTTGGAAATATAAGTTTATATCTGCAATGGAGATGCACTTGATATAATAGAAAACAGAGAGAAAATAAAAGTAAATTTTTAAAACTTAATGAAACGTTATTAGTTTCCTAACTTGTGGAACCTTCGTTTTAAAAAATAAATAAATAATAAATATATTCAAAAAAATATTGATTAGTAGATTTGATAGTGGGGTTGAATGAAATCGAATGAATAAATTCTCAAATATCAAATGTCAACTTTCTAATTGAATAGTATATTACTTATTAAAAACTTGTGAGGTTGGGGGAGGTTTATAGGTATATAAAATTATTAAAAAAAGTCAAAAAGAAATAACTATCGATATAAATGCACCAAACTTTATTAGGTAAGGTGAAATATGTCCTTAGGTAAAGTAAATTCTATTTTTTTGCTTTAATTAATATTTTAATTTTCCTATAAGTATTTTTTTATACGTTGGATTGGTTTCCTTAAACAAGAACTATGAAAGAAAAAAACAAGAATTAACATACATATACAAAGACAATGTGGAAATTATATATATATAAAAAGTCCATATTGACCTCTTATATAGTTATCTATGATTAAAATCAATTATAATTAATTAAAACTGAAAAGAACATTAATAAGATTATATTTATGTTGTCTCAAGCTCATGGATAATTTTTATTATTTTTTTTTGTATTTTTTAACATTTTTTCATCCACATTATCAAAAAACTTGCGTAGGAAGACGACAACATATTGAAAAACAAACAATTTTTCAAGTTTTAGAAAAAGCGACGCAGTGATGCCTCAAAACACAAAGTAAATTTATAATTCATTCGAATAAGCTTGTCGTTGGCATGACAAGTACATGTGTAAAAATGTATCACAAAACGATTAATTATTTATTGTTTAATGCCAGTATATAATCAATTGACTTTATGTAAAGGAGAGTTTGAAAAGTATATGTGATTATGGTTTTTAACATAGTATCGACCGTTTTCGGGTAAATAGATATGACCAAACGGTGTTGCTATCATTGATCATGAATGACAATATTCAAGAGCGTCAGTAATTAATTAATGGGTGTTGTAAAATTAAATACTTGCAACATGATTCTGTAAATAGTGCTTATGTTTGTTATTAAATAAGTGGTTTGACAAATGATGTTAGTGTAACATAATGCATATAAGCCAAAGGGTGAGAGTTTGCGGTATAAACTAGGAATTATTGAGTTTTATTATTTTATCTATCGTTTTTTTTGCCCAGTAAGAATTGAGTGTTTGTTTGATGATTTTTACGGCTTAAATCAAATTACGGTTTGTCGATATCATTATTATTTCACTCATTCTCGCTATGAAATAAATTTGAACTTTTATTGTTTGGATAGATATCTTGCATGCTTACGTCAGGTTCACCAAAGGTACTATCTTGTGGATCTAATGACATTCTAGATTTCAAGTTAAATGGTTTGGTCATGACACTATTGTGTATATTTAGAACATTATTTTTGGAACTGTTGACATTTATATTACTTGCGCCCTCTTTAAACGATAAGATTGGATTTTTTATCTTGTTAATATTTTTAGGCGATGGAGAATTACTATTACTGTTTCCACCGTTTTCATTCTTACTAATTCTTTTTGCTGCAGTAATTTTCTTCTTTTCAGATAATGGTGATGAATATTTATTATATTTAAGTTTATTGGGAAACTTAGAAATGCTGGGAGGTGTCTCAGAGTTATTATGCGTTACAATTTTATTTGCAACCGTCGGACTATTTTTTAAATTTGTTATGTTCACTGGAGGAACGTTATTTGCTTCCGAAACTATTGACGTCTTGGTATAATCATTTGCTTTAGAGATTCTATTTTCAAAGTCAGAAAATCCAGTTATATTAGAATTTTCGTATGACATTAATTCTTTCCCAAATATATCAAACTCTTTGTCAATATCCAATAGATCTTTTAGACACTCATGGATATCTTGCTTTGATGACAGACATTTACTTAAGAATTTAAATTTGGAGATTAATTTCCTGTTTTCAAATAAACTTTCTGTAAACATCGACGCTTTGACTAGAATATCATTTCTAATCAATTCTGCTATATAATTTAACTTGATATCAAAATTATAAGCATCATTGGCAGGATCCCAAAATTCCATTTCAGATAATCTCTGTTTCTCGATTGTTTTTGCATTTTCAATTATAATTTCAAGTTCTGCTGGAGTATCAAATTGTTCCTCTAGTTCTTTAGTCTTTTTATTTAATTGTTCTTGAATTATGCGGCAATTCTCAACAATTGCCACATCGGTCCAATCTTCAACTGCTTCCAAAACTTCACTAATTTCTAGATTTACTAATTGAAGTAAGCGCCTTTTACATAAAATTAAAGACTTGATAATTCTTGTATTTTGAAATTTTGGTGTTTGTAATAATGAATTTTTAATTTTTTGAATACAATCTTCAATCGCTAACTCAACTTTCTCCCTACCTAATTTATACTTTTTAAGATGCAAATCTATCATATTATTTTCTCTGTGTCTTAATTCTTGAATTTCTTTTTTCTGTTCTGTGATCATTTTTAGGTAAGAGCCCACATGTCTATTCAAAGATTGTTGATTTCGTATAATTTTCGTCTTTATATCTTTAGCTCTGTTTGCGTAGGTAAGTGTATTCAGGGTCTCATCATAATGTGTGCTGCTTGGTGATATACAAACAATCATTACTGTTTTGCAATTGCCACCTAAGGAAAATTTTAATAATCTGGTCAATTTTGAATCTCTGTATGGAACGTGACACGTCCTGCGTGTTCCATCACTTATACATAGTGCATTAATACAATTTCCTAACGCCAGTAATGATTTATTAATATTAGCGCCTTCTATTAACCTCTCTCCCCTGTTTTTAGTAGAAGCAGCGCGCTCACTACCAGCTAAATCTATAATCGAAAGAGTGGCGAAAGTTGAATTAGAAATTAAATCCGGTGTTCGATCTGTTTGTGCTATATGAATCTGTAAAACAGCATGTGATCTCGAAGATGTTTCATTGGCATCTGTTGGTGATGTTGTCCTATTCATATTACCTCTTATCACAAAATCCATAACTTCTTGAACAGTTTGAGGCTTGTGATGAGATAAATTCGATACTGTTATTTTTTGATCACTATCTTCTCTAATGACTAATTTTTTTGATGACACATTAGGATTCAAAAGATCCCTTATTGTTTCATTATAGATCTCAAGATATGATAGAGTAAGTTCGATATTCTTCGTATCTTTCAAACTTTCAATTCTTTTAAATAATTCATCCATTGTTAAAAATATGATACCTGGCTGTTCTGGGGTTCCACTAATTGTAAACGTCTTACCACATCCCGTGGCTCCATAAGCAAACACTGTGCCGTTAAATCCATCCAAAACAGAATCTAGTAAACTGCTGGTAGTTGAATTATATACATTAGTTTGGTTTGCAGTTTCATCAAATAATTTATCGAAAACAAACTTCAACTCACCGCCCCCACGTCTTAAATTTCTGCGACCCGTTTGTCTTTTTGAGTACATTGCATTCAATACATTATCACTAAGTTTGTTTAACGGATTAGTATCTGCAGGATCAAATATAAGCATTTTATCATCTACACAATCGACAATTTTTCTGATTGCATTTCTTTTCAACAAGTACTTTTTAGTTACAGATTCATTCTTGTCTGTCATGGTATTATTGTTATCAACATTAGGCAATGTTAGTAACGAATCATTCATAGAAGGATAATTGTTATGATCATTTTCATCTTTTATTAAACGTGCAGCCTCCTCTGAACTAAACGGCCTAACCCTAACGGCCACCATAATGGATGATTGACGTGTCTCGGAAACGTTCATCTCTTCTTTTGGGATATATAATAAACTTAATCTGTATAATACTTTTGCTATTTCCCGTATCTGGTTTTCAGTTCACTCAATTGGCGGTTAAAACACAAGATCTGAAACTATTCTGGACACAGGTCTTTTTAATATCTTTTTTGCCTTAACTAACTCTGAACAGACAGGATATGCTTTAAAAAATATCTGAAGCTATCGACAATCGAATGTACAAACTTGACTCAGAGCTATAAGTGTCAAGCTCCTTACTAATATCGATATAATCTTAATAATAGGCCATCTTCATTTTTGTTTACTGTGTTTATTTATTTACTCATAGAGGAAAATTAGTGTTAAAGCGCTAATTGAAAATAGTATCTATGAATTTTGAAGGTGTTTGTGCGCCAGTTCCTCTGTGTTTTCTGTCTGTATTTCATTTCATCGATGGTATAATGAACGTATTGAATCAATAATATATATATACATGTGTGTTTGTGTGTGTAGATGACATTAGTTATTTGGTATCTTATTCCATTATATTCTATTATATTTAGATTAGATAAGTCTACAAAAAGTCCCAAGTTTGTTGCAATTTTCTGTTTATCTTGTGTGTTGGCTCATAAAACTATTTTTGACCATTCAGCCTCTGTATAGCATTTACAACCGAATGCATGAATTTGAGCAATCTCATCGCATAAAATCTTGTTCACCATACGGCTTCTTGCCAGATTGTTCTTTCCTTGGAATGTATTGCTAATGACCACGACTTCAAAAGATTGGCCACAACCTGCCGAAGTGTCGATGGCAATGACATTGTATACCTCAGGGATCCCGTTGTTCAGCTTTTCTTTCAACAGTTCAACTGTAACGACAGACATGTTCTTGATATGATATGCGTTTTGTGCGTGTGCGTGCGTATGTTTGTCCTGCTTACTCTTATGGTTTAGGCAAGCTAAAATATTATATGCCTATATCATAGACGTCGTTATCATTTTGATTTATAATGAGATTGTCAAACCTTTTCTCAAATTCTTAAAGGCCACAGAGTGAGATGTGTGTGAATTTGAAATTGCAAGGTGTAACGGCAGTATGAAAAAATGAAAAATGGCAAGAAACAAGCGTAAAGATGCCGAAAAAAAACCGACTGGCAAACCACTGTTCTCGAAAATTTTAATGTGTAAGCAACTTTGAATTCAAACAATATATAAGAAAAGAGCTCTCAAGGCACTTCAGATTAATGGAGTTGGCAAATGGGAGCTTACATTGGGGGTGAGTTGGAGAGACACACTTAGACAGGCGCTAGAATGAGTAGAGCGCTAACTAGAGTTCAATTGAAAGAAGTGGTTGGTATAATCACCAAATTATTCCCACCACAATATGCGGACAACGCATGGGATAACACCGGATTACATATTGATTGCTCTAATGACGAAAGTAAGAATGAGCAGTGCAAAGTGTTATTAACCGTTGATTTGACTAGTTCGGTCGCTGAAGAAGCCATTAGGAATAATTGTAACTTGATACTGTCATATCATCCATTTATTTTCCCTAGTTGGAAAAATATCACGCCATATAGCAATACACAACATGGAAATGCTATAAAACTGATTCAAAAAGGCATTTCAGTCTATTGTCCACACACCGCGGTTGACGCAGTCAATGGCGGTGTTAATGATTGGTTAGTTAATAGTATTGTTGATGATAGAGAAGAATTGATTGGTAGTAATGTTGCCATTGAAAGAGTGTCCAATGTTGAAGACAATGAAACAATTGGATATGGTAGATTGGTGAAATTAGAAAAGTCTTTGCCATTAAATGAAGTAATTGTTAGTCTTAAAAAAAACCTGGGCATTGAGCATCTTCAAATTGCATCCTTAACCAGTGACTACAAATCAATTAAAATATCTAACGTTGCATTATGTGCAGGTAGCGGATCGGGCGTATTTAGAAGCCTCAAAAATGTACAAGAAATTGATTTATTTCTCACCGGTGAATTATCGCACCATGAGATATTGAAATTCAAGGAAATGGGCAAAGTTGTAATTGTATGTAATCATACTAATACTGAACGTGGATATGTTAGGAAAGGCATGTTAAAAGCATTAAAAACTGCCACTGAATCGATCGGTAATAAGAACATTCAGTACATCGTAAGCGAAACAGACGAAGATCCATTAAAGACTATTTAGTTTATAAACTTCCTATGTAAACGTTTTATCAACGTGTATAGGTATATCTATGTATTGTATTGATGTTACCCTTCATATTCCTCTCCGCGCCCTTTAATTTTTATTTGTGTCAGTAATACATGAAGAATGTGTGGAATGTAAAGAAGAGCAAGAATGTCGGGAATGTCATGACTACCCTTTCCGCCAAAACAAGATATCGCAGGCCACATGATCGGATGTTACGGCAACTTAAGACTCGGGAGGGTAAACCGCTGCTACAGTGGGGGGTGTGGGTGTGTGTCCCGCGCAACAAGAACAGCATAGGCGGGTAACTGCAAGAGAAATGGGACTGTGGCAGAAAGAGGCGGAGAACGGAGTGGGGGCGCGAGGGGTTGAGGGGAGATACCACGTACAACACACAGATTACCTAATTAAGGTCTTTTTTCTTTCTTTTTCTGCTGTTTGAGTGTTATCGTATCTCGTTCCCCCCTCCCTTTCTTTCTCTCTCTCTAGTTGAAGAGAGGACTCTTTTTCGTTTGATAAAACGAACACAAAAAGAGAGATATTGTAAATCCTTTTTTTTCCTTTAATTTTCTTTCTATATAAGTAGGGAAATACTTAATATTTTACAGACGTATCCTATTATACGTATAGAGTATTAAGAAAAGCAACGTATGTGCATACACAAACACAAATATACACACACAACAATAAACTCTTATATATAATGCAAAGGAATGATTGTCATAGCACGAAAATTCAAACAGTGCATACTGTATCGGGTCATGGCTCAGTGTCGCATTTTAGTCATCCCATCCACGTGAAAGGAGCCGGAAATGATATGTATTATAACAACAGTAATAATGACGGAAAGAGTCTGCTGGATGGATCTTTTTCTATGAATTATTTCGCCAAGCAGAGCGATAAATCTGACCTTTTCATGAAATCTTATCCATACGGTAATAATAATATGACATTACCAATCACTCCACCTATTTCTGCATCGTCATCTTTGACAGAAACAAAGCAGCTATTCAATAATTATATCACATCAAGTCCAAATACAACTATCCAGACTCCAATCAGTGCTAATAAGAATAAGCAAGCAAAGAAAAATAAGAACATGAACAAATCAAAGAACAGGAACAGGTCAAAAAATCAATCACATGCTCCAGCTCAAAATTCCTACCAAGGTAAAAACATGCATCCGCATCCACATCCTAAACAACTTCCGAATTCAAATTTATATTCATACACAAATTCTCATTTCAATACAAAGTCAAATTCCAAATTTGCAATGAAACCTGCATCAGTTATACCTCCAAATTCAAATTTTGCAGGTGCCTCATTCGCAACAAGTTTACCAGATTCTAATGATTTACCGAAACCAAGTTTTGTATAATGAAAGAATCTCTTTTTTTGCCTTGTTTAATTACAGAATTATGAGTTTCATCATATGTTTCTAAATTTTTTTTTTTTTTTCAAGCTCTAAAAAAATATTCAATATTTTAAATTGACATCTTTTATTTTTCCCCTTTCCTACAATAATATTATATATTTATATATTTTTAAGCCATTTTATAGTAACTTAATATTATAATATATTTTCTCTAACTTAGGTTCACGTCTGAAGGAAAGTAAAGATGGAGCAGTTTAGATTTGATTTGAAAAAACTAAATTAGAAATATCAGATATTGACAACTCGACAACAGATTTAAAGCTTCTAACAAAATTTTAATAAAGAAATTACAAATTTAAATAATTTGTTATCAACTTCAACTAATAAATTATCAAACTATGAAATTGAATCATATAAGAAAGAAATAACTTCCTTGAAAATAAAATAGATACTAAATTAATAGAAAATGATGAAAGTTTGGAATTAGACTTCGATATCGAAGACTTTAAATTTGAAAATGACTCAATGACGGTTCCAACTGAATTGGATACTCAATCACAACAATCTCCATTGAAATCAATGCAATCAAATAAAGATATACTCATACATCCGCAAAATAATACATATAATTATTTACAGAATTGCACTCTTTCTCTAAATTGGGATAGTAAAATATTAAATCAAAGTTCATTACTTTTTGAAAATATTAAAAAATCAGTAATTGTGCTGAACAGATTATATTTCGAAAATGGGAACATATTCATAAACGACTGTGAGGATACAGTAATTATCGTGAACATGGAGAAAATAGATAACTCGATACAGTTACGGTTTCATAATTTAGTGTATTGTAAAATATATATTCAACGCAAACATGCCGCATTAGAACCAACGGTTCTTCAAAAAGTAATTATCGAAAATTTTAGAGGTTGCACATTTCATACAGACTCGAAAGATTATATAATGATAGAGAATTTTAGTAATTTAGGAATGATCAAATCTGGAATTGAATCGACTAATAGTCAAGGGTACACTTTAAATAGTGATGGAAGTTCCGCTTACAATTTCCAAAATTTTAGTTACTTCGATAATGATGTTTTGAAATTGAAAGAAAATTATGTTCTCTAGGTATCATCACATATATAGTCATTGTATTTCTACATATAATTCCAAATATTCGAACCAGCATTGTATAAAAAGTTTAGAACGTTGTTTGCATTACATTCTAACATTCGATGAGCTTCTGAAATGTTATAATCACGTCGCTACCATGTTTTGTTTATTCTTTGAATTATTTACATAATTTCCCGAATAGGAAATGGAGTAAATTCAAAGATATTGAAATTGTATACATAGAACCACTTCCTTGGATGCAAATATTATAGAATATTTCATAATTATATTCACGTTTTATAACTTCTCTACAGTCGAAATTTTTATTGCCAGCTACATCTATCGACATATTTAAAGATAGCATTATTAATTATTAGCCTTTTCTAATTCTAAGTTTCCAGACTCAAAAATTTAAACATTGAACATTAAAAATTTAACTGGTGAGAAAGATTGTCGAATATGCCATTCAGTTCACCTACTAGAGGCTCAAGAAATTCATTCATTGATAGATATGTCAATAATGTCGATGTTCAAGATGATATTATTCTAAAACCGCTGTCGCCAGCAAAAATTAACGCATCGAATAGTACAAAGAGACCTTCAATAAATAGTAACTTTAAAGATGCCGTATCAAAATTTAGTAACAAATCACAAATGGATATTGAAAATTCCAAAGAAAATTTACCACCATTTAAAAAGTCAGGGCATGTGTTAAAAATTAAAGAACCTAGAGTCACACCTACAACTGTTGCTGCCAAGATAGATAACAGTTCCTTGAACGCCGAACAATTGAAATACTATGATTTTCTATGTAGAGTGGAAGAAATTAAGCAATGGATAGAATCAGTAATTGGAGAAACTTTGCCTCCAGCTATCGAATTAGCTACTGGAGATAGTCTCAGAGACGGTGTTTTTTTTGGCCACTCTAGCACAAAAATTAATCCTAACCTTATAAAAAGTATATTCCCATCTTCAGACAAGTTGCAATTCAAACATACTCAGAATATTAATGGTTTTTTTTCATTAGTTGACCACGTCGGCGTCCCAGATTCCTTCAGATTTGAATTGCAGGATTTATACAATAAGAAAGATCTTCCTCAGGTCTTTGAGACATTAAATATTATGATTAGCATTATAAACAAAAAGTGGCCAACAGATACACCAATGTTACAGAATTTAACGAACCAAGTCTCTTTTTCAAAAGATGATATTAACAAATGTAAAAGAACTTGGCCAAAAATACGTAACTTCAAATCTTTAGCTACTAGCCCAACGGCATCTCCCAAAAGAAAAGCAGACAACCTAGATAAACAGGCTCTAATCCAAAATTTTGATATTTATTCTTCTCCAAAGAGATATCTTAATGATGTTGCTGTCACTCCTATAAAAGAAATTCCAAAAGAAATTTCATATCAAACACCAGTAGAAGAAACGCACATGGCAAATCAAATATCACCAGTACGAAATGAAGATACGGAATTTACATATTCGAATTACAGAGGTTTGTATGATTCACGAGTTGATAATAATACTATTGCCTCTCCGCATCTGAAATATAATGAACTAAAAATGTCCAGTTTATCATATCACTCACCCAGTATATCAAGATATCATAACGTGAGTTCAGAATTTTTTCTAAGAAGAAGTCAACAAAGGGAACAAAACCTGGAATATTATCAAACTTATGCTTATAGTCCTTCTCGTTATTCCCCTCGTAAGAGAACTGTTATGTCAGAGAATGACTTCTTGGATAAATTAATAGAAATACAGAGCGCTTGTAGGGGAGTGAATACAAGATTCAGTTTAGCATTAAGAATCAGATTGGCTAACTTCTATGAAGATGATATATTAAACTTTCAATCCAAAATTAGAGGATATTCATCTAGAAATGAGTTTGCAACTACTAAGGATGTTAGGGTAGCTCAAACTAGTACAGGTGAGATCATTCAATTGCAAGCGTATGTTAAGGGTGAACGTATTAGAAATAAATTGGATAAACTAAGAATTAAATGTTATAGGCATGAATCTTCTATTATGTTAGTGCAAAATTACAGTAAAGGTTTATCTCATAGAGAAATGGCAAAAGCTCGATTACAAATTTTAAGTATCACTAAGGCTCCATTAACAATCCTTCAAGCTAATATAAAGGGGAATAAAATAAGAAAGGATATTGCCCCTACTATATTCATGGAAAATGCTTACGAAGAAAATTTGATTCAAATTCAATCAGTCCTCAAGGCATTACTAATGCGTAAAGAATTAGATAACTACACCAGCACATTACATCAAAGCTATGAGAATTTAGAGTTAAACTTTCAATCTCTCTGTAAGGGCTCTTTAATACGAAGAAAGTTATTGAACGTCAAGAACAAAGCTAAATTGAATGTTACTCTGAATAACTCTATAGTTGGTTTAATTAAAGCAAATTTTATCAGATTAGGAATTAAGAATAGTATTAAAACAGCAAACGTTTACTCTCCTTCTACAAACGTATTACAAGGATATATTAGAGGTATCTTAGTCAGATATGCCCTAGACTTAGTTGATGACGTCGTCGAATCGAAAAATATAGATCAATTTCAAAGTTATATTAGAGGTTCTATTGTAAGAAGCGAATTAAATAATAGAAACTCGTACTTTGGGAAGCATTCCATTTCAATAATTAAAATACAAAGCTGGATACGTATGTTTAATCAAAGGTCGGCTTTTAGAGATCTGATGAATTCACCAAATCCGTCTTTATGGAGTGTCAAAAAATTTGTACATTTATTAAATGATATGCCAAATGTTGAAGATCTTCAAAATAAACTTGAAAGTAACCAAGCAGCTTTAGATTCAGCAAATATGAAAAAAGAAAAGTTGGAAAAGGATATGAAACAACAAATGGAGATGGCAGAAGTCCTCAGCAGGTTTGATATTGATCACTCGCTAGTGAATAAACTATCTAATGTTCAAACTCCCACTTTAAAATATGGTTCCTTCGAAAAATTATTTTATTTACTTCAGGTTGAACCTAATTATTGGAAAGACATGTATATTTGGGAGCCTGAATTTGCTAAAATGAATATTTACGTTTCATATAGCACTGTTAATCAACGAATGGGACAAAGGGAAAAGGTATATTTCATGAAATTGATCGTAGCTATTGCTCAACAAAACTTATCAGAATGCTCTTCGTTAGTTGAATTTTTAAATTCTGACAACTTATTTTGGCAAGAATTGTTATCAAATTTCTTGAGAAGGGAATACCCAGAATTGATTAGATTATTCATTCCAGTACTTGACTTCCTCAAAAATGAAGAAGTAGAGTTTACGAGCGATCCCATTGAAATTTATAGAAATATTCATTTAACTGAGTCTCCAACTGAAGCATTTGCTATCGAAGACTCAGAGACTTCTAATAAATTTATCTCGAACTTGAGCAGTATATGGCATGCAGTTGAACTAATAGCAGAAATATTTTCCTCTAAGAGTGAAGACATTCCTCATGAAATCAAATATATGTGCACGAAACTATATTCAATTGCCTCAAGTACTAACGAAGATAGTAGAGAAGTTCTAAAAATGATTTCTAAAGTTTTAATAAATGCTTTCTGTTCAGAATACCTAAGAAATAACAATTATTATGGTTTTAACACTAGATTCCAGGAGTCACTTGATGTCAAAATTGAAGTTCTGTTGAAATCACTATCAACTGTATTTTATTTAGAAACATTTAGTGGATTTTATGAACCACTTAATCAATATTCTGCTGAAATTAAGCCGTTCCTGCAAGATTTACTACGAAGTCTAATGCTTGATAAATCGTATACGCTTGAATATGATCACCTAATTTATGAAGATATGTTATCTTCAAGACCAAAGTTAGAGATTCTAACAGACAAAGTTTTTAGTATAAGTAAAATGTTCCAAGATTATTCCAAGTTTTTCCCAAGTGATGATATTATTTTAGATGCGTTAAACCAATGTAGAGATGAAATCAAAGAATTAAGATCTGGAAGATTATTATTAGAATTGAATACATCGTCTTACAGATTTTTGGCAAACGATGATAAAATGAAAGGAATTTATGAACAGGTTAAAAGAGCATTGATTTATATGATGCAAGTTGAAGAAGTGGATACGAACCTTTATGATTTAGCGGTAAGTACGGTTTTACCTCGTGATGAACCAGTCTTTCATGATTTTATCGTTTCTCATCCAACAGTTTATTCTGATGATATAGTTCAAGATTTAGAATCTCCTAAATATTTCAGTTTGAAAAACTTGGCGTTAACTCTAATAAATGAGTTAGAAAATCATGGTATTTTAAATTCTTCAGAGAATTATTTACAAGATGTGTTAAATGACATTGCTGCAGTCATTAAAGATCCTAACTATACTGTTGAATATATTCAAGGTGAACTTGAAGTAACAAAGATTACGTTGAACCAATTAAATGAGTTTAATGTTCAAATTAACAAAGATGTTCAATTTATTAAAACGTTAATTCAACAAATCCTTGATAAATTCTGTGCTTCTAAAAACTTTACTTCCTCAAGTAAAGGAACATTTGATTCTATTAAAGATGTTTACAAGAAAACACAAGTAAGAGATCAAAGTAGTCAACGAGGATTGAAATTTAAATGGAGTACAAGGCAGTTATATGAAGCTGGTGTGCTAAAAAGCATTGAAGGCGAGAAGTTGGGCGAATTAACAATAAAGGTGTTTGGATCTAGTGGTCCAAAATTCCCAGATATTAATTTTAAAATTTCAACTGTTAATGGTAAGCATTTCACAATTAAGATGAGTGACAAGCACAAAGGATCTACAAAACTTTACCATAATATGGTAGATTCTTTTGCTTTTTTTGATCTTTTAAATTGCCAAGTAGGTGTAAAAGTTTCACAATGGCATTTATTTGATTCTAAAGTAACTTTTAACACTAGTGAGCTTCTTAAATTAATATCAACCAATTTTTATAATAGAGAGAAAGATATATAATATCATAATTTATTATATGTAAATATAAATGAACAATATTAAATGATAATTACAAATGCATATATGATCATAACATTAGTCATCCAATTGCATGGTATTTCTTTGTAATTCTTTAAGTTCCTGAACTCTTAATCTAGTTACATAGCCCTTGAAAACTTGATTAGCTAATGATACTATCCCCATACCAGCAAAATTAAATATCATACTAAGGGAATTAGGTGAAGCATCTGGTTGATAGGTAACATAAGAATTATTTTGTAACCAAATGAAGCCACAAAATATTTTTTCACCAACAATTCTTCCTAATAATGGCCATAATGTTGCTTCGATAAATACATCAAATATTCTTGTTGAAATTAGTATGTTGCCATATTTGCCTCTATAGCTGTCTAAAATTGTATCGCCTTCAGAATCCTCATTGTCATGTAAGTAATAGGGTTTCGCATCTTTCACCATTTTATAATAATACTTATTTTGCAGCGGTTTTATAATGTAACTATGGAGCGATATAAAACCATATGAAATGTTTATACATGTTCTAGCTATATTAAGGCTTTGATCATTAGAAACTTTTAATTTCAATGCGACTACTGGTGCTAACCATCGTAATCGATTAAAAAGATCGTAATCACCAGCTAGGCCTAATAAATATAGTGGGAATCCAAATATTACAATTTTGGAAGAACTAGGTACGCTAAGAATTCCATTTACAGTACCTCCATAAACATCTAAAGCTTTTGTTGTACTAATATCACATAACGCAGTTAATATTTCTTCTGGAAAGACTTGCCGTAATTGCCATAATCCAAGTTGAAACCATAGTTTCCCTAGATTTACTATTGGAAGTGATATAGCAACGAGTGAAATTCCCCATCTAATTAGTTTTTTTCCCCAGTAGGATAGTTTCAGTATAATTGAATCTGATGTTATATCTAAGTCACTTTTCTTAATATACTTTTTGCATTGAGGACAATAGACGCTTGTAATAGGTGGTGGCAAAGGGTACTCTGTTATCATTTTTGAGAAACAATTCACACCTAATGTTTCAAAACTAAAGATCATTGGTATGCATATGAATGTAAAGCAAGGAATTCCAATAATAGGTATCCCGACTATATTTTCGACAAAAGAAATATTCCTATAAAAATCCCTATGTCCATCGAATAAGTAACAAAGTCGTTTATAGAGAGTCTCTTCCGAAATCAAACCATTGCTTCTATTCCTTAACTGTTGAGAAATATGTTCCTTATTCAAACTATAAAGCCATTTGAAGTAGCATTTCTTGTGAATTTGTAACTGACATCCGCACTGATGAATAATCCAAGTAGAATCAAAGTCTGAATCATCAAGACATACCCAACAATGACATCTTTTAAACGGTAAACCGATCATTGTATTCTTAAATGCATATTATGTATAGTTCAATATAATTTATTGAATTTATTATAGAAGTCATAAAATGAGTTTTAATATATTATTTTTAAATCATTACTATATTATTCTGATGAATAGGTATCCTTATTTTATGTACTATGCTTTTTAAAAAAATGATGGTAATAATTATTGAAGATCTCTGATGATTTAATTAAAAGACATAGAATCAGTTAAAAAGACTATGCGTATAACGATTGTGATAAATGAGTTGGTTAATATACAATTATTTATTTAAGATGTATATACTACTTGTTTGGTTTTGTGTTGTTTTTTTCTTACCTTTAACGTCTGAAAAGACCTAAGAAGCCACTCTTCTTTGTGGAGACTTCTTCTGCCTTTGCTGTTTCTGGTTCTTCTGGGGATGTGGAAGCTGAAGTTGAAGTTTCCTCGGTGTTGTTGTTTGAATCTTGTTCGTATTCTATGTAATTAAATGCTAAATCAAATAGAGTAGGTTTGCTAGGAACTGGTCTAATTACTGGTCTTAGAGGGAATAGATTATTCAATTTGATGTATTTTGGATGGATATATTTAACACCATCATCTATTCTTTCAATAAGAGATAAATTGTATTTATCATTGGTAACAGCCCATCTATTTTGATTCTTATTCATGTGCTTATCGTATTCAGCTAATGCGATGATGTTGTTCCAAGAGGATTTGATCGAATTTCTTAAATTTGAAACTTTATTAGAATTTATTAATTCAGATGGTAATAACAACTTTTCTAAATCTGTATCGTTTAATTCTGTTAGATTATTTTCTAATTCTTTTAAAGCGTTGATGTTCAAAGATAATGCTTGTAAATAGTCATGTTTTGATTGATACAAGTCACCTAAACATCTTGAAGTCAATGAGACGTTATAATAAGTTTTCAAAAGTTCTAATTGATTCATTAAATTTTCCGAAGAGAAAACACCTGGTAATTCCATTAAATCTTTGATAAATTTAGTTAGATTTTTAACTATTCTTTCAATTTCTTTGTATTTATTTAGTTTTTTGGAAGTAGCCACTGACTTGTTTGAAGTAATTATGTTCCACTGTTTCAATAAGGATTCAAATACCATATTATCACGAGAAACTGAAGTCATTAGCACGTTGTATTTGATATAAGCCAACAGAATTTGTTCATTTTCTAAAACGTCAGTGTCCATATTATCTTCATCATGCTGTTTGAATGCAATATTTGTCTCTTGTTTATTCAATATATCGTTCCATTTCAGCAATTTACTATCGTAATCATCAATTGATTTAATTTTTGAATTGTTGGCATCATTAATTAGTTGGAAAATTTCTTCATCATTAACTTTTGTTACGAAATCAATCCAGTGGATTTCGTTTTCTCCTGAATTATTTTTTGACGGAGCCTCCTCTTTTAACAAGACTGGTTTATATCCATGACTAAACAGAATTGAAGTGAAACCGTTCTCTGTGTTTGATTCGAATTTTTGGATTTTTGAAATTGTATTTATCATAAAATTATTCAAATCGACTGTAGAGAAAATATTACCTGCATATTGCTTTAAGTAATAATTATATTTCGATTTGATCTCTTCAACAACAGACAAATCTAATATTTTTTTATTTTTCAATAGATTCAAACCTTCGAATACACATGACAATTCATTCGCGATTAATTCACTTTTCTTCTTCTTAGTTTTCTTACCTAGCAATAAAAATTCAACGTTCACTAATTTTGAATAAATCAAATATTGTAAACGAGTTATCCAATTTTGTTCGTTGATGGTAATTTCATTGATTAAAATGTGGCTTAATTTCAACACTTTTCTCAATCTTGTTCTAATAATCTTTAATTCATTTTTGAAAAATTTGCCTCTATTTCTTGCTCTCAATTTCAATAATTCGATGTACGAAAGATCTCTTTCAATCGATAATAAGAAATAAGTGCCTACTAGTTTGTTTTTATTATCGTAATAACTAGAACTGAAAGTGGTGCCATTGTTTATTTTAGTTAGACCCTTTTGATAATGTTTTGTGTCTTTGTTCACGACATGCAGAATATGTCTTAACTTGATCAGTTTTCTGTTCAATTTCAAGTGGTATTTGATGAAATCTGTGTCAGTTTCCAAAATCTGAGCGAAACGGACACCAAACGTGGCATTGATCGGAGAATAAGCGCCCATCTTGCAAGCAGTTCAAAGTTGTCTAAACAATTACGAAAAACTCCGGATAGTGATAAGCCTTCTACGGTTCAAAACAGTTTTGCAACGGGTACGGATCAAACACTCACTTTATATATAGGCCCAAATTAAATTGACAGATAGTCACTGCTGCTGACCACAATTGATATCTCTAGTGGATCAATTGCAACTCCTTAAATCATTGTTCATCCTTTAACAATTCACGATTTTGTGGTCAAAATTTTCTTTTGGAATTTTTTTGTGTTTTTTGGGAATCGTCGCCGGGGTTTATTCCGTGCAAGATGATAAGAGACGAGCCAGGGTCCAAGATGCAGACCTGCGCCAACACAGGACGACATAGTATGCTGCTTTCACACTCCACAGGACCGGGACACCGGCATGGCCGGTGTGTGATGAGTGTTCATCTTTCAAAACCAACACATAGTCACCGCAACAAACGCTTCTCGAGAAACAGTGCTGACACGTCGATAACATCGTCTTGCATTTGAGCTCATCGTCCAGCTCATCGCCATCTCGATTCGTCATTTCCGGCATTGTGCGCAGATTTCTGCGCGTTTTTCGAAAATGTTTCACTGCAAAAGTAAGAAAAGTGAACAAAACTAACGTTAGAATACGGTTTTATCAACAGACATTGCTTGTATATATCGATAAAACTAGTGTTATTAAGTAACGATATTGTTGTGAATGTCCTTGCGGGTGCTTTGAGAACTTCCCATGAAGGTGACAATATACGACTTCACACGCAGACACGCATATATACATATACATATATAAATTGGTTTCCGTATGGCGGTGCACAAATTATCAAAAAAGGTTCTTTCCAAGGCTGTTCCTGAATCAAGGTCTATGATGGCTAAGCAATCGGAAGCTGATATAGTGGAGCAAAATGATACTGCAAATGGTGATTTCAGTGTGGGGAAATTGTTGTTTTGTGCAGTGGGTATTTATTGCAGTTTTTTGACCTGGGCATTGGTTCAGGAACCATTGAACACAATACATTGGCCTCAATCTAATGAACAATTCAAATCTCCAAATATCATCGCTATCTCCCAAGCTTTCGTGGCAATGGTTATTGGGTTTGTGTATTTATCGTATAAATCCAATGTCACGTTAGTTCAGTTATACCATTTGATTTGGAATAATAAAAAATATTTCGTAATTATTTCAGTAACACAGGCATTGTCGGCTCCTATCGCTTCATACAGTTTACAACATGTTGATTATCTAACATTTATGTTGGCTAAATCATGCAAGATCATCCCAATTTTAATGGTACATATGTTACTTTACAGGACCACAATTGCAAATGAAAAGAAAATCGTTGCAGTCTTAGTTACTTTAGGTGTAATGGTTTTCACATTAGGCTCTAAAAAAACTGGCCCAACAATGAAGGTGCCTGATGAACTAGAGGAAAATATGATTTTAACCCATTTCTACGGTTACTCCATGTTGCTACTAAGTTTATTTCTAGACGGTTTGACAAATGCCACACAAGATAAGATGCTAAAATTGAATAAAAACTCCAAAAAACATGAGCTGATCTCTGGTGCTCATTTAATGTTTGCATTGAATCTATTTATAGTTATCTGGAATACCCTGTATTTGATTTTGGTTGATAGAAATCAATTCAAAAATGCGCTAACCTTAATTGAACACGATCCTATCATTATAAAATATCTAACAACTTATTCATGTTGTGGGGCTATAGGACAAATCTTCATCTTTTACACATTAGAATATTTTGGCTCAATTATTCTAGTTATGATTACAGTGACAAGAAAAATGATGTCGATGTTATTAAGCATTGCGGTTTACAAAAAGTCGGTCAATTTAATACAATGGGCTGGTATTTCTATTGTCTTTGGTGGTATTATATGGGAAGCATTGCATAAGACTAAGAAGGTTATAGGAAATAAGACAGATAATGATGATAAGAAGATACTGTAATTTACAAGTAACCATATATATTCGAGTATATATTTGAGTATATATAGATTGATAGACCGATAGATTTTATAGTATTTCATTTATATACAAAGTCAATTTTTATGAGATATCATTTAAATGGCAGAACATTTAATAGTTTTTAGTACAATTATTCACACTGTGTTGCTTTTAGGCGTTCTCTTAGTTCAGGATCCCATGCATATACATATAATCCATGAATACCTCTTGTTAAAAGAACATTCATACTATTCATAATAATTTTTCGCTTAACATCATCTATATCATGAATATTTGGCTTCTTAGTAAAACCAGCATGATCATCATAGAGTTTGGGTTCCAATGCTATAGCATCATTAACCTTGTCGTATCTAACAGATCTACCTAATATCACACCGGCATAATTCAGGTCGAATCCTTGAATTGTATATACAGAACCAACTTCGTTGATAGTGTCTTTCCTTTCACTCCATGGAGTCACTTCACGAGGGGTGTAACGATCCCAACGAACTTTGAAGTTATCACCGCATGTAACAAAATAATCATTCCCATCTAGTCTGTAGGGGAAATCATATGTAGCTAATAGTCTGCACTGGCCTAATTCTTGATCTTTGATCTTCAATGCTTCATACATGGCACCACAGTCATCCCAAATTTTGAAGTCAAAATCAGACTTTGAATTTTCTTTTGCTGAAGAAGGGAATTTTGGAATTTTTCCAGCAACACTTATATCATTGATCCATTTCAAAACATCATTTGGAGCACAAACTCGAAATTGTTTTTTAAGTCTATACCAATCTTTTTTATCATTATGGACAGTATTATAGTAGCTTTTTAAACTTGCTCCATTTTTTTGGTTTTCATCCCAATATGAACCCATTCTTAGGGCTTGTTTATCATCATACACTAATAATAGAACCTTACTTAATGACATCAAGTCTTTCAAATGGTTTTCACCATAGAATCTCTTAAAAGCATCTTTTGAAGTTGCTAATAAATGTGCTTCATCAACAATAACCACATCAGCAATTGAGTTATTCTTTGTTAAAGTATTCACTAAGGAAGTTGGTCTTTCTAAAGATCTCCTACTAATATATTTAAACGATTTACTCATTCTAACATATAGCTTTAACATTTCAGGATGGTTAACAACTAAGTAGTTATCTCTACCATATAAGGGATCTTTCTCGAATGCTTTTTCATTAGATATCTTTTGGATCTCATTGAAGAGAGAGTTCAATATCAGAGATTTACCTGTTCCTGCATCACCCTCAATTACAAACATAGCACATTTGGGAGGTTTCTCTTGAGCATCATAATTCATTATATTTGTTCTAATAAAACTCATAACCTTCTCTTTCAACATTGTCTGCTCCTCCGACAGCTCAGCGTTCAATAACTTATCCATGGCAATTGAAGATTTATCATTGTTTCCATTGTTCGAGCCATTGTAATTGCTTTTCTTGGTTCTCTTTGCAGCCCTATATGATTGTGTCATTGTTCTCGTAATTGATTTCAAAATCATTCAAATTCACAGTCCCAATAAAGATGTAATTGTCCTGAAATAAAAACACACCCTCTCTCTCTTTCTCTGGGAAAAAATAGGTCCTTCTAAACATATACCAATGATATCTGAAATGACGTGTCTCCTTTAACAGAGTTATGAATTTTTGAATGGTTGCAATATTCTTGTTGCTTATGAACTTTTCGATCTTAAAAGGTATTCCCTCGGACTTTTTCACAGTAACAAAGTTCAAATGACTAAAAACATTAAAGATCTCATCACTTTTAAAGAGTAAACAATGTCATAAAACGAGCTTAATTTAAACAAATAGGTGGTTTCTGTTGTTGTCAAGAAACTGTTTTGACTATTTCGGCTATTTCAGTTGATATAAAAGAGTTATTGGGTTATATATAAAGACTGGTACGATTCAAAATGCTACATTGGAAATCTATTTACCATGCGGTATATCAAGATGAGAAGCCTAGTGCTCTTACTATTGGGTTACCTATATTTTCTATTGTGTTTTATTTCGCTATTCAGTATATTTTATCTGAAGAAAGCTTTGAGTGGGTAGTCGATGACTACTATTTGCATTTCGATTCGTTATTTAAATTCAAACTTAATGCTTTGTCAATGCATGCTCTTTTCTTCTCCACAATGTTTGAAATGATAGTTTGTCTTCTTTTAATTACCATCCCTTTGAACATATATGAAAGAGAGCACGGTACTGTGTTTACTGGTGTATTTTTAAATTTAATAACTACATTTTCCAGTATATTTACCTGCCTTATTGGTAAGCTACTATCGAAGCTGGGTGTTATCGACCTCGATCAAAATTATATCCCAGTTGCAGGTATGAGTGGTTGGCTGTTTGTGCTTTTAGGTTTTTTCACAGTAAGGAAGAAAATGAAGAATAACTCAAGAAATATATTAATACAGCTTCATAGAAGTAGCGTACACATTCCAACAGTCATGCCATCAATACTTCTTTTGGTTCTCTATAACATACTCCAGTTTTTTATTTATCAAAAAAATTCTTCACTATTATCGGTCTACCACACAGTTTGTCTTGGGATAGGGTACTTAATTTCCTCTAAGGAAACCTATTTTGCCGTACTTGTACCTCCATCTGGGTTGATAATGGCTATCGAAAGAGTTTTGAATAAGTTAATAAACCTAATCCCTCTATTTGTCCAATATTACAAAGAAAAGGATATGAAGAGAACGTTCTTAAATGCAGAGGATGCAGAAGTAGATGAATTAGCTGAATTGCCAACCTATCAAAACTAGAAATCATTAACACTCTAGTGTCGAATGGCAGCCAAATGTGAGAACATCTCCTCCGGTATATTGATGTAATGACCCCACGGATGTTCAAATCCCTACAATACAATCAACAGCTCATTACCACTCTATCATCGTGTTGAGAATTCATGTGAGCATATATAAGCATATATATATATATATCTGAATCTGTATATTCCTATTTCTAATAGTGGTCACAGTTTATTATGTCTTACGCTGAAGTTAAACCCTGAGTGAAAATTTCCTGAAAAGTGTTCAAAGTGAAAAGAAAAAAACATCATAAGAAATGTTTAAATTGTAGATATATATTTAATATGAATAAATAGTCACCAATTCCTAAGTGCTATTGTATAAATGAACATATTTTCAATAATTGTCCTTAGTTGGAAGCTTAAGTGATTCAATTGTTTCTAAATTTTTCTCACTTCATACATACGAGAGAATAATTAAGGTTGTAACCTCATAGGTCCAATACATTTTATTGACTCTATCGTTAAATAATTTCGATTAGATTCTGGTGTACCTCGTAGTTTAAAAGATACTCAAGAAACTGTTGTTTATTTTTTCATTGATGGATAATTACAGGTCTCAAAGACGTAGTTTTATTTCGTCTGGCAACTTCCAACGCCAGCAGGTTGGCGAAAACAATGGAAATTTAATGAATCAAGATATGTATCCACCTATCTTTAATAAAAACATTAACTATTCTGAAAATGGGGTTCATCAAGGTAATTTGGCCCCTGCTGACGGAAACTATTCGATGAATCCAAATTCTCCAATGTATTCTCCTTTAAATCCAGCACAACCAATGCAAAATATGTATTCCAACTCGGGCATGGTATCGAATCCAGATGCATTACAAAATAGCACGTTCAGTCAATTGAATCAATATAGAAGTTTTGGTGGGAATAGAAACTCTGACATGGCATCAACTAATTCAATAGATAATGTTACCGTCAATGCAGGCCCCCAATCAGTATACAATGGTTTCAAAGAAAATCTCATATATAATAACAGGAATGTTGTATGTGAGTACGAAAGTAGCAGACAATTGTTTGCACTAGATTGGAGTGTCGATGATTATGTCACGTTGAGTTCTTACAAAGAAGACAGTCTTAATAAATTACAAGTTATACATTCAAATGATTTATTGACTTGGGAAAAAGTAGCCGAATGCAATGTCACTTATCCTGTCAGTAATATCCAATGGTTACCTTCGGTTCCTAACCCAAGAAAACTAGCAACATCATCCGAATGTTTGAGAATATGGTCTTTGGATGACAATTCAATGGATAATTCATCTGTATTCAATAATAATATATCTAACAATAGCAGACACAATACCTATAAAAAATCTTTAACGGAACAAGTGAACCTGTCTCTTTGTAAATACAATGAACAGCATCAAATTATCAATAATAGTACGAACTCTGTTAGTAATAAATCAAACGCAAGATTGTTGGGTCAACTTCCACCAGTGACTTCATTCCATTGGAATTCTATCGATACTAATTTATTAATATCTAGTTCCATAGATACAACATGTATAGTATGGGACTTGCAAAGTTCAAATTATGTGAAAACTCAGTTGATTGCACATGATAGTGAAGTGTTTGATGTCAAATTCTTAATCCAATCAACTCAATTGTTCGCTTCATGTGGTGGAGATGGTAGTATTAGAGTTTTTGACTTAAGAGCTTTACAACATAGTACCATCATATATGAGACAGCAAATGATTTGCAGGGAAATAATACTTTTAATAATGATGTAACAACAAAAATTGACAACAGTTCGGCAAATAGTCTTTCTCATGCTCTATTGAGATTAGAACCATCCCCAACAGACCCTAACTTGATTGCCACTTTTGGACTAGACAAAAAAGCTATATTAATTCTAGATATGAGAAATCCAGGAGTTCCTGTTTTGGTTTTAAGCGGGCATTCTCCATCTGTTAATCAAATAAAATGGCATCCTAGCAAACCATATGTTTTATTATCATGTGGTGATGATTGTCAAGTATTGTATTGGGATTTGAATAGTGAATTAAATCCTAAAGTAACCCACCTCGCAAGAAATCATATGGAAGCCTCCAACAACGATGCTAATGATCATATAGATATGAATAACAGTAAACAATTAAACAATAACGGTGTCAATTCAATGAATGGCAATGTGGATGAACAAAATATGTCATCTGGAAATTCTGATTGGAAGTCTCAAAACGAAGTTAAAGTATTAACTGTACCAAGTATGTGTTATTCTAATAAAAAACAAGAAGTTAATAACATTATATGGAGACCACAAGATGGTGAATGGTTTGGTTGCGTTGCTGGTAAAAAATTCCAAAATGTAAGATTGAGTACTTAGTTTTTTGGCCTAGAAATATCTTGTAAATTTATGTTTAAAATGCAAAATTATATAGGATGTTATATGAAATATTATAGAGTTTTATTAGCAATTTAACTGGTTTCCAATTAAATTATCTTATGCAGTTTTATTTTTTTTTGAATCTCTTGTAGGATTTATATTTCCTAGAACCTTTGCTAAATGTTGATTTTCTCTTCTTTTTACCTTTGCTGTTTAGCAGAGACTCCTCATTTGTTTGGGAATCAACATCTTGAGTATCTCTTATTTGACGAATTATTTCAGAATTTAATGAGGACTCTGAGAATTCCAACTCAAAATTATGAGAGTGTGGAATTATCAACGCTGAAGAAGAAGTAACTGTATTCGTCTTTTTTGCTTTGTTTAATAAGCCAAAGTTGGATCGCAGAACCATTATTGTATCTTTAAAGTATTTAAACTTTTGATTGTAAGATGGATCATTGTTTACTAATATTTTGAATGAAGGTTCATCTTTAGGTAATTCCTTTGCCAGTTTTTTCAATATATCTTCCGAGAGAAACTCAGTTGTAGGGGGATTAACATGTTGGCCTAAAGAGAGCGAAAGCTCCTTTAATTTTTTGTATGCAGAATTCAAGTAGGGTTGATCTTGAATAGAATTTGATTCTGTGCTTATTGTCGTCTTTTTTATCATATTATTCTCCTGTAAATCAGATTGATGTCTTTCTATACCAGTGACATTTAAATTGGTAGTTATTAGAGTTCGTGACGAAGATCTATTTGAGTTTGGTCTTGAAGAAGAATTGTTTATGATAAATTCCATTTTAAGAGTGGTGTTATCTTTTAAGAATTTTTTTGCAGCGATCCCAAGTTTAATGTAATGAGATGCAAATCCACTAGCATTAACAATGGGATACTCTTCCAAAAGTCTCAATGTAACTAACTGAGAAAATATCCTTTCAATTTCTAATTTTGATAGATGTTTTCCTGCCGCATGGTCCTTAATTAGATTATGACCAGATTGAAGTATTTTAGCAGAGCGTGATCCTTTAAAGATATCTTGGCAATAAATTCTTGTTACTCGTTCATCTTTCAAAGTCCCAATTAAGTTAATAATCATTTTTGCCTCATTAGTTACATCTCTTTCTTCAATAGAAAAATTACCAGAATTTCTACAATTATCACATTGCTTAAGGCAAACTGATGGATCAATATCTTCATTGAAGTACTTTAAAACTTGCTGGCGTCGACATGTCGTAACATTATCACAATATGAGACTACTTGCTGTAATTTCTCTAAATGTTTTAGTTTATTTTCTTTGTTCAATGATTTATCTCTCTGGATCATTGTCTGTAGACTTCTAACATCTTTGAATGAAAAATAAGTTATACATTGAGCTGGGAGTCCATCTCTACCTGCTCTACCAGTTTCTTGATAATAGCCTTCAAGGGTTCGTGGAATAGTAAAGTGAATTACGAACCTAACATCGGGTTTATCTATACCCATACCAAAAGCTACAGTAGCACAAATAACTTGAACTTGATTATTTTGCCAGGCTTTTTGTATTTTTAATCTTTCTGATGGTGTCATTCCAGCGTGATAAAAAGCCGTTCTGATTTTTTGGCTAGCTATCTGTTGAGCTACCTGTTCACAGGATATTTTTGAATTACAATATATAATACCGGATTGGTTTTTAAAATCTGTTTTCAGACTGCTACAGATTTCATTGACAGTATTCTTTGATTTAGTACGAATAATATAATCCAAATTGGTTCTATTGAAACTCTGTTTTAATAATAAAGGATTTCTAACTCCTAAATTATTAATAATATCCAGTTGAACTTGTTCATTAGCTGTAGCTGTAAGAGCAATTAACGGTATTGTTGGATATTCTCTCTTAAAAAGCTTCAATTCTTTATAATCTGGTCTAAAGTCGTGACCCCAATTGGAGACACAATGAGCTTCATCAACTACTATTCTAGCAAGCTTATTTGTTTCGTATAATCTTTTAATTGCTCGTTTGCATTGTTGAGAAGCACTCATCATTTCTGGTGAAATATATACTAAATCTAACAATCCATTGATAAAAAGATTAAAAGTCTTTTTCCTTTGAGCAGCTGGACTTTTTGAACTTATCATAGAAGCTTTAATATTTATATTCAAAAGGTGTTCAACCTGGTCATGCATTAAAGATATTAGAGGCGATATTACTATTGTAGTTCCTGAGGTTTTCCCTGATTTTACTATTGCAGGTAATTGGTAGCATAGAGATTTGCCACCACCTGTTGGCATTAATACAAACACATCTCTTCCATTCAAAGTGGAATTTATTGCTTCTAATTGATTAGGTCTAAAACTATTCAGGTTAAAGCTATTTTTCAATCGAAATAATACTTCTGAACTCCATGGGAAAGATAATGCAGCATCCGACCTATCGTTAATGTTTGATTCTATGTTGATACTATGTTCCTTAGCGACCATGGTAGTTGTTACCTCATTGCTCATACATGTTTCAGATATCACCTGTAATTCGTCCTCTATGTGTTTCAAGTTGTTCTTTTGAGAGAAATTTTCTCTCTCCAAATCAAATATTTCTCTATCTAGTTCCTTTTGGGAAATAGGCAATTCTTCGGTCTCGCTATCTCCCGTATTATGGATCTTCTCTGATCCACTCTCTACCATTTCTACATCTGAGAACTGATCTATCAAATTATAAGAGAATGCAGATAGGTTACTATCTTCAATAATTAAATCTTGATTCAAATCTTCATCAGATACATTTATTATCGGCACATTTTCATTAGAAATGTTGCCTTCATAAGCAGTCTTTGACGGAGATAATAAGATTATACTTTCTTTTATGATTGGCAGATGACTGTTTTCATGAACACTTATATCAGCATCTGATGCTTCAATAATTTCATCATCATCGTTATCAACTGTATGTTCACTTTCTTTGTAATCAAAATCGTGAGAGGTATTATAGTAGCTCCCATCGACGAATTCGAGATCACTATCATGTACTGAATCTTCAGTATTATTCATATTTTGAGTTGCCAAGTAATTTTTTTCATAGTCATCTGGTTCATCTTTTTCAATTGAACCACTGGTTATGGTTGAATATTTTAAAGGTTTGGAGGCAGCCATTACATAATCAAATGGATCGTCTGCATCTGGTATCTTATAGTTAATAGTGTTTTTAAACCTTAAAGTTCTTTTATTATTACTGGTAATTGTGCTCTTGTATTCAGGCATTTTTCCATGGTTCGAATTTAACTGGACAACAGTATTTGATCCTATAATTACATCGTTAATTATTGGTGCTGCATCGGTTTGGTTAACCGATGTTGCTGTTGTTATATTTATACCATTCATTAGCATTTTTTCTTCATCTGAATAAATTGTAGTTGTATCAGCTGAATACTGAGAATCTTCATCCACAAAATTTTCATCACAGTCTAACTTTTGATCTTGATCCTTTTTAACATCTTCAGTAATTTCATTAGATGAAACATGGATATGTTCTTCTTTAATAATATCTTCTTTGCAAAGTTGTGTATTCATATCTGGTGCTGCAAGTTTTGGTACATCATTGTTTTTAATAACCTTTAAATTTGATAGAATTTCTTGATACTCTGCTATTTCATTTTTCAAGTTCAATAATTTAGTTTGTATTTCATTTAAAATCTTAAATTTTTTAGATTCTGGAGACAAAGAAGTAGACCCCAAGATATCACATTTATAACTCAACATACGATCTCGTTCTTCAAATAATCCAATAATAATACTTTGGATATTTATTATTTCCTGTAAATTAGATGGATTTGAAAGACCTAGTGCCGGCTTCTTTTTCTCATTTACTTTTACATCATCAAAGTTATTCAGCACACCTGTTATAATATTATAAGTAGATTGAGTTTCATACACTGAATCTTCATTTTTTTTTAGCCAAGCATACTCCTTATTTAGAGTATTTTGGGGTTTGTTGAGCATTATTAGATCATCTTTTGCTTTTTCTTTTTCTTTGCTTCTCGATACAAAATGATCTCTCAGTCTTTTAACGAATGCTGTAATGAATTGTTTCTCTCTTTCGCCAAATCAGTAATCGATCGAACTATATAAGGATACCACTGGCATAAATCTTACTACTACTCTCTACAATATATTTATGATATTTTTTAACCCAAACTTTAACCGCTGATTAAATATACATTTGGTTGAATTGATTGTTATAAATATATTAAGTTTATTTTAGTTTTCTTTAAAAATAAAGTACATATCGAACATTCTCAATTTTTGTTACGGAAACAAAACTCCGTACAAGTGAGGAATTCCTCTATCTGAAGAAGACATAAATCTGGGTATCTTAAAGATGTTGACATATTAATGTAGTGAGTTTAGTTGAAAACTATCGAGATATTGTGGTCCAAATAATGATAACCCAATTATTTGATATAGAAATTTTATGTTTTTAAACGCCGCAAGAATATTTATGTTTTTCTGCTCTAGGTTTATGTTCTGGTGGGTGATAAAGCTAGTTCGTTAAGTAAACATAAAAAATTAAATAGAGTTGAATTGTACCTTTCCTGTTCTCAGTAAATTTCAAGAACTGGAAATGAGTAAACTATTAAACTATATTCAAATAAACTTGTCTTTTTAACCTTTGTATTTCCAATTTTCATGACATGTCACAAATTCAAATTACTTTCATTATTGGTTGTGGTACCAATTTTCAAGTATAGTTACAGACTCTGGTTCTATAACTTTCTGATAAGATAAGTAAAATAATTATCTTATAGTTACATCTTAATTGCATTTAATGCTTTTCTATATTAGTAGGATACGAAGACGATATATCAACTACGTCAGATGAATTTCATTTTAGTTCTCCATCATCGGAAACAACGTAGTATGAAAGGTCTTCTGCAAAGATAGGATACCATTAGAGAGAACATAACTTCAAACAATTTGAGTATAAAGTTTGATGCTACCAATTGACGACTAATAAAATATCTAGAAGGTAGTTACCTACCGGGCAACGTTTGCTAAAATTACTGTCATTTTTGATATTAATCACGTGCTTCAAAATTAAATCTCACTTTTTCAATTGGGGGAATATAAGATTCAAGACCTTCATTCTGATAGAAAACAATCGGCATGACCAATGATTACACAAGTCATAAAGGAATAATCAAAATAGTATAATCAAGTGTCTTTACCTTTTGATTGTGCTTGATATTAAGAAAGCTTAGTGCGAATTGTTCTGCTTTGTGACTTCCATACATATTACATATAGAGGGCAAAATACAGAATCACAATTTTTGAATACGTGAAGAAAGTGTAGTATTTTTATACCATCCCCTTCCATAATGAGTGTCAACAACTGTCCATTAACGGTAAAAAGACATTTCTCGTCAAGTTTGATTATTTTAAGAGAATGGAAGCTTGTTGAAACAAGACGAATTGCAAAACAACCTGACTTTCAAATCGGTGGTGAAAAACCTTTATATATTCCAAAGAAAAGAAAAGTGTTTCCAGATTATAAATATGGAGAATCAAATTTATTCAAGCAGAGCAACCAAGGGCTATTTGGTGGTTCATTCATACAATTCGGCAACAATATCTCGGAAAGTAAGATTAAAACAAGAAGAACATGGTTACCAAATATTATTAAAAAGAGTCTTTGGAGTGAAACTTTGAACAAGCCAATAACTCTAAAATTGACCGCAAAAGTTTTGAAAACTATCACTAAGGAAGGTGGTATTGACAATTATTTGTTAAAGGATAAAGCTGCCAGAATTAAAGAATTAGGTCCAACTGGTTGGAAACTACGTTATTCCATTTTAAGTGCGAAAGATAAGCAGTTAAATCCTCCACATAAAGATGCCAAGACAGTGACTACCAATTCGGGAGAAGTTAAAAAGATATATTATGACGTTGAAGTGAATGGGAAGCCATTCAAAATAACTGTCGGAAGAAGACAGTTATTAAGTTTATTATTTGCAAAAGAACAATTAAACAAAAAATGTGATGGTATAGTTTATTCCCATAAAGAATTCATAGAAGAGTCACAAAAATCAACGATCAGTGACATACTATCTAAATTGGATAAGTATGGTTATGATCTATCTACGATATCTTTATAATGAAATAACAAAAAGTTTTAGATATTCCATCATAGATGCGACGATTAATGCATTAAAAAACACACCCTCCTTTTCCGCCACGATCTTCCCTTGCGTCGAATATATAATCATCCATATTACATGTAAATAAAATATCTTATAGTCCACCAATGAATAGAAACAAGATACTAATTATTAAATAATAGAATTACATTACCTTATTATATACATACACCTTAGAACAACTAGCATAATGATTTGGAGTGACTGTTATTTAAAGAACCCAAACACCACACGTAATAAAATTATTAGAAAGGTTATTTTTTTTTGTTTATTTTCTCCATATTTTCTAACTTTCTTGAAACGTTCAATGTAGTTATTCAAATTGAAGAAAAGTCTGAGAAGAATTAATTATACGTGTCACTAACATTTGGTGTACAAAGAAACATATTCACGTGACAATAAACAGAAATATTCTGAAATGAAGGTGAAGAAAGAAGACACTAGCTTATTAATAATTACCCTACTCACATATTTTCGAAATATTCAAATCTGGAAAATTGGAAAATTTAATAAAATCTGTTTGAAGTTTTAGAACTCATGCCTTTCTTTTATGATATTCAACAACTTAGAACTAATGCGTTAAGCTTCAACTTAAATATAGCTTTAGAGATGATAAAATTAACGACGAACTTACCCTTTCCACAGGTATACATCAGGACGTTAAAGCAGGTATATAATGAACGTCATCTGTAATTTCATACTAAATTAAATTATTATTGGTTTATTTAGTCATCTTTCTTGTCTTTTAAACGTATCCTTCTTACGCTTTAGTTTATAACGCTTTCTAAGAATATACAGACTCATACACACAAATAAAAATGGCTGTTAAAACTGGTATGTATATAGAATTCAGAGTAGTCGATGTGGAGATTAATTCATCTTATAGTAATGATACTAGAGGAGATTCTAATTTACAAATGCAATGAATGGACATGGAACAGAATAATCCATTGCTAATGTTAAACTGCAAAATTGTGGAAGAATATATCCTAGAGCAACTGTCTAGGTTATGATTGAGGGAAACCTTAGGTATCAACTTTCCATCTGTTTTGATACATCTAAGAACAAAGTCACAAATGTCATCAGTTTCACATTCAACTTGCAATCGTTTCCACAATATTTTTAAAAAGTTATAATTCTTTACTAACAAATTTTAATTAAACATTGTTCAACTATGATCAATTGATATTTTTTTTCAGGTATTGCCGTTGGTTTAAACAAAGGTAAGAAGGTCACCTCTATGACCCCAGCCCCAAAGATTTCTTACAGAAAGGGTGCTGCTTCCAAGAGAACTACGTTCGTCAGATCTATCGTCAGAGAATTCGCTGGTTTAGCTCCATACGAAAGAAGACTAATGGATGTTATCAGAAACGTCGGTGAAAAGAGAGCCAGAAAGGTCGCCAAGAAGAGATTAGGTTCCTTCAAGAGAGCTAAGGCTAAGGTCGAAGAGATGACCAACATCATTGCTGCTTCCCGTCGTCATTAAGCTGATTTGTAGTTTAATTTATAAATCATATAAGTTTAAAAAATAAATTAATAACGTAACAATAAGTATCCTATTTATATTAACAAGATCAAGTGAGTATCTCTGGCAGTAGCATTATCTTACTGTGCTGCTATAGATACTGCATCGAAAACAGCTACGTTGCTATATTTTATCTGTCATTAGCAATATATTATGACCTCTCAATCAACTGTAATTCCATTAAAACCCTGATCGAAGAATATTCATGAATTGTCTTACCCGCCCAGCTCATCGATTTTTTCTATAGGTAAAAATTTTCGCTTTCAAAAATTTTTTCTGAAATTTCAAAACATATAAAAGGAAGCTATTTTTAAGAAGAGAAAAACTAATTAAATTTATCTTAATCATTACCTTATTAGATATTTTTTACTTTGTATTAGCTTTATTTTGGTTTTAAAAGGGCAACAATGTCTTTTATAAATAGACACCCAGAGTCACGAAGTGTTCAGGAGAAATCCGGTGGACATATACATGGATCTAGTAGGATTTATCCTACTTTGTTTGTGTACGGTTATGCGAGTATACCTCGTATACACTGTCGTGCTCGCGGTTGATCTTAGAGCAAGTTGTTGTCGTTTTAATCCAATGTGGTTGGGCAAGGAAGAGTCTATCAATGCTGGGAGTTCTAATAATTGAGCTCTTTATTCGGTATTTTCTTCAAACATTTTTTTATGTATTAATTTTTTTTTGAGTAGATACATATATTTTGCACTTTTTTTTCAGTAATCGACATAATTCTTGTCTGTTGAGATGGCAGTGGCGAGGCTGCCGATCCCACGTAAAGCTATCTTGATGATCGGTTGTAAGACGAACAGAGAGTTTAAAGGGACATGTGGGGAGTTTACATTTTACCAAATCAAGCCATGTAAGAGGACGACAACTAGCTGTTATAAGTCTTTTGCAACCGTGTAATTATTAGTCTTCATTGCACACATTATATACAGTTAGTTTCTCACTTTTCACATTCCAGCTTCCGAGGTGAATATATTGCTATAAGCTAAGTAGACAGTAATATTCGAAATGCTGTTGCAATTAGTTCGATTACAGACAAAAGGTTACTATGTACCTGCGAGAATTAGCGCCAGCCTCTGAATACAATTTCTTGACACGCATATTTTATTATATGTTACAGTAAAGGATTCTCAACCTATATATGTATATCCACTTTGCTACGGTTGTTTGTCTGGGAATGGGCCTGTTTCTCTTCACCATTTCAGGCAATTGCGGAACTCTGAAACGTTGCTCCCGTCCAACGGACGTTTGTCTACGTTAATTTAATCTCAATTACCACAGTCTTCCGAAACAGGTATTGCCGGGTGTGTACAGGCAAATCGAACATCATGTCATTACACCGGTTTCGTGCGGGAAGAGAGAAAGATCCAGAGAAAGACATTTCAGAATATACAAAAAACAGACAAGAAGACCCTATCTTTTGCTAGAAATCAATGGAGCTCGAGAGTTAAAAAATACAATTTTCTGTTTTTTTCCCACAAGAATATCCGCACAATACATAAAGCCAAGTGATCGAGCTTTTTAACGGAATTCACATTTCTCATTCTTTCTTTGCGGCCGAATTACTGAAAACAGATAACCATATCTGTGGGTGCTACTCTAACGCAAAGCACGCCCTAGCAAATGATTAGTATGAGAACTACGGTAATTTGTTCTAAGAATGATTTCTAATTCTCATTCCTCGCTGATTTTCCCCTTCAAATCATATTTTGCGGGCGGAGCTCTAAGCACAGGGGTGGATCTTCGTTACTGTGAGCTGATCTCAAGTTTTGTGATATACCACCACAAACCGATTGTATTAGATCTTGAGACTTTGATGGCACGGCCGATTTCTGGTTTTGTTTTTGTGTCTTTTAATTTTTTGTTTGCGCGCGTTGTAGGCCCCGATGACACTTGGGAGAGTGGACAAAGAAGGGACAAGCGATAGTTTTATGTGTTTTTTTTAATACTTTTCATAAGAATTTCGAAACAGTGAAAAACGTTAATAAAAAAATGCGTTCGATACTCGATCTCGCTCATCATTATCCTAGTGGAACACTTCTTTGTCTCAGGGAACCATCAATCTCATTTTTGCATTCACTAGAATTTCGTAGTGTAGCAGGATATTGCATGAGTAATGTTCACCTGGTAAGTACATAAATTTCTCATTATTTGTCGATGAGCGTTTATCGTCCAGTTTAGAAAAACACATAGCTAGACTTAAAAGTTCGACATCGTTTTATATATATAGAAGAGGTTTCTTTGTTAAGAACAGTAATTGTAACTAATATGTTAGAACTTTGTATGTCCTAGCATAAGAACAAGCAAACATACGTTCGTTATTAGCATGGCAGAAGCAGTTCAACCGAATCTAGACAATAGTTATCTATTTTACCTATCCATCTCCGACGACAGATATTTAGCATCTGCCTGCCCCGACACCAAACAAAGCGAAAAGGTACCGAGAATGACCTCTAGCACAGCTCCAGCGACCAGCAGTTATAACGTCGACAGCATATTCGAGATTGACGACGAGAATATTAGCGCGTGTCCAGAGCTGGCACACAGCGGCTCCACTGGCGCAGAACTGACACCAGGGAATTCGATCCTGAGTGCTCCTACCAGTACAGTCGTGCCTCAAGATTTCATCAATGCTACACAACTAAACTACAGAAAATGGCTGTCCATGCATCTCGATTGCAAGTAACACCGTCGCTTCCGTCTGCATCCTGTATTCACGCATACACACATACATACCTATATATATATATATCTGTGCATAATACATGACCAATATAATGTCTGAACACTAACTAAACTGTCATCACCTCACATAACAATGCAATAAGACACCAAATATACATTCCATTTAGTTTACCCGCACCTACAAAAACCATGTGACCACTGACACCAACAGGGTTTAAAACAGACCAACCTTAAAGCAACAGCCCTTCACCTATCGGGCAAGAGTCGCGAAAAAAATACTCTCGGACAGCCAAAGTACATCCCCGTGCCCCCGCTGTCCCCAAATCCTTTACCCAAAACAGCATAGACGCGAAAACACACACATACATGCACGCACAGAGACAAAGCCGCAGACCCACCCTCAACACATATGCGTGCACGGAGCAGAGACAAAAAATAAAAATTCTTCATTTCGCGCAGCAACAACCCCAATCACCAAAAGACAGGCCAGACCAGACCGTACTTCTCGAGGACTTTCACGAATGCACCAATTTTAAAGAAAAGAAGAATGTCGCCGTCGAATTGAGATCCAATTACCGCATGGGGTAACTTATAACCAATATCCCATCGACAAAAAAAACAATAACAACAGCTCAGCTCTTTTCTGTGCGAAACGAAAAGCAAGCAAAGCGAATAGTATAGAGAGGTCCCTTCTTGACCTCAAACCCGTATTCTACCGAGTTGTCACAAATATCGAATTGAAATAGCAATATATCTTCTGCTAAATTGAGTTAACGAAACACCAACTACTGTTAAACGCCTTCTATGAGACTGCGTGTTTTCGAGTTTGTATTGGTGCCAGAGGTTGTAACGTTTGGTCAATTTTGGACACAATATTAGCTTTTGTAACAGCACTTTGCGTTACAACTTTCGTAGATTTCGTAGCTTTTGTCGGTGCTCTCTTCGAAAAAGTTACCTTTCCTGAGGTCAACATGGCTGACGGGAAAAATTACCCACGCACCCACATTAGTATGCTGGATATTCTGATAACATCGTTGCCAGCAAGTGAGTTCCTTGCTTGTTGTGCTGGATGAAATCTGGGCTGCTCTGTCGTGCACACACGATTGATGCAGTTTCGAACGTACTATGTCTAACTACTACTGCTAACACAAACACACAAACACACTTAGAACAGCATAGTCGTCACGTCGTATCAGCTTTTGGCGTCGCAAGAAAGGCCATGTAACTAACTTTGAATCATTTGACAACTCTTTAGTCTGCAAGTGAACATACTCTATCCTGTTTTTGTTTTCTTGAATTAGTATGGAGGTACGGTTTTGTTTTAAACTCGTTGTGTTTTGGTGATTTTAGATTACCTTCTCGTAATTGATCCTTTTGTGTTTATTTTAACCTGTTTTGGATCAAAAAAAACAATACTCAAACCTCTTTCTCTTTCCTTTGGTTGAAAGGTCCTCTTATTAGCATCACTACAACACGTAGAGTTTTGTAGGTTGATTTTTTTCAATTGTGTTTTTTTGGGCCTTGGTTCAATAAGGAGATATAGATCAAGAATAGTCGTTCTGATGCTTGATTTCGAGTTTTCGTAATTCTATAATTCGAGTTCCACTTTAGATCTATCCATATGCTTGATTATTTATTTTATATTCTATTTAAATTTTCCAGCAAATGTTTCTTGCCATATATATACAAGGTCCTATTCAATAATATCCTGGTTCTGATCACTTCTCAATCGTCATTATTCCAATTCTTTTCTTTTACCCTAAATTATATTATAATTGTAACAACATATAACTACAAGAACTGTCATTCAATACATCAGAACTAAGAAGGTTAAAATTTGCATACTCTGAAAAGGCATTCTCTATTTTGCTAGTAAACTCATTATTGTCATACATTTGTATTCATTCTTCCACCTATTTTGCATTATAATACATTCATTTCAAAAACCAGTCAATCAAACATCAAACAATATTCCTATATTTTAATATTTTTATATCATACTTCTCTCATTAAGCAAATACGTTTCTGTCCATTACTCCAGCCCACAATAACAAAAAATTATAATAGTTATGCAAGAATCAAAATTAGGACTAGTCGTCACTGCAAAGCAAACTTACTATCCAATTGAGTTATCAAATTCAGAATTACTCGCTCATTACGAAACTATCCAAGAATATCATCAAGATATAGCTTCAAACATCATCGAACAATCATCAAAGTATAAGCCAGACCCAAAGTTGATAGACCAACAGCCAGAAATGGAACCTTCTGCAACTCGTTCTACCATCGTCTCTTTTCTATTCGAATTATCTGTAGTCACAAGAGTCACTGACGGTATCTTCTTCCATGCCGTTAGACTATATGATCGTTACTGTTCAAAGAGAATTGTCTTGAAAGATCAAGCTCAATTAGTCGTCGCTACTTGTTTATGGCTATCTGCGAAGACTTGGGGTGGTTGCAATCACATCATCAACAACGTCTGTGTACCAACTGGTGGTAGATTTTATGGTCCAAACCCAAGAGCAAGAATTCCACGTCTATCAGAATTGGTTCACCATTGCGGTGGATTACATGTCTTCGATGAATCGATGTTTGTTCAAATGGAAAGACATATTCTAGATACTTTAAACTGGGATGTTTGTGAACCAACTATCAATGATTATATTTTAAACGTCGATGAAAATTGTTTAATACAATATGAATTATATAAAAGACAATTAGAATACAATAAAGAATGGAAGGCCAAACGTCAATCACAATCAACACAAGATAGTGACTCAACAATAAATGATCTAGAAGCTGAAAATAATAATGAAGACTCAGATGAAGATGGAGATCTAGATTCAAAAATCCAACTGATAAACTTAAAGAGATTTTTGATCGATTTATCAACTTGGCAATATTCTCTTTTGAAATACGAGCTGTTCGAACTAAGTAATGGGATTTTCTCCATAATAGATAAATTTACCAATCATGATCAAGGTCCATTTTTAATGTCTCCTCCAATTTCAGCTTCATACCAAGTACAATTATTAAACATTTATATTAACGCTATCATTAACGCTCCAGAATCTTTGATAGAAGTTTATAGAAAACAGACTGGTGTTATGGAATTTATTTCCCGTGTTAAAGATTATCATTTGGATCTACAAAAAAAGTTACAACTCGCTTCTTCTTTGGATTTATCAAGGAAAATGTCTGCCACAATTCCAAATGGAAATGGTACATTTTTCGATCGCAATGCTTCCCCATCATCTATTTATTCATCACAATCATATACTCCATTGAGAAACACTAGCGCATTATCAGAAAACTCGTTGTTCAGCACAACATCTGTAGATCAATCATCTCCTATTACTCCACAAATGTACATGTTTGGTCAATTCAAAACCGACAGTGATTGTGCTAGTACCATTAGTGTCAATAGTATTTCAAATCTGAAGAATTCTAACAACAGTAATGCAAATATTAATAGAATTAAAATGGATAATGATGATGATAAAGAAAATGTTGATCCTTATAGACAAATAAAAATGAAAAACAGTGTGAATTCAAAGAATAATAGTACAACTACTTTCTGTTCTCCAAGCAAAACAAAAGAAAGCTTGAGCAATAAGCCATCAATAATGTCTCTAACCCTTATAAATACCACTGGAATGGTATAAAAAATTTCATAAAGAATTAAATATATTTTTAAATAATACCTTAATATATTTTAGAATTTAAATACTGAGTTTCTTAGAACTTTTTATTCTATAGCTGGTAATTAATTGGAAGTTAAATGAATTATTTTTAATTACCAACAGCTTCTCAACCTTAGATCCAGAATCAAATAAAGCTAGTTGATCTATTTATCATAACATTTTGTTGCACTTTTGAGTTTCAATTAACTAAAAAATTCTAATTATATGAAACTACCAACCCTCCATGGTATAGTCATGTTCTATACCTGGAGTTACGCTTGTTATAAACTTTAAGAAAACCACTAAATACATATCAACCCTAATAGTGTTGCTCATGTCAATTTGTACATCTTCCCAGTCATCTTGGTTAGATTCTGATTCACCACCACAATCATGTTTTTTCTCTACCTTAGCATCCTCTTCTGCTTTCTTTTGCTTTACAGATGCGACCTTCTCAAGTAGAACTCTCATCACATTAGCATGCTTACAGGGATGGATAGAAACAGAAGCGATTGAGTTTTTATAAAATGGTAATTTTTCAATAGTGGCTGTTTTAGCTCTATAGTCAGGTGTGATATCTTCAAACATCTCATTCGCAATTAAAGGAGACCCATTACTACTAAAACCTACTAAATACATTTTCGGTACTTTGTATGAGGAAGAATAGGTTATATATAAATCATAATACCTCATGTTCGTCCTATCCATGCCGTTATCTATTAAATCGTCATCGTCCGTTAAATCCTCTAAACCCATACTCTCCATCATAGCATCGATATCATTAGACGCCGTAGGTCTACTGTTTTGATCTTTCTTATCTTCAAGACTATGTCTTGTCACATTAACAACATTATTAACTTCATCACTGACTAACCAACCTTCTTCTTCTTCTCCTTCTTCTCCCTCTTTGTTTGATAGTCCTTCTTCATAGTAGATATGCGACTTGTCAGCAACTTTATCATCGTCCTTGAAGCTAGTAAAAGTCTGTGCTCTTTGAGAGCTTGGAACTTTCCTTACAACTAGAAATTGTTTATCTTCAGGCAGAAAACTTCTATTACTAATATCTTTAGTGGCCTCGTTCCAACTCCAAATTGGAAACATATGGCATAAATAGTCACCAGCCTGTATAAATTCTTCTGGGGTAATCTCCCCAGTATTTAAAAAAGTCGACTTATGTGAAACTGGTGTCAAATATTCTCTCCAATTTCTAATAGTGGATCTTAACATTATTCTTAAAATTGTGTCTCTTCCTTAATATATTTGTGTATGAGTACTTTATAATTGCTTTTAGTATTTTATATCTTGTCTCTGAGTGTAATGCTACTCAGAACACTTTAATCTCTTCAAATTTACTCAACTTCAATATAACGGTATGATTTATAATCATATATTGATTCAGTAAAAACGTATATGTTAACTTTTACGTTTATCAATTTAATTAAATAGTGTTCGATTTTTTACTGAGAGATGACCTTTTTTGTCACACTCGCGATAACTTTAATATTCGATATCCATTGATTAGCCAAAAAAGCAGAGTTAATGAAAATCCTTTAATGGTTGCTGATGATTGTTGATGACTTATTCATGGTATTAATGGTATTCACAGTATTTAGGATTCAAATATAGTCCAATATAGTTTCTATTTATCTTGGTATCTTGAATAAGCAGGAAAAAAAGAGACATATCTATCGGTTTTTGAAGTGTCTGGACGCAACGTTTTTTTACAGTCGTGATAAGTTTGACTCAGATAATGACTTAGATCAAAGATAGTAATTAATTATTTACATTATTTTCCTTTGACTATTTACCATATATTCAATAATAATAGTTTCTAACATTCCTAAATTAATAATTAACACTATGCCTATAAAGTTAAGAAGAGGATCGACAAGTTCGATCAAGAACAGGAGTAGGAGTGGAAGTTCAAATAGAAATTCTGCCACTGGCGTCAACTATAATTCAAACTCCCCCAAATATAAAGCTATGCAGAAGCATTATCTAGAGGAGTTTGGCGATATATCAGATAAAGGACAAATCTACGGCAATGATGGTGATACTTACAGCCATTCAAGCAAAAATACTGGGAGGAATGAAAATAAAAGTAATAGGAAAATTCCAGCAGATAATTTCGGTAAACATTTGAGAGATTCCAAAAGATTTATTTTCACCTTAGGTGCATTTTTAGGTGTCTTGATAGCATTTTATTTTGGTGCTACTCATGTGCATAGCACTAACAAAGATTTATTCACTAACATGGTAAACTTTGAATTTTTGAACGATTATATAGATGATTGGAAGGATGTTATACCACAGGGTTTCCAATCATTTATTGCGGATTTTCCAGTCAATTTAGACTCAGAAGGGTCTTTCCAGTCAAATTTGTCAGGTGATTTCGCTGTAGGCAAGCAATTAAAGAAAGAATTACAGTTGAAGGCATTCCATCCCGTTGTTATGGTTCCTGGTGTAACATCAACTGGTTTGGAGAATTGGGGAATTGAAGGAGATGAAGAATGTGATAGCTCCCCTCACTTTAGGAAAAGGTTATGGGGTTCGTTCTATATGCTCCGTGTAATGGTTCTAGATAAAGTATGTTGGTTAAAACACGTAATGTTGGATCCTGAAACAGGGCTAGATCCAGCTAATTTTAGATTAAGAGCAGCACAGGGCTTCGAAGCTAGTGATTTTTTTGTTGCCGGGTATTGGATTTGGAACAAAATTATTCAGAACTTAGGTGTCATAGGGTATGACCCAGATAAGATGACAACAGCAGCATATGATTGGAGATTATCATACCAGGATTTAGAAAGACGTGATAAATATTTTTCTAAGCTAAAACAACAAATCGAACTTACTTTCGAATTAAATGCATCAAAATCTGTGCTTATCGGCCATTCCATGGGGGCACAGGTAGTATTTTATTTCTTAAAGTGGGTTGAAGCTGAAGGTCCTAATTATGGTAATGGAGGACCAGGTTGGGTTAATAAATATATTGACTCATTTATCAATGTCTCTGGTACATTGTTAGGTGCCCCTAAAGCTGTGCCAGCACTAATAAGTGGAGAAATGAAAGATACTATTCAATTAAATGCTATCGCAATGTATGGTTTAGAGAAGTTTTTCAGCAGAAGAGAGAGATTGAATTTACTAAGAACCTGGGGAAGTATACCGTCCATGTTTCCAAAGGGCGGAGATCTGATCTGGGGTAATCATACATTTTCTTACGAAGATCTCGCATCTAAGAATTCGACTTCTATCCTTACATCATCTTTCGGCCCATTTATTAAATTAGAGAAGAGTAAAAATCCTTCAAGTAAAAAAAATAAAACAAAAAAGCATATGAAAACCACTAATGATAAAACTGAAATTGTGGACTTATCAATGGAAGATTCTATTAATTTAGTGAAAAATATATCTCCTTCTTGGTTACAGAAAAGAATTGATGAGCAAAACGATTATGGTTATGCTAATTCATGCGAAGAATTGCTACAACATGAAAAAGACCACAAATATTGGACAAATCCACTTCAGGTACCATTGCCAAATGCGACAGATATGAAAATCTATTGCATTTATGGTATTAATAACCCAACTGAAAGAGCTTATATATATAAAGAAGGCGGAGATGGTGATTCACTAAACATGACGATTGATTATGAGAGCGCCAATCCTGTCTTATTTACTGATGGAGACGGTACTGTTCCTTTAATGGCGCATTCATTATGTCATAAATGGGCCCAAGGCAAGTCACCTTACAATCCAGCGAATATGTCAGTAACTATTATAGAAATTCAACATCAACCTGATAGATTCGATATCAGAGGTGGTCCAAAATCCGCAGAACATGTTGATATTTTGGGTTCTTCAGAATTGAACGAATACGTGTTAAAGATAGCCAGTGGTTTAGGTTCTACAGTGGCTAATAAACTTTTAAGTCCCCTTAAAGAATGGGTTGAGATGATCGACTTTCCAATGTAGAAAATCAACCAAGTACCATAACTATCACCACAGAAAAACTCAAAACAACAACTTTTATAGACACTTTCCATTTTTGGAATAACTTTATATGCCATTTAGATACTACAATTCAAATATAATAGATACATAAACAAACCATTCGTACATTAAACATAGCTATATAAGCATATTGTACTTGCACAATATCACGTATATAGACAAAACATCGAACTGCCACCCTATATAGCCATTTATTCACCTTGCAATAAGAAAAATTATGATTGCACTAAGCAAAGATTCACATCCAGCATTCGATGCAGTACACTGTTTGATACAGAGATGTAAGAAATAAAAAGAGAAGTAACGTTAGGACTCTTCTAAACCTCTTCTAAGTAGCCACATGAGAGAGAGAGAACTAGTAGAATAAAGCAAATACAAATGAACGTGTTTTGCACAGACTTGAACCATCAATTGCAAGAAGTTTTTACTTGTCTATTTTTTTGCTTCGACGATGTCTTTGTAAAGTGACCTCTTAAACGAGCAATCCATCCATTCACCACCAAGCCTCTGGGCACAAGATAAAATTTTCATTTGTTTTGGTTCAAATCACTCTGCAGACGGCGATGGTTACTACAATGTTGTAGTTGCTTGTTGGCTTGCTCAAGTGCATATATATTTGATGAAAGATTTGTGGGAAGGACCTTAAGATTCGTAAGATTCGTAGCTGCTTAAACGGTGGATCCAGGACTCTTGAAGAACGTAATGCTGGAGGACTGATTGGGCTTGATCTTGCTACGACCGATATCTCATAGATAAATATCGTTATACGCACTAACTATCCAACTTTATTTCGGAAGGTTAAGCAGATTGTCAGTCAGTTTGTGCAGTGAGAGCCAAGACATTGGGTAGCTTACTATCTGATTCTTCACATTTCGTTGTGCATAGTTTGTGGCGATTCTTTGAATTACCTTCGTAAGCTCTTAATTGTCAGTTGCAACAGATGTCTTATAGTAATCACCTTTTAATCTGAAGATTTTAAAGTTCAACTATCAACACAAAGATATATTTATATAAGAAAGTGATTTTATTTTATAGAATGTTATAAAGTGCAAGTGTTCATATATTTTCAATTGGTATTTACAACAGAAGTAGAGACAAACAAATCTGCAACGATGAAGTGTATTTCTATTATTGTTTTATTGGGTTTATTGGGCTATTACATGAACACCCTTTACACCACTTGGTTACCAACCAACTACATGTTCGATCCAAAGACATTGAATGAAATATGTAATGGTGTCATATCTCAATATAACACCACTGATTCAAAATTCGATGTTAAAGTCATGTTAAAGGACATAAGAAATGAATTAGCTTCTCATTATGGTGAAGAATATATCAACAAGTACGTCGAAGAAGAATGGGTTTTCAACAATGCTGGTGGGGCAATGGGCCAAATGATCATCTTACATGCTTCTATCAGTGAATATCTAATCATCTTTGGTTCTGCCGTCGGAACAGAAGGTCACACTGGTGTCCATTTCGCTGACGATTACTTCACTATCCTTCACGGTGAACAACTTGCAGCTTTACCAAATGCTTTAGAGCCAGAAGTTTATAAAGCAGGCCAAACTCATCATTTAAGAAAAGGTTTCGCTAAACAATACGCCATGCCAAGTGGTTCATTCGCCTTAGAATTGGCTCAAGGTTGGATTCCATGCATGCTTCCATTCGGTTTCCTAGATACCTTCTCTAGCACATTGGATGTGTACACATTATACAGAACTGTCTACTTAACCGCTAGAGATATGGGTAAGAACTTGATTCAAAATGGTAAATTCTAAACAACGACATATCAATGCTAGGAATTCAAACATAATCAAAAAACCCATAGAACCATCTCTTCCGACCAGAAGAATGACTAAAGCAACTTTCGAAAGGGCTCCATCTAACTTGGCTCTACATAAAAGATAATTACTTAAATATATATATGTATATCTAAATACATATCAGATATTTCTTTCCAGTTCCAACTTCCCTTCAAATGACAGCTATTTCAAACGGCAAAAACGACAACAACTCAATAACCAATCTAATTAACCATTGTGCCTATTGTATGATCATCAGTTGACCTTCCGAAGTGGTTAAACTACGTCAAGAATCACTTTAAGTTGAACCGAACCGTCACCTTTATATTCACTACAATTCCAATTCATTCGTAAATAATGATGAATACTGTCGTTCAACGTGATTGCTTGATTTTTCAACACACTCACACAGACCGAGAGGGTCTCTTGTAACAAGTCTTTTGGTAACTCGAAGGTAAACCAAACCCATTTAGAACCCTTTGCCTTTATACATGGGGTTGGCTTCTTGAATGGTTGATAATTGGTATTTGAATCAGGTTAGCCTTGCATATCGTTGTTATTGTGCCATTGAAAAGTAAAGCGAACGTTTCGAAGGGGAATAAACAGTATTGCATTCTGGTTTTATTATTTTGAAGAGATCCTAATTAAAATAAAAAAATATCACCTATATATACATATATATCCAGATTCGTTTAGCATTGAAACAAATATGAGCACTCCTGTAAACATTACCGATTACACCAAGATCCCAACACAGGCTGGCGTTTCTCCAATGACTTCCGATCAAACTGATGAGTCTTTTTGGTCTTCAAATCCGATCTCCAGTTTTTTCATCGATACTTACAGAAACGTACATCAACATAGAGAATCTTTATCGTTGTCGAATCCTGGTAGTGTCGAGGATCTAAATAAAGAAGTGGCCAGAGACGTCTTTTTGAATCAATACGCTTTCACTGGGTTAAGAGCTGATTTGAATAAAGCTTTTTCTTTGAACCCTGCTTTCCAAACTTCTCATACTTTTTCTATTGGGTCAACCAATTTACCTAGTTATGCGTTCTCTGCTTTGTTTGCCAACGACGATTTGTTTGTGCAAGGTAATGTCGATGCTGATTTCTCCTTATCAGGTAGATTGAATTATGGTTGGAATAAACATAATATCTCAAAAGTGAATTTGCAAATCGCACATGGTCAACCTACTATGTGTCAGTTGGAACAAGATATTAAAGGTTCTGATTTCTCAATTAATTTCAAGACTTTGAACCCAACTTTCCAACTTTTGAATGCTAGTGAAATTTTCACCGGTGTTGCTGTCGGTTCTCTATTACAAAACGTCACTCCAAATTTAGCATTAGGTTTAGAAGTTCTATACTCAAGATCTCAATCTGGTACCCCTGCTGATTCAGGCGTTTCATATTTAACCCGTTACGTCTCCACCAACAAAAATTGGATTTTTTCGGGTCAATTACAAGCTAATGGTGCTGCCATCGCCTCATTTTGGAGAAAAGTCTCTCCAAATGTCGAAGCTGGTATCGAAACAACTTTACAAGCTGGTATGATTCCAATCACTGACCCTGTAGTGGGTACCCCTGTCGGTATTCAACCAACTATCGAAGGTTCTACTACCGTTGGTGCAAAATATGAATACAGACAATCTGTCTATCGTGGTACTATCGACTCAAATGGTAAAATTGCTTGTTTCCTAGAGAAGAAAATTTTACCAACCTTATCAATCTTATTCTCTGGTGAAATTGATCACTTCAAACAAGAAAGTAAATTAGGTTGTGGTTTGCAATTCGAAACAGCTGGTAACCAAGAACTATTAATGATGCAACAAGGTTTAGATGCTGATGGTAATCCATTACAGGCCCCACCTCAATAAAGTTAACATGAACCATTAAACATTTTAATTGACTCCATGTAACTTCTTTTCCATTTTTTTCAACTTTTTGACGTATTGTTCTTTTTGAAGTGAAAAGAATACTACTTTAAATTATAAATACAACTCAAAAGATATCCTTGTGTATAGCCTTTATATTAATAGTAACAAGTAATTATTATAAGTTTATGAACTTATTAACTCAATATATGCTCCTTTCTTAGAAACTAATTAAAGACTCAATCAAGCGTGAGAACTGCAAATTAACATTCATAAGCATTTTAAGAATTCATATATAGAAGTATAGAATTATATATTGTTAATATACTATGATCTTCTTTATAATTTAATGTTTCTTAAAACGACTTCAATGGAGTACCCGTCTGGATCCTTTAGGAAAGCAATGTTCTTCATTTTACCTTGATTGAACTTTGGAGCCCATTGGATCGCATCACCATATTTGTTTTCAATTTCTTGACAGAAAACTTCTGGCTTATCCATCACTACACAAATATGACCATAGCCTTGTGGTTCAGCGTTGCCAGTGTGATAATGGAAGTCTGGATCATCTTCAGTTCCATAGTTGTGACATAATTCGACAACACCTTCGGTGGTTCTCCATCCCTCTCCTTCAGTTTCCTTGTAACTGAAGAAGTAATTTGTAAACTTAGCAGTTGGAACGTCGAAAGTTCTAATTAATTTCATACCTAAAACGTTAGTGTAAAAATCAACAGATTGCTTTGGGTCTTTGATGCGGTACATGGTATGGTTCAACTTTGGACCAAGATTTTGTGGACTTTGGTATGCTAGAAGTTCAATCCAGTATCCATCAGGGTCTAAAATGAAGGCAATATTGTGCTGTCTACCTTCTTCTAGTTTCTTCTTAAAAACAACGTTCTTGGCTTCTAACTCAGAACAGTATTTCTCGATATCGTAAACAGAGATACATGTGTGGCCAAAACCACGATGTGGTTCAACATTGCCGTTGTTGACTTTGTAGTCTGGATCATCTTCAGTACCCCAGTTGTGGGTCAATTCTAAAACACCACTATAGCCAAATATGTTATCGCCAGAGACAGAAGCTTCTACTTCTCCTGGGAATTTCAAAAAGTACAAACTGAATTTCATGTCTGGGAAATCCTTCTTCATATACAACTTCATGTTCAACTTCTTCTCATAAAACTCAATACTTCTGACAGGGTCCTTAATTCTGTAGCAGGTGTGGTTCATCAACAATGAAGGGTCATTTTGGGCAGATTCGATTTTGGTTGTGTACAAACTCATTTTTCTTCAAATTGGCTGTAAGGTTTCACCAATTGGGCACTTTGTATCTTATAGTCGGCAACAAAACAAGAACTGCACACCTGCAATGGCTGGTTTCTTATATACAATATACAATTTAACAATTTCGAAAAGGTATTTGTGCCATAACTCTCTGTTTCTCTGTTACTAATCCTCAAAAGTTGAAAAATAGTTGCTTACATAACGAATATGGTTGTTATTTAACAATGAAATAACAACCATAATTAGTAATGGTACTTATGAATACGGTCAATTCAACGCAAGGATTGAACGATATTATGAATTGGGATATATATTAGTAATTGAGAAACTGCACTGCAAGCTTTAATTTCTGGCTACTCTATGGTGTACTCATTTAAAGGTTTGTTGTTCCGCAAAATTGTAAAAACATATCAATCTCTTTGAGTATATACATATATATTTGTATGCGACAAAAACGGTTAGAGGTTCCAACTAGCGTACAGAAGTCGGTATTACCTTTCCAATTTTTTATACAACTGTGGAACCATTTCATTTAGCCACGATTCATTTGCAATTGGGAGTATCACTCGAGCATATTCCTTTGTAGTCAACATCAATTGCTGGAACAATATATGTTTCGTCGGTTTTCGGCCTTCTTCCATATGGGATTTTTGGTAGACAACACTAGACGGGTGTATTAGAACTTCGAGTCCATTATTAGCTTTCCCTTTGCCAATTGTTCTATATCCGGTGGTACCCAACTTGGCAATATTCATGGGAAATCCAGTTATAAAGCACTTAGAAATTTTAGAAGTTATATTCATATTTGTTATATCAGGAATTTCCTGACGGGCTTTTATATTTAACGCAACTAAACCTAGCCTCTCACTACATTTCCACAATTGCTCTCTAATGTTTCTTACTCTACATAACGTCTTGTACTGGACTTTATGATCTTTGCACCAGAATTTAGAATAATCAGACTCGCTCCATTGATCATAGATTTTAAGATAAAGCAAATGATCACTATTAGAATCACCAACAACTCGATTCATAGCTTCCTTTGACGAACCAATAAACATGGATGAAACTTCTTGAAGCATTGCGACAATAGTTACACATTCTTCCAAAACACCTTTTGTGGTTTCATTAGTGGCGGATGTGTAAATAACCTTTGCAAATTCTGGTTCACATGGAAATTCACACATTATTCTTCCAAGCCTCGTTATAGAACCGTTACTGTTCAAAGCTCCTAATATATATAATGTCTCCAATGCTTTCGATAATGACTGGATACTTGGTTTGTCCAGTAAAGGAAATCCAATCAAATCGCTGACACCTAGTGATAATAATAATAATACAATATTTGATATATTAGTCCTTAAAATTTCCGGCTTTGGCATCATTTCTAGTTCATTATAATATGACCATTTGGTAAACAATCTAAAACATTTACCTGGGCCTACACGACCAGCTCTACCAGCTCTTTGATCAACAGATGCTTTAGAGCAAGGTACAGTGAGTAATTGTGACATCCCAGTAGATGGAACATATGCGTTTTCTTTTACATAACCAGGATCAATCACGTACTTTATACCGTCGATTGTTAATGAAGTTTCGGCAATATTCGTTGCAAGAACGACTTTACGACATCCATTTGGAGTCTTTTGGAATATTCTATCCTGTTGTTCTTGAGGCAAATTAGCATATATAGGCGTGATAAGCATCTGGGGTATGCTTGAACCTAATTTAGCTATTATCGCCTCTAAATTTTCTCTTACATTTTCAATTTCTTCTTGACCTGTTAGAAACACCAATATATCACCTGGTAGAGCTTGTGTTGTATGAATTTGGAATATGGTTGTAATAGCGGCATTCATATAATTAGCCTCAGGCTGAACTGTATAATGTATATCAACTGGATAACGTCTACCAGGGACATTGAATATAGGGCATTTATTGAAAAAATTTGAGAATTTTGTTGAGTTCATTGTAGCAGATGATATAATCAGTTTCAAATCTGTTCTATGTAACAAAATATTTTTTAGAAGACCTAACAGGATATCCGTTGCTAATGTACGTTCGTGAGCTTCATCAATCATGATACAGGAGTACCTGGATAACATCGGGTCGTTCAAAAACTCTCTCAATAACATACCATCTGTCATGTACTTTAATAAGGTTTTATTAGGTGTTGTTTTATCGTCAAAACGAATAGTATATCCTACCTCTTGCCCAAGAACAGCATTCATTTCGTCAGCTACTCTTGAAGCGACAGAAGTAGCTGCTACTCTTCTTGGCTGAGTGACTGCAATTTGGAACTTCCCATTTTGAGTATAATTTTCTTCTATCAAATATTGAGGCAATTGTGTTGTTTTACCAGAACCAGTTTCACCAACTACAATTAAAACTTGATTTTCTTTAATAGCATCTAGCAGGCTTTGCCTGTATTTATAAACTGGCAGCAATTTCCTTGACTCTTGGATGGCGACTATCCTATTTTCTTCCATATTCAATTTTTCCCTTAAATTTTCCAATTCTGCATCTTCTTCTCCACTTGAAGTATCCTCATCATTTTCATCATCTAACATATCTTCTTGATCACTAGTGAAATCTATCATTGCTTCTTCATCAAAGACATAGTCATACTTTTCCGAACCTTTAACCTGAATGTTGTCTATTTGATGACCAGCATCTGTCTTCACTGCATTCCGTATCTGATTGTCTTCCCATATTTCACCTGGGTTACGTTGTCGTTTGGAACCATCGTATTCGTTGCCATATAGGGTTTTCCTTTTTTTATCAGTTGGAGAACTGCTGTTATCAGCATCATCATGTGCCAATGTGTAATAATTAGTATCCTCTATGGATCGTTTGCTATTGATCAGCTGAACTAACTCTCTCTTCAATATAATCTCCGACCTTTCCCTTTCTGATAGATTGTCCCATCCATATTTTTTTATGTCATCTTCTAAAATCTCAAGCTCTCTTATCAGCAATACGAATTTCTCTTTCTCTCTTCTTCCAAGATACTCATGTCTTGCCAGTACCCTCAATTCATCCATATTTTCATTAACCTTGCTTCTAATAGCATCTGCACCGTGATGATCAGAAGCATACTGGTGTCTTTCCAACCCCTGATCTTGTTTTTCTGTTTTTTCTTCCGACAAAGCATCTCTCGAGACTTCTGCATCCCCATCCACACTATCATCTTCCACAGATTCGTATCTAGCTTTCACTCTCCTCTTCCCCACTCCTTCCCAAATCTTGGTCTCATTTCCCATTTTGCCAAGAATAGTTTCCTTCTTGAAAATAATGTACTGTTATCTACGGCTGAGACTTAGTTCAAATACGTCTTGGGGTGTTACCACTAGAAAACAAACTGAAAAGAAGTACGTTTTAATATTAACTCATCTCAGATCATCTCATCTCATTTCATCTCTTTTTATGGTTGTTACAAATTTCAGAATTTTGAATGAAACCCTAAAAAACCCGTAAGACGTTCACATTTGAAGCTCATCTCAAACTCGAAAATGAAAAATTTGATGTTTAAGATCTCTGATGATGAGATGAGTTAAGGCAATATAAGGAACCGTTTGTATTTATCGAGGATGTCAGGATCAGTTGGACCAGAGGTTTATGTTTCAGGATAGTGGTGCTATTGTGGTGTGGCCAAAATCAGTTTCTGAAAGTTGAGTTTCGGAATTTTATTTAAGAGCAACAGTTAGGAATTTCGAACACTGCCTATATTTTTATTCGTTTTCTTTTTAGAGAAGGAGAAGCATTGAACAGTATTTTTCAAAGGGTTGGGCTATAATATTTTGTATTGCAACACACTATGCCGTTGGTGGACTATATATCAAATGAGGAAGCAGAGCTTATGCGTGTTGCTAACGCTTCTTCGCAGCGGAGGAGATCTTCTGTTGTGTCCATGGAGTCTGGAAAGACAAAATATATGCCGCCTTGGACTACTCCCTATATTATCGGTATAGGTGGTACTTCTGGGTCTGGCAAGACTAGTGTTGCTAGTAAATTGGTCTCAGAAATCGATGTTCCTTGGACGGTATTGATCTCCCTGGACAACTTTTATAAGCCCTTGGATAAAGCTCAACGGAAGAGGGCCTTTGAAAATAATTACGATTTTGATGAACCAGAAGCTGTGGATCTGGATTTAGCATATCGATGCATTCTTGCTTTGAAGGAAGGTAAGAAAACTGAGATTCCTGTTTACAGTTTTGTTCACCATAATCGAGTCCCAGATAAAAACATCACCATATATGGAGCAAGTGTAATTGTCATCGAAGGTATCTATGCTTTATACGATAAGAGATTATTAGATTTGATGGATTTGAAAATATACGTCGATGCAGACTTGGATATTTGCTTGGCGAGAAGATTATCAAGAGATATCATCACTAGAGGTAGAGACTTAAGTGGTTGTATTCAACAATGGGAAAGATTTGTCAAACCAGACGCTGATAAATATGTTAAACCAACTATGAAGAATGCTAATGCCATTATCCCTTCAATGGCTGATAACCAGGTAGCTATAAAATTACTAATCAACCATATTAAATCTAAATTAAAACTAAAGTCAGAGGAACATGTTGAAAAATTACTGAAATTAGGTGGACTCGAGTCTAAGGATTCGAAACCTTTATCATATTACAAGAATATTTTTCAAATACCAGCTACTAACCAAGTTAAAGCATTGAGAACAATGTTATTAGATAAGAATTTGAGTAGAGACGACTTCGTTTTTTATTTTGACCGTGTTGCCACTATTTTACTATCAAGTGCATTAAATAATATCAATATCCAATCTAGAGTTACTATAGAGACTCCGGAAGGTCACCATGAAAAAAATATGATCAGATGCGACTTTGATTCTGTTATTGCAGTTAATATTATCCGTTCTGGTGACTGCTTTATGAGTTCCTTGAAAAATACTATTCCAAGCATAGCGATCGGTAAGCTCCTAATCCAATCAGACTCACAAACTGGCGAACCTCAACTGCACGCTGAATTTCTTCCTCCAAATATTCATCTATGTAATTCCGTCCTGCTAATGGAGGCTCATGTCATTACAGGAGCCAATGCCATCATGGCAATTCAAGTGTTATTAGATAACGATATTTCTTTAAAGAATATCAAGTTAGTCGTTTACATGGCCACAGAAGTTGGTATCAGACGTATCTTAAATGCATTTGGCTCTAGTATTCAAATTTATGTTAATTTCATTATTTCAAATGAAAAAATTAAAAGTGGTAACCATAATTGGGCAGTCACTAAGTTTATTGACACAAAATATTTCGGTTGCAACTAATCTTCTAACCAAAAACATAATATGCCATTTAAATGGGACTGAAACTCCCTCGCTACAATGTTCCACACCTTTAGTTCCACACTAACATAAATAATTATTTATCTCTAAATAATCGAGCATTTAATAGATCATTAATCAGGAACTTCTCGAGTTCAGCTCTTATTTCACAAAGAACAACTATTCTGAACAGAACAGTACTCGCAAATCAGTCAAATAACTACATCGATGCCATTATAAGTTATTCACTTATTCTTAATTGAATACAATAATGGGTTGAAGCATACTAATCGATGTTCATTTCCTTTATTTCAATTTTTGAAACTTTGCGATGGATCGATGAGTTGAAAAATAGAACTGTATATAAATTAGTACATGCAATATTTGAATAAAACAGACATTATATCTAGCTTGTTTAATGTAGTTATGCTAAAATAGGAAAACATAAGAACAGAGTCTAATATAAAGATGGTTAGCTACGCAGGAAAACTTGTTTTAGCCCCTATGGTAAGAGCTGGTGAACTTCCAACAAGATTATTATCGATTCAGCATGGTGCTGATCTGGTTTGGTCACCAGAGATTATAGATAAAAAATTAATACAATGCCAAAGAAATATCAATGATAAATTAAATACTATTGATTTTATAATACCTTCGAATCCGAATGCTGCTCATAATGCGAATAAACCACCCGTTTTGGTCTTTAGAACATATCCAAAGATAGAGAAGGGAAAATTAATATTTCAGATGGGTACTGCATCACCAAATTTAGCAGTTGAAGCTGCTTTGAAGGTAATCCAAGACGTAGATGGTATTGATGTAAATGCGGGATGTCCAAAACATTTTTCTATCCATTCCGGAATGGGTGCTGCGTTGTTGAAGACTCCTGAGAAACTGTGCTCTATTCTTACAGAATTAGTCGCAAAGGTTGGAAAACCATATAACAAACCTATTAGTGTCAAGATTAGAATTTTAGATAATGAAAGCTCTACACTGGGTCTTGTTAAAAGCTTGTGCAAAACAGGAATAGCTAATTTGACTGTTCATTGTAGAACCACACCTATGAGAAACAGAGAAGCACCAATAAGAGACTACATTCCCGAAATCTACAAAATATGTGCATTTAATAACGTCTCATTAATAATGAATGGTGCAATTTCAAACAGAAAAGAATTTGCTGAAATACTAGAGGCGTCACAGTTTCCAAAAGATGTTGGGGGTATGATTGCTGAGTCAGCAGAATCAAATCCTAGTGTATTTAATAGAGATCCATTAGAATGGTACGATGTTTGTAAAGAATATATTCAGATTACAAATGATTTTGAGAACCATGTAGGAAATACAAAGTATATGCTAACAAGAATAGTACCAGGCAAATCAAAATTCTTCCAATATTTTGCAAAATGTAAGACTTTGGAAGAAATAAATTATGTATTACAAAAAATGGGGAAAGATGGCTCTGTGATCGAAGATCCAATGCCCTATCTTGATGAGTGTAGGGAAGCAGAGAAACAGGTAAAAAAAAACAGAATAATAAAAAGTCATTACAAAGTCAAAATAATAAACGTCCACCAAGCACCCTTGAGGACCAAGAACACACAGGAAAGAAAACAAAAGTATAAACTATTTGAAACTTGAAATCCGAAGGTTAAATATTCTGAATTATTGTTACACACAATATCAATGACAAAAAAATATATACATGTAATATATAGTAGTATCCATATAGTTTGAGATAACAGGATATAAATTTCTAATATCATTTTTGATTTGGTTATTGGTTAAGTGCTAAGTTTTATTAATACTCTTCGTTAATGTACCAATAATATAACTCTTATCTTCATTCGGTAAGTCCTGAAGAACACTTAATATGCCAGATAAACTTTCTTCATGATTTTTCTCAATTGAGTCAGTTAGGAAATTACTCATAGATAAAGTCTTCAAGGATTTTACTTTTTTCTCTACCTCATGAGTATTTGAATCAAGCCAGGTTACCACAGACCTATCGTCTTCAACATCCAAATCCAAGGGATACCAAGAGTATAATAGTTTCGTTACATCTTTCCTTGGTGAATCGCCTAATGAACTTTCCATCGTCCTTAAAATGTATTCTTCTTGCAATTTTCTTTTAAGCCGCCAGAAGAGGAAACGACGAGAGTTAACCCAGACTAGTTCTTTCTTGATAACATTTTTAGCCAACATACGACTTGTTTTATCGTGAAGATCAAAAAATTGTGCCGCTATGTGCTTATATACAGGCATGATCTCATTCTCTCGGTTTTGTAATCTATTGGCTAAGACACGATATCTTTCGCTTGATAGAGATCCAGTTAATAATTCATTTTGCAAACTTCTATATTGTTCATCTAATTGAGACATAGTTTTCAGTAATTTATTCCTTCGAAATTTAATGCCAACCATACCCTCTGGTTCTAAAACACTGGCTCTAGAAGTAACATCTGCATACAATTCCATATGATCAGGATTAATCGACGGTTCCATAACTACCCAAGAACCTCCTCGTAATTCACCATTTGGTGGGATATATATCATTACAGGTTGTTTATAATCGTTTAAGGAATCAACAATAAAAGAACCGTATTTTAATATTTCTCGATACATATCTTGTTGACCACCAGAAAAGCCTCGCCAGTTAGCCAAAATAATCAAGGGGAGCTGTTCACCGTAATTAAAATCATTTATGGTCTGTGCTGTTTTAAATGCTGAATTAGGATACCAAACTTGTCCAGCTTCATGAGTTATCGATTCCATTGATTTTGGATTGGCGGGATCCGCTGGAATAACCGTTTCAACTGTTCTGACATCAACGCCGATTACTCCAACGGGAATGCCTCCTAACCGTGCTCTACCGACAACAACTCCATTCGCCCAACCTGATAAAGTTTCAAAAAACGAATCTTTATCAAACAAACCATGCTCAAATATACCTTCTAAAGTGCGACCTCTTATTAACCATCTTATATCATAGGTATCATTAGAGCTTGGGCTATACTGAACGTCTCTGTCCCAACTATCAGGCGAGTTCACAATTGGAACGGGATTATTACGCTTTTTAGGAATATATGATAACCATTTAACTATAGATTCAACACCAGCTAAATCATCAGAAGAAACTAAATGAGAGATACCATTTTTATACATGATCTGAGAACCACCTATCTGGAGGTTTGAGCTATATACGTCTCTTCCCAAAACTTTGTTTATCGCGGCTGCTCCTGTTAGAATAATTGGCTTATTTTCTACTTGTATAGTTCTCTGACCCAATCTTACTAAATATGCGCCGATTCCAACGGAGCGACCGGTGACTAAAGTGATAGTAAATATATCCCTATAAGCTCTTGATGTGGTACCAGCTATTAAACCAGATCCCTTTAAAGATTCCACACCAAAATCATCTGATGAACCAATAATTGCCTTTATGATGTATCTAATCTCACCATTTTTAGTAATTTTTTCCAGTTCAACAGTCTTTTCTTTTCCCATCCTCTTTAAGTCATTAAAACTAGATTCTGTTAAATATAAATAGTTAAAGCCCCTAGTTACATCTTCTAGATCTTTCCAATCAACATTTAATAGCGGAACAAGTTCTTCAGTAATACCTATTCTTGCACCCGAATTTGCTGAAAGATATATTCTTGGTAGACCATGTTTTAAACAATATTCAGTAACATTATTAAAAAATTTATCTTCAATAGGTCCAAAAGATCCCATTTGATAGGATAGATCGTTAGCTATAATGACAATATATCGCCCATCTTTATACTCTGGGGTCTTCATAGAAATTTTAAAAGCTACCATACCGCATTGGTTATTTCCCGGTGCCCTATTGCTTTCCACTAAATTACCACTTGCATCTTCAATTAATTCACAGCATGTAAACATATCACTAGGGAGTGTTTGTATTGGAAAGTTCTTTTTCCAATTATTAATTACAACATGCTCGAACAGTAAGGGAAAGTCGAATACGTAAGAAGTTCCTAATCGTTGCACTTTTTGCCTTTTTTGTTGAATAGATGTTATTTGAGGATATGGGGCATATATGGACATCATATTCAAGGGACCAGGGTTTCCAATTGATTTGAAAATCCATTTTTTTTCACTATTCAAAATTTCTTGATAAATTTGAGAATTTGTCACAAAACCTGAAGGATTTTCAATTATAATACGGAGGTGCAAAGGAGTTGATTTATCAAATTCTCGAATAGCTATTTTTATTTCAATGTTGGTCAATTTCAATTTATTTAAGCGAGATAAATACTTTTCAAAAAGAAAATCAAATGTCCCAGTAAGATCCTTTAAACTCAAGGTAACAATATCTGAAAAATGAAGGAAAATATGAGTTAATGTAGACTGTTCCGAACGCGTTACCTCCAAACCATCAATCATTTCATTAACAAGTTTATCAGCTTTATTTCTTAAATATGTTCTAATTGAACCGAAGTCATTTATACTTCTATCTTTTCTAATTATTCCTCTTGCGAAATATCTAATATCAGATTCTAAGGTTTTAGAAATTCCTTTAAATATGTGAAGTGTAGCATTTCCAGTAGAAATTTGAGATATATTAAACTTAGCCATCTTTCCTATTTCTAATCCATGAACCATTGCTGGATCTGTGTTTCTAAGAGCTTTTTCTTCTTTACAATCGATACCATTAAATGTGAAATATTTTGGGTATAATTTGCCATCGTTACCAACAATAAGTGTCAATTGAGTTATATTTGACTCCTTTAACTGTTCTTGATGTTTTTGTAATATTGATTCAAAATAACTTGAAACATCTTCTTCGTTTCCGATATAACTAGAACTATCCACATATAACAATAAAATTCTTGCCCTTTTCTTAGAATGTCCAATAGTCCCATTAGTAGTACTCTGTTTAACATCGTTGGATTTAATATATGCTAATAATGAAGTAATTGTCGAATGAAGCTCTGTAAAGGTCTTAGAATACGTAAGAATACCCTCTATCCCAAGGAAGACATTTTTACTCAAATCATTCTCTCTTGTCGCATGAGACTCAGTAGTAAAACTACTTATATTGGGAAACAGTTCAGTGAATTCTGGTTTTTGTTTAAAATTCCAGCTCCATATACATTCCCTTTCTATGTAATTAAACTTTAGGTCTGAAATAACAAAATCTCTATAAGCTCTACGAATATACACATTTGCGGCTGCATTTGCTACTGGAGTGTTATCATTTACCAGAAATGGAAATAGGGAATCAAATATTGCAAAATCGCATTCAATCAGTTCTTCCAATATTTTCAAATCTGGTTGAGGATGATCAATATTATTGAGAAATTTTGAATCCCCTAATGCCCGAGATATAACACTACTTATCATATTTGCTTTATCTTTCAAAGAGGGCAATGAACATTGGATCAATAATTTCCTTGCAAATAACGATACTTTATTGGAATCATTGCCTAGTTTTGTAAGGTTAATCAAGGTAGGTTCAACTAACTTCGTAAATAAGGTAAATTTATGACATTGACTGTAATAGTATTTTAAAATATCCATAACCAATTCATTTTTTCGTAGAACCTTTGAGTGTGACAATACTATATTTGAAACTGTTTTCAAATTTTTTCTGTTTTCATCACGTAATTTTAAGATAACATGCTCCTCCTGTACCTTATCCCCTATGAACAGCCTCTCTGTATCATAATATTTCCCTAAAAGCTTAATAATTACGGAATATTCATGCTCCTTAATACCGTTCAAATAACTTTCCGTAATATCATATAATGGTTCCAATATCTGTTTCATAGAAGAATCAGAATTCTTCTCATTTATCGCATCTTCTAACTTCTTCCTTAATTCGACTGCTGGAAAGGAAGAATCCATTTTGGAATACGTAGTCACAATCTGTTGCATCTGGATATCTAAAATTTTTGGTATTTTAGGATGAAGACCGGATAATTGTAATTGCCATTCTGAATATGGGAGAGCAGGATTTCGTAGAACCTCCAGTAGCTCTTCTAATATAGCTTTAGATGAGTCTTGAGTATCATAACCATACAATAAATTATTCAACTTATAGTATAAATATTGAAACCGGTGTGCAAGTTTAGTACCTTCAATAACTGCAGTTCCAAAATTAGGAAATCTACCTTTAAACAGTAAAGTAGGATTTGCCATTTTAACATCATCCAATGTTAATGTCGCGACTAACTCACCTTTAGAAATAGTAGATCCAGGGCTTTTTAAAATGTGAATTGTCCCAGCTGCTGGTGCCAGTAATGGCATTTGCATTTTCATTATTTCAACTTCTGCATACGGCTCGTCAACATTTATATGTGCGCCATTTTCAACCAAATACTTTACTAACTTACCAGGGGAAGGTGTTCTCAACTGTGTTGGATCATTTTCCTCCTTTATTATGGTTGTCATAGAATCAATGGTCAATCGTATAGAATCGACTTCATTTTTCCAATATATAGTATGCGACTTCCCACCAAGGGAAATCAACAGACCACCATCTGATAATTCACGAACTCTAAGTTCACACTTGGAATTATTTAATTCTAAAATGTAAGTGTCTACAGAAGATTTGGTAACTGTAAATTTGTATTTGAAATCATTATGCAAAAATTCAATTTGAAATTCGGTTAGCATGGTGTTTTCTGGTTGAACTATACCTCTTCTTAAGGATTCTGTATATTGTTCATGATTTACTTTTGAAGCAATATGGGCTTTAGTTGCAGCAGCACATAGAGCAGCTAAAATGGGCTCAGGTTTTTTGGAAGTAATTTTTTGTGATATTAAATCATCCAACCACCCAGTTGAAATTTTATTATCCTCGAAGTCTTCAGATTCCAATAATTTAATTAGATATTCGACTGTCGTTTTAAATTCACCTCGAAGCGATAATTCCTTTAAAGATACTATAAGTCTTTTTCTAGCCTGCTGTCTATTTTCTCCAAAGGCAAAAATATGACCGAATTGTGAATCAGAGTAAGAGTGTATTTTACCTTTGTTTGCGACAGAAAAATATCCCCAAACATTAAATGATGAACGGAAATTCAATTCTTCCAGTAATCCACCAGAGGGTTTAAATCCTTGATCTGGATCCTCTGCAGTAATTCTGCATGATATACAATGTCCTTTTGGTTTTGGTTTTAAATGATTCTCAGTTAAAGTTTTCGAAGGTAACGAAAAGTCTATTACGGAATTTGACTCGGCATCATAGCCATATAAATGTCTTATATCTCCAATTCTATGCATAGGAATGCCCATGGCTATTTGTAATTGAGCAGCTGGAAGGTTTACCCCTGTTATCATTTCAGTTGTAGGATGTTCAACTTGTAATCTCGGATTTAATTCCAAAAAATAAGCTTGATCTTCTTTTGAAGAATACAAATATTCAACTGTCCCTGCTGAAACGTACCCTACCAACTTACCTAATCTAATAGCTGCTTCCGCCATCTTCTCAAATTTAGCCTGACTAGCAATTGTAATTGGAGCCTCTTCAATAATTTTTTGATGTCTTCTTTGAACGGAACAGTCGCGACCAAACAAAGTAATATTAGTACCATACTGATCTGCTAATAATTGAACTTCTAAATGTCTAACATCTTCGGCCAATTTCATAATGAACATGGGCGAACCTGGAATTTCATTTACGGCCTGATGATATAATCGTATAAAATCCTCTTCTTTTCGTACTTGTCTGATACCTTTACCGCCACCACCTTCTGAAGCTTTAATCATTACAGGGAAGCCAATTTTTTTTGCCTGTATTAAACCATCCTCAGGTGAAGAGCAACAGGCTTTAAAGTATAAGTCTTTCTCTACAGATACCAGACCACTTTTTGAATCAACTTTTACAGAGTCAATGTCAGAACCAGACCATGGAAAACATGGTACTTTTGCATGTTGTGCAACAATTAAACTCGATACTTTATCACCGATATTTCTAATTGCACTACTTGGTGGACCAATAAACACTATTTTCCTTCTTGATTGTGCTAATTTTTCTGGCAGATGTTGATTTTCAGAGGCATGACCCCACCCAGCCCAAACTGCATCGACATTGAATCTTTCTGCTATATCCACTATCAAATCTACATTCGCATAGTTATGATTATTGGTTCCACCAGGTACTTCTACATATTGATCTGCCATCCTGATATACTCAGAATTCGCATCTAAATCTTCAGGTGTAGCCATCACAACAAATCTGAAAGCTTTCTCTTCTCCAAATGTTTCATAAGCCCATTTCCTTATGGATCTTATCATCTTAACTGCTGCTATACCATTGTTGGCAATCAATATTTTAGAAATCACCGTGTGACCTCCTCGAATTTTTATAAAGTCTCTTAACTGAGAAGAATTAGCTCTTTCTATTGTATTTTGACCAATAAAATGAGGTGGCAATCTTCTATGCTTAACTGAATAGTTTGTAATGAATTTAGGATCGTTCAACTCCTTGAATGATTTCGATCGTATCTTCGGCAATGCTTTCTTTAAATGTTTTCTTGAACTTGAAAACCATCTACAGCATTTATTAAAATGAAATCTTTTAAAATTTCTATTATAATATTTATTCTCGATAGTATAATTTCCAAATGTCTTCAACTTATGTTGATATCTATAACGTGAACTCCAAACATTTTGAACTGTGTAATATCGTGCCTGTTTCGAACAACTTCGTGATAAAACTGATGTCAATGCTTTTGAATGATTAGATATATTATTTCTGCTCATGAGTTCCATTAAATTATGATGCAATTGAGCTGTTTTCCTATAAATTGAACATCTATTATCTACTTCTAATTAATTTTTTGATAGTTGTAAATGCTGAAAATATGATCTGTAATTATTGTATTGTAGAAATCTGAATAGCAATCTTGTAAAAGTTAATGCTTAAGAGTGTTGTACCTATAGATAAAGCATAATGTAAATATACACAATCTATAATATATTATTTTATCATGGTTCCTTAAACAACAACTTATCTAGCTATTTACTATTTTCTTATTTTGAAACTGTTATATTATGCGATGAGGTGATCGCACATTTAAGAAGACAAATTTAAAATACTCTTATCAGACTAGGATTAGCGACTAAAACATTTAAATATAGCATGAGTATATATATATATATACATATACGTAAGTGACAAAGGAGGATATAAATTGAATATTATCAAGATATCCACAGTACATCAAGATAAAGATTTTCTGAATCTTCAAAGACGTTCTTGACTGGCTTATAGCTCCTCATATACTTAGCTAGCTCATGAATTTTGATTGATGGATACTTAAATCTTCCTATCTTATGAAACTTGTCAAAAAATTTCCTTCTAGAATGTGATAACGGAGGTTTATAGTAACTTGAATCTTCGTCGCTGCTTGTGTCCTCCTCCTCCTCATTTGATGATTTATCGCCATTATTTGAAGATCCATCATGGAAACCATCTTTGTCGGGAGTATTTTCAACATCAGTGTCATCATCATCATTCAATGGTTCATTTGAATAATCAGGGTCATGTTCTTCGAAATTGTCATCGTCTTCTTCTGTCTTAGTCTCATTAGCACTATCATCTATGTCTTCAATTGTATCATATTCTTTTGATTCGTCCGTTTCTTCTCTTTGTCTAATATTTTCTTTATTCACGTTTATGACTTCTTCAATACCATTATATATGACTCTATTAGGTGTACCATATTTGAAGAATAAAGTTAACTTACTAAATATACTTTTTGAAGAATCATCTATCAGCTTCTGTTTAATTTCATCGCATTTATAACCCTTTTCCATCAATATTGCGACCAAACCTGCCACTATTGGCGAAGCCATTGATGTTCCAGAATGGATTACACCGTTTTCTAACATTCGATTCGACAATGACTTAATCCTAACACCTGGCGCAAAGATATCGACACATTGTCCCCAATTTGAAAACACAGCAATTGTATCTGTTCTATCATCCATGGCCCCTACAGTGATTGCAAAATTTGATGAGGCTGGCGATGTCCAACAGGCGCTAAAATTGTTATTACCTGCTGCAACAACTGGTGTTATCCCACTTAGGAACGCTTCTTTAATTGCTTCATTGATTATTGGATTCCTGATTGTTCCCAATGACATATTGATCACACAGTTTTTCCCCATTGGTTGCTGTTTCAGTTTACAGTTGTTCACGGCAAATTCAATTCCTTCTAGTACTGATGTTAAATTACCGAAACCTTTTTGGTCCAATACCTTCACGTCAAACAATGTGACATTCTTTGCTACGCCGAACGTTTTGGATCCAATCAAACCTGCCACATGCGTCCCATGTCCGTTGTAATCCCCTTTTCCTTCACCAATAAAGTCTCCACCAAAATGTACTCGATTACCAAACTCCTTGTGTTCTTTGTAAACCCCAGTGTCAATTATATAGACTACAGAATTAGTCCCTTGATAATATCTGTCGTAATAGTAATGGATGAACTCTTTAAACTCCTTCTCATCTTTCACATTGTATGGGAGCTGGTGGCGCGAGGAGAGTTTCCCTAGATGTCTTGGGGCCCCAAACTGTATATCCACACCTTTATATTCGTCGTCATCTTGATCTTCACTATCGTCGTCATCTTGCCAGACAGTTTCCTCTACCATATCAGTGTCATTGTGATTATCATTGTCGGCGCCCTGATGTTCTGCATCCCCGTAAAGCTCAACTTTAATATTTGGTGTTATGTCTTGAACAAAGGGATGCTTTCTTAATCTCTCCATCAAGTCCAGGGAAATTCTCTTATCCGTCGAATCATCCACTATGAAGCATTTGAAATTACCGAATTCGATTACTTTCTTGATCTGGTGGCCGTTGTCGAGGATGAAGTCGGAGACTTTTCTGTTAGGCAGATTGAAGACATCTGAGTTCATAAATTTAGTGATGCTGTAATTATTTTTTAGTCTGATAATGTACTCCTTTGCGACCACGACATTGATCAGAATACACAACCAAAGATACCGTTCTAGATGCATGTTAGGTGAGTGGTTTCGATCGGATATGTGCAACCGTTTACAAATACGGACGTATATATACAACACACACATGCATACATACACATACATATATATATCTGTGTGTTTTGTATTGCCGACTATATTGGCTATTGTGTCACTTAACCATTGTCACACTGTCACACTGTGACGCTGTGACGCTGTGACGCTGTGACACAGTTGCGATGGTTGCAACCCTAAAAACAAGCCCACAGCCACCCGGCTCACGCCCCAACAACTGCAGATAGCGCCCATTCAGCCTGCGTCTGCGCAGGGTTCTCTGCCACCAACCCAATCGGGGCGCCTGCGCGTCGCTCGTGCTCCGCGATCCCCACGCCCTGCGCGACGCGTCTGGCACGCATTTCAAGAGAGCATCCCGCAAGCAGACCCTCCACGCAAAACCATTGCTCGCGCGCCTGTCTCACAGACAACAACGCGGTTACCAGTCGCTGCGCAACCATAACAGAAGCCGAGAACACCGGCGCAGAACACAGGCGCTGCGCCAAAAACACGCAAGCTCTTCTTCCCACAAAGGGCCCGTACCACGTACAGGATCCCTGGCGAACAACTACCAATTAGCCGCATTCCTGGTTCGGAGGCCAAAGGAATGTGACGCAACTTTGCACGACACAGTCTGAGCAATTGAGCAAATTTTTCAATGTATTACCACGCCTAATGTACTCATCTCGCAGGTTTCGAAAGATAATTAACTCGCAATACAACAAATTAATGGTAAGGTAATTTCGAAATTTCGAAAGTTTGAGATGTTTATACTTACGGACGATACTGACTATCTACTATTCTGTACCAGCTATTACATGACATACCCATTCATTGATTCGTATATATATGTGTGCATTCTGCCAATGAATCAATGAAGTTTTCCAATACATCATCGTTTGGATGGTTCTATTATTGCAACCATTTCTCTGCTTGAGTTCATCTCTTTATCTTTTATATAAATAACTGCTAATCAATTGATAAAATTTCAGTGGTTGCATAGTTAGGTATAGCTTATACATATATAGATATATATTTGAAATTTTGTTGTTTTATTATAGTACACTGCTGATAATAAACGACTGGAAAAAAAATTCAGAACAACACAACACAATATGAAGATTCTAACAGCTGAAGAAATTGAAGGTCAAAGATACTATACCCTTATGGGTGGTCTTAAAGGGTTCTTAATGGGTGGTGCCATTTCATTTGCCGGTTACAAACTGTTACCAAGAAAATTCCCTCATCTCAACTTGAAAGCTTTGCCTTGGTCTATCAAGACTGGTTTCTCAATTGTCCCTCCTGTTGCATTGACTGCCATTATGGCCGAAGAAGGTTCCAATAAATTCGATCAGCTTACTTATGGTTCTGGTACAGCATCTGAGGACGCTATAGAAGATGCCAAGAGATGGTCGAATTTATCATTCAAGGATAGGTGTTTGGAATCATTTATGAATAACAGATACAAAATCGTCGTTGGTGTTTGGGCTGCATCCCTATGGGGTTCTTGGGAGCTTATCAACAGAGATAAAATCATGACTGTTTCTCAAAAAGCTGTTCAAGCAAGAATGTACGCTCAATTCATATCTGTTATTTTACTACTGGGTACAATGATGATTTCTATGTACGATAATAAATTACGTCCAAATCAACACGAATTAAATGAGAAGAAAAGATGGGAAAGAGTTTTAAAAGTTGCTGAAGAATCTGAAAAAGAGCAACGTGAATTTTTAAACTGGTGCCATGGTTTTGCTTCTAATGCAGAAAGAAAAGAAGCTAAAATCTTCAAGTACGATTAGATTAAAACTGTAATCGACACATTTCTTTAAATATTCAATTAATAAACACACACACACACACACACACGTATATATATACATACATATATGTTTATTTTATATTCGATAATACTAGTATGGTTTCACGTTAGACAATATATTCTTATTTTATTTGTTGAATATTTACGCTCCACACATTATAGAATGTGTGCCAAAATTTTATTTACAGACTATATACTTCAATGCCCTGTCTGGTAAGACTTGGCAATTATTCAAAGCAATGATATCCTGTTTAAAGAAGTTCTCTTATCTCTTTTGTCGTTGTTATTTACAGGAAACTACCAATTTAATTCAATCTTATCTTTTTTTCCTCAACATCAGTTCTAATTCACCTACATCTAGCTTAGTACCTCTGATGTAATAATGCTTGCTTCTCTTTCTTCTCTTCTCTCCAATTTCACATTTCTTCAAAATATCTATACTTTGAATCAATGGTGAAAAAATTGGAACTCTAACTTCAACAAAAGTTTTACCAACTTGATTTCTTAATAAAAGCGAGGAATCTTGAACCAAGTTTTTTCTATAAACACCTAGAACATACCCTAAAAAAGTCTCATCATCACATTTACTCTTATCATATGTAATTCTAACAATATCACCAGTTTCAATATAGGTTGTTCTATCTGCACTTTTTTGGCCCTTCGTGACATCCTTTGGACCTTTATTAAGCAGTCTTCTTCTCCAACCTTCAGGATCAAGCGATTTTTCGATATCAGTTTTAGAGATATCATAGATAACACTATTCTTATTTTTCAATTTCTCAACAGCAGGATAAATTGGAATTATAGTCCTTTTAGTGGCAGGTATTTGATATGCTCTCACGGCATGCACTCGGGCAATACCCAAAAACGCACGACTATTGACTGAAAACATCCTTAGCCACCTTGAAACCTATAGAGACTCACCTAACTCCTTCCAGCAACGAACTGAGATAGAATTGCTCCACTTCTATATAGTTGTAAATATACATCCTGTTACTTGGAAGTGCATATTATTATTCAGAGACTGTAAGAAACGTTGAATCGGGAAAGGTGAACACTAATTAGAGACTTATCGTACATAATGATACACATTAGCTGACGGACAGCTTTGAAAGCATAAAGCAGTACATATACAGAGTATAAGGTCTACTGACCAACGAATATACTAAGCTAACATCAAGAATCCTATTAATTATAATGTCAGCAATTGAATAGGTCGTAATAACAACATTCTTATCCTCTCTTTTTTAAGAATAACGCAATTCTTTGCACCATGTAGATACATTATCATATCATTAATGCAGTTACAAGGTGAAATTTTGTACATAGTAAAGATGTGAAAAAAGTTGTTTAAAGCTCATCTCATCAATATTTCAATGATTATAAATTAATTTAATAAATAATTTTATAGTAAGTATAAGTTGATTTCCAAATTGGCATACCTGGTGTTGATTTTCTTGTTGATTGTGAAAATCTATTCAGAAGAGATTAACTATTTAAGCAACGATGAATATTTGGATAGCTGCCAGCGATGGAAGAATTGATTTGGTTGAAAAGTTTTTAAATAGTAATACTGGAGTTACTGTAAATAGCAAGGACGAAAATGGTTACACGCCTGTGCATGCTGCTGCTGCATATGGTCACAATGATCTACTAAGGAAACTGTGCAATGAATATAATGGTGATATTAATATTAGAGACTTCGATGGTGATACTCCTCTGCATCATGTTGAAGATGTCAATACTGCCAAAGTTATTATTGAAGAGTTGGATGGGGATTTCAAGTTGACCAACAACGAGGATAAGACCGCATTGGAAACCTTTGAAGAAGACTCTGAGTTTCCTGAACTAATTACTTATATGAGGGAGAAGATGGGTGTCACTGTGGAGGATGATGCCAGATTGAGTGGTATCGATGCAGAACAATTAGCACAGTTTAAAGATAGTGTACGTTATTCTTTGGAAAACGATCCTGTTGATGAAAATGATGTCGAGACTATGGAACGTAGAAAAAAACTAGAAGCAATCATACAAGGTGAAAATGTTGAACAAGAACTAGAAAATTATATCAGGTCGATTGTCAGAGGTCAAATGATAGGTAGTAGCATGGACAATGAAGAAAATGTCCCTAACAAACGTCAAAAATAATCTCATAGCGAGTTAATTATCCTAAGAATATCAATGATTTTTAAAACATGTATTTTATTTTTTTACATTTAAATATTTATTTATATACACACTTGCACTTCTAAAAGTTGTACTTTAATCACTATTTACATTACACTCTAGCACTCACGTATATATTGTATAATTCTCAACGTGGTTTTGCTAAAGGTCAAGACCTGGGATCTTGACATTCTCAATAGAGTAATCTTGATCCAGTACACTCTTGTAAGACTGTTTCTCCTCATTACGTTTAGTATTCTTCTCCTCTGTCACTGATTTCTGCTGTGTCTTTGTATTTGACTTCATGAGCAATTGTTCGTCTTGCAAAGCCTCTGCAGCTAGTTTCTTCATGTCTGCCTCTCTCTGAGCATTCAACTTCAATAACTGTGAATCAATGTCAGTATCCTTCAAAATGTAACGGGCACCATTATTATAATGTAAGTAATTCCGCATTAAAGATGGTTTAACCTCTGCAACTTGACCTCTAAATAATTGGAAATCAGGAAAATCCTTTAACACTTGAACAGTAACTTTATTTGTGCGTTTAGATAACGCACTCAACATGATATAACTTGGTTTAAACATGGTTATTATACATTAAAAGCTTCCTATATTCTTCTACTTTGAAGCAAATTTCTACGCAAAATAGTAACAAAATGAACCAGCACAACAACACTTAATTCTTTCAATAATATGGAACCCCACTACCGTTATGACAACTAACTCCAATCAAGCAAGAAACTGACCTGACTTCGTCTTATAACTTATATTATAATACCTTGGGTTTATATGTCATTACAGCAGCTTTGCATTTATTATTTGAATTTATCATTGTTAGTCACGTGACAGAATACACGTGATTTTAATTTGTTTTTTCATCTTCATGCTCACACATCTCGAAAGAAGAAACGAAAAATAATGAATGAAGAAAAGTTTGAACCCAAAACAAACACTATTAAAAGCTGATATAGAAGAAGCTATTGGTGCAATGTTATTGGTAGTCTCAGTCTTTATAGCAATGGGTTGAAAGAGAGAAGACAAATTTAGACAATCAGAGGGGTTTACAAGCTATTGCAATGTCTTACTCTAAAAGTGGTGCTAAGGCGTCAAGCAAGAAAAATGATACTTCTAATGTGAGTGGTAGTAAAGGTAGTAGTAAAGGTGGTAAAAATAATGGTACTGTTGCCAACAACAGCAGCAACAACAATAGCAGCAATGACAATACTGCTGCTGCTAATAATAATACTGTCAAGCAACAGATGAACCCTATCTCTACTCAAAACCCAATCGATACTTATATCCCATCATATTTAAGTAGATTAGTTCCGGAATTAAATTCTTATGAACAATTGCTGGATGCTGAGAAAAAAATTGATATATATTTAGCTAGAAAAAAAATTGATTTGAATCAGAATATTATGCAATGGTCAGCAACTTCAGACTCAATGGCGTCCTCCATGAACAGCGATAAAAAATCATTTGAAACTAAATTTTTACGTGTTTTTATTTTCAATACAGCAGAAAACCAGCCATGGCAAGATGAATCGCAAGATTTGAGTAATGCGTCATGGACTTTAAGAATTGAAGGGAGACTACTAGATTCAGAAGATATTTCTTCAGAGTCAAGAAAAAAATTCAGTAGTTACTTCCAAGGTATAGCTGTGGATTTCAAAAAAAGTAAAGAAACAGCAGCGCCATTACAACACAAAACAGAATCAAACACAGAAGAGGCAGCCGATGTTGAAATGACTGATGCTGAAACCATTGAAAATCAAAAGGAAAATATTATCGATGCAGTGGAATGGAACTTTGATGCAAAAAATCCAGTTCAATTCGATGGCCTGGATATGAAAAGACCAGGCTCTGAAAACTTAGACTGTACCATTACTTTGCAACTGCAAAACATGACAGGTTCCGTTTTAGAATATTCATCACAATTGGCTTCTATTATAGGTTTTGCACAAGGTTCCATACAGGATGCTGTCTATTTTGTCTACAAATATTTACTGATAAATAATCTGTTAACAAAGGAACCTTCTTTAAAATCTGCCAACAACAACAGTTCTGCTAGTGTTAATAGTACTACAAATTCAAATGATCAAACTAACGGGGATAATACTGTTATTCAAATCGATTCGTTGCTATCAGAGTTAATATTACCAGATCCTTTACAAACTGAGTATGGATTTACCAAACCTTCAACACTAACTTTAAATGAACTATTGGCTCTAATAAATAAACATGTTTCACCAATGAAACCAATTAAAGTAGATTACACTATCAAGGTCGATAAATCTTCCACATACGGTGATGTCGTTTTTGACATTGCAGTACAAGAACCTGTTGACAAAAACGGTAAAATACAAAATAAAGATAGTTTATCATCAGAAGCAATTTCACTTTTAACATCAATAGATAATCAACAATCGGAAATGAAATCAAAATTAGATGAATTACATTATAACTCAAGGTTGTTACATTTACAATTAAATGAATCGGCTAAGAAATACCAATTTTTCCACAAGATAGCAGAAAACCCAGTTCCAGCTCTAAAAGAATATATTGAATCAAGTTCAAATGCTTTAAAAGTATTATCTGGTGATGAAGGTTATAATGAAGATATGGTGAGAAGATCCCAATTTTATAAAGATAATGAGGACGTGCTATTTGAAAATCTTGGTGTGTTGCTAGCTAACGGTCGTATGTAATTATTGAGTTCATTTTAATAACAATTGTAACTATTAAATATTAAAAAATTCTTTTTAAGAATATATCATATAAATAAAATAAATAACTCTATGACTTCTCTTATTTTATTTTAGGCCTCTTATTTAATGAAGATGTACCATCTTTAGACTCTAATTTAACGGACCCATCTGACGAAACTTTAACTTCATAACCTGCTTCTTCCAACGTTTCGTTTTGAACAGCTTTCTTAGATTCTAATTGTGCAACAAAATCTTGATTCTCCTTATTCTCCGTTAATAGTACTCGTATGCAGACTATGGCTCTTTCTTTAATAAATGGATCATTATCATCGATCATACAATTCGATAATACCAGTTGTAAACCATGCAATTCCCTTATTTTATCTTGAACTTCTTTATTACCATAGGCCAGCATTGTAATAATCTCAACGATGATAAGTTTACACTCAGGAAAATTTGTAGATTTGATATGGTAGTTATCGAAATCCACCCTTTTTAACAGCAATGTTTCATCTGAAATTTTATCACCCAATGAATTCGTTGTTTTCATTGATTTGACATTACCTTTAATATCTTTTTGAAAATTTATTTTGATTAAATTATCTTGTAACACTTGGAATAACGAAATAATATTTTCAATACCTTTATAGAAGACCATAAATTTTTTAGCATGTTCAAATTGGCACAACTTCGATATAATATCCAATGAAATTAATAATTTATCATGAAGACTATCAGATGTAGGTTCATCTTCCAATTTGTTTTCAAAATATTTTTTCACCTCTAATGCAGTGTGCTCAAATATCCTGTAACACCATGCCATCAACGCAGTTAACTCAAATTTATCCCAATCATCAGTGCTGGTGACTATTAATTGCATTATTTTAAGAATTGACATAAATATCATATTATCCGATTTTTCTATTCTCTCTAAATATGGTGCAAACGATTCATTTGCAGAAATTCTTTTAAAGATTTTTAATAAAATAATATCCAAATCTTCAAGTTGAGGAGCTGCCTCCGTCTCCATATCATCTGTTCTAACTTGTTTCAAATGTTCATATAAATTTGAATGATTTTGTGTTATTTCTTCAATAATAATGTTATGCAATATAGGAGTTACATCCTTATGTCTAAAGAAATCATATAAGAAATCATCATTTTTAATAATGTTATAGAAATATAACAAATATGGATATAACATCTCCCGATTGTTACTATTGCATAATGTCGGGAACATTAAAAATACTAGTTGTTGATGAAGAATAGTTTTATCAAATATTGAATGATTTTGACTAATATTGTGTAGAAAACTTAATATTGTGATATACAATGCCATTATGATCTCCTCTAAACCTTCATAATGATTTCTTAAATTTAAAAATAATTTAATAACGGTGTTCTGCAATAACAGTTCATTAGGAATATCTTGATTGGATGCTGATAAGTTTCTCAGTAAAATAATAATTCCTCTCAATAATCTTATATTGTATGTTTTTATATTCAACTGATCAACATGCATCAATTCGTTCACATTATAGTTACTTAAACATATATTTATCGAAGACCAGACCTCTTTTCTTTTTGATAATTGAACACGATACTCTTCATCCTGACTTGACCTTATGATAATTGGATTCAATATCTGTATAGCTTGTTCATAATCCTCTTCTGCTAATGATATATTTTCGAAAAGAGATCCAATTTTCACTATAGTATCTATTTCTGTCATTACTTCTTACCACAAAAGGAATCTGTTTTTATACATGTGCTAAATATTTCTAGTCTCTCAAATCAACTCGTAACAGATATTGTGCTTGTATTAGTGTAACGAAATAACCTTATAGTAATACTTAATATTTTATACAATTAATATATTAAATAATTATTCTTTCTTATTATTAATAATATCTTAAATATTTTCGATGAGCTACTTCGCTGAAAAATTATTACACTATAAAAAGATATAATTACTATTAGTTGTATTTTATGATAAAATGATTATTAAAATATTTATTTGAAAGATATTTAAATAGTACAAACTATAATAATATCTAGTAATATCAGAATGAGTTTAAAAAATGCCTTTTATTTTGTTTTATATTTATATTAAATCTTTGTCATCGTCAGATTCGTCGATTTCTGCGCTTAAAGATAGTTTATTTTCCTTTTTATCCAAACCTTCCCAGCCTTCATCTTCACTTTCAGCTACATCCATCGCTACGTCATCGTCACTATTAGATGCACCTTCAGCTTCGTAAGCGCTAGTAAACTCTGTTTCATTATCTGAACTACCATCGTTTAATTTCCCATCAGTTCCAGATAAGAATCTATATGTGTATTTGTTATCTACCGATGCAACTACTGCATCCTTAGCGATTCTACTTAAAAATCTTTGAATAGATCTCATCGACGAGCCAAATATGTGTTTGTTATCGTTAATATAACTACCATGAGAAGAAAATAAAGATTTGATCCAAATCAAATTAAATTCAATATGTGGCGAGTCCATTGAAAAGTCACCAACAAATTGTAATATTCTTGGTAAGTAAACGACTGGAATGTTAGAACAAATCAAAGGAATTTCGCTTACTGGAATGGATTCATAAACTTTATTAATTAAGTAAACTTCATTCAATCTAAGGGACATCACAAAAGAATTTAAGTATTCCTTATTGGTTAAGCTAGCAATGGTATTTTGAGGCGTGATATCAATATCCAAGTCAAATGGATCGAATACAACAACATTATCTAATGAATAAATCAGTAGACCTTCTGTAGAAGCTGCAGCAAAAGCATTTGCAGTTGGTGAAAATTGAACAGCAGTCACTCTAATTTCAGGACGAGTTCTTCTTGTCGACATATCACCTCCACGTCTTGAACCAGGTAAGGAACTGTCAATACGATCTTCTAGATCAGAATTTTCAGCATCTTCATCAATTAAATCTAAAGCTCCTGCTTCTGTCATTTTACTACTGTTCAAAAATTCTTGCGTACCATTTAAAGTCATATTTTGAGAGACAATGAATCTTCTTAATAAAACTTCATTGGTAACATCATACAAACATAAAGAATTATTATTACCACCAGCTATTATTGCCATACCATCGAAACTATAATGAATAGATGTAAAAAATTTAGATCTTTCTGAAGATTTGGATGTGAAACGGTCTTCCAAATATCTACCAGAAATAATATCCTTTCTACAATCAATATTACCAATTTGTTTACCTTCTTCAATATCAAATATTGAAATCTGGCCTCTTATCGTCGAAGCGGCAACATGCTTACCATCTGGTCTGATAGTCAATGCAACAATATCAGAATATACTTCTAATGGCTCAACTTGTTGAGATCTAGCAAAGATAGACCAGATCCTTATAGTTTTATCCCATGATGCAGACGCTAGAACACCATTTTCTTGACTAAAAGCAAGACAAGATACTGGACCTTCATGACCGGCTAGTGTATCTAATAATTGACCTGTTTGAACAGACCAAACATGAATTTCAAAATTGTCTAAAGAACCTGCACAAACAACCTCACCAGAAGGATCAACTGCTAAACAATTGAATTGAATTCTATCAGTCGATGTGAATGTTCTGAAATTACGGTACCTTATTAAATCCCATGCTCTGACTGTACCATCAAGAGATGCAGAAAATAAGACCTGACCTCTCTTGGCAAATTGTACGGCAGTCACCGATGAGGTATGTTCTTCAAAAGTTGCTAAACAGAAACCTGATACAACATCCCATATTTTAATTTTACCATCTTCCGAAGAAGTAACAACACGGGAACCATCTGGAGAATACGTTAGGTCATTCAAAGCGTCGAAGTGACCTTGTTGTTTTAATATGTACGATTCAGATTGCCATTCGTAAACTAATAATTGCCCTAAAGAACTTGAGCCAAAGGCCAACCACTCACCTGTTTCATTAACGGATACTGTGTTTACTGGATTTTGGCCCATTGATAGTTGTTGTAATAGCGCAAATGATGGTAACTCATATAATCTAAATTCACCATTGCTAAAACCTACTATTAACATGTTAGATTTGGCATGAAAAGTAACACATTTAACTGTAGCGTGGTTTTGGAAAAAGAAGTTCTTCTCTGAAATTCTCCAACTATATTTTGATAAATCTGGTTCATCATCATCATCCTCTTCTTCTTTTGATGAATATTCCCAGGTAAATAAAGCACCATCTTTACTAACAGTATATATTTTTTCTTGATCAGCACTAAAGAAAGCACCCATCACATAATCTCTGTGTCCTGCAAAGGTCATGGAAGCCAAATCTTTATCTTCGGAATCTAATGACCATATTCTTGCTGTTAAATCTTTTGAAGAAGAAATAATAAATCTAGAATCGTATGACCATGTTAAAGAAGTGACATCTTGGAAATGACCTGCTTGTACTCTTTGACGGATGAAAGGTGCGAATTGTCTATTTTCATTTACATCTGGTGTTTTCCATATTTGTATAAATCTGCCTGATCCTAAGGCAAAATGCTTACCATCAGGACTGAACTTTATAGATTGACATTTATCTTTAAAATTAAAGTGATGTAAAACCTGTCTAGATTTAAAATTCACCAAAATAGCTCTACCATCTTCATCAATTGATAATAATAATGTTCCTTGTTTATTTATGTCCAATGAAGCAATGTTTTTTCTATGTTCATATTCAAAAGTAAAGGACTTGTTATTAATCAAATCGAAAACTGAAACTCTGTTTCCTACTGGTGAAATCAATTGAGTCCCATCAGATGAGAACAAAATGTTACCTCGCCTGTACACAGTACCCAATAAATTAGTAAATTCATAATCAGATCTCATCCTATTATTCAAATAATTATTAGGCTATAACAAAAAACCACGTACTCTCAGTATGCAAGTATATGAGCTCTATCAATTTTTTAAATGAAATGATATCGTATTCTATTGACTAACGATTATTACGGTCCACTTTAGTTCATAATTGAATAGTATTCACTTTATAAATAATTTAAACCATAAACTTTTGACTTCATATAGTGTGAAGCTTATAACTTTTTTGAACCTCATCGCAAAATTTTTTATTTCGAAAATTTTTCAATATTCAAGTACATTGATGGAAATTATGGATACAATAAATAGGTAAAAATCAACATAATCTATATGAAGATCGATATGTTTGAATTGAAAAGAATACGTTAATGTTTGTCATCTGTACAGATAGTTTATTTATTAAGATCTGGGGAATTTTTGTAGAGAGTTAGCGTTCTAAGGGAGATTCTTAGCCGCAATAACACGTAAATAAAGTCCGATGAGTACACCGACACCAGTAACTGGTAAACTTACCAGTAGAGTCATGAATATGAAGTTCATGAAGTTTGCTAACAATGGAGAAGAATTGACGGACCCTAGAGGGAACGCCAGTGGGGCCTTAAACAATGCTAATGCAAATCATAAAGGGAGAGATAGTGCCATTACGAAAAAGTTTAATGAAGCTAGTGAATGGAAATTAGAGAGAATGAAGATAAATCCGGAAAGTTCAGATAAGTCTGTTAACACTACATTGACAAGAAAGATAATTAAAATAAAGAAAACACCAACTGTGGTATCTAATGTAGGTGTTGCCAGTCTGCAGAGGTTGAGGACCCCAGAAACTAATATGTTACCAGTCATGAGAGGCAGGAGAGTAATTGGGGAGCCAGAAGTCACTTTAGGGAAGAGAAAAGCCGATGAAGGTAATGAAGAACCAAGCGACTCCTTGCAAAAGGAGGTCGATGAAGATTCATATGAACCAAGCTTGGATAAAATATTTAAGAGTTCCAAGAAAGTCGACTCTAAGAAGAATAAAAATAAGAAGAAGAAAAACTCCAAGAAGAAATAAATGTTTTACTGGTTTTACAGGACATGATGTAATCCCAATTATAAGTTTACAAGTTCCAAGTATTTTATTAAGTGGTTATTTATCATGAAATTAAATACTTGATTAATGTCGATTAATTTTGCATATGGTTTGAAAAAAAAAAGCGTTATTCTTTCCTTTCAAAACCAGCCTTCAGTATAGCCTCCCTAGCAGTTGAATTGATATGTTTAAATCTATCTGGACCGATATGAGTACCACCAAACCAACGTACAACGACTACCATTATATTCCAGATGCCCATTATGGTCACTAAATGAAGCATACGTGATCCTGCTGCAGTTTCACCGTCATCATCAGAATCCTGGAAAGATATATCACCTTGTTTTACTCTCCATGCTGACATTATATGGTTACCTTTACGAATTTTAGGATCCATCTTTAATTGTTCTAATTTAGCAAACGCTTCCTCTTCTGAATTGACACGAGTAGCAAAGCCCATGAATGTCGATTTCCTATCAGTAATAGGTTCCGAAGAAACCCATCCTTCAAACGGATCAAGGGGAACAAGCATTTTGGTATCCTCTACATAGTCATTATCATCTCCATCTTCCTCTATATATAACACACCATCTAGTTCTGTTAAAAAGTCGAACACACAGACTTCCTTGTGGTACACTGAATTCATAACCTCTTGAAATAGATGTAATATATACTTAGGATCATACGAAAGACTATTTTTATTGATATTTACTTCTAACACGTTCGGTGGCTGCTCTGAAGGATATTCCTTAGGGAATGAAATTTGCACAGTGACATATTCGTGCTGAGGAATTTTAATCCTAATAATTGTACAATCTGATAATTTTTCCATTAACAGATCTGGATAGATAGCCTCAATAGTCTCTATCTCTTGCACTAATTCTTCATGATTCATCGACATTATGCTCAGATTTCGTCTTGATAAACATGGAACACGTAGGAGGATAAAACGTGGGATTCGTTAATTCTATTTACAAATATTGAAATCAGGCTCTTACCACCTTGTAATTAGTATATAAACTAGTGTAGATCAAGTGCTAACAAGGTGCATGCCTTTTAACTTTTGAATATAAACTTCTTAAGTAGAAACTTTATATCACTTTTATTTTTAAATCTTCACTATAACAAATTTCAAAAAATATCATTAACAAGCTCATCGCAGAAATATTTTAATATAGATTCAATAATTATTAACATATTTAATGTTTAGCGAAAGGTACGAAGGCATTTAACCTATAAAAAGTAATCAACCTATTAAGTTTCATTTAAGCTAAGACACTTAACGTTTTTGCATATAATTATCACATAAATTTCGTGAAGTTTGCAATCATTCAAAAATCAATTTTAAGGTCAACTTATACCAATGTCGTTTGAACAATACAAAGAAGAAGGTAATAGAAACTTTAAAGAAGGCTCATATAAGGTTGCAGCAGAACTCTATCAAAAATGTGTTGATATCGAACCTGAGAATCCAATAGGCTACAGTAATAAAGCAATGGCTTTGATTAAATTAGGGAGATATACTGAGGTGGTTGAGTTATGTCGAAAAGGTCTTACTTTTACTCCAAATACAACAGACACTGTATATAAAAAATTAAATTATCGTCTGGAAATGGCTCTTAAAAACATGAAACACGTTAATGATCAGGAACAGAGTAACGAACATTTAATTAATATTGAAATTAATGAAGTTGATAGACTACCAGAAGAATTTATTAATTTATGAAATGAAGACAGTATGACATAATGGATATAATTTACCTGAATAAATAAAACTAAAAATACTTTAATCAAGGATATTATCATAATTTTAGATTAAAAATAATACAAAAAAAAGATTACAATAGTAAGGAACAAATTTTGTCTAAAGTTACTGAACATGATGCACAATAGTCTTGTAACATTGTGTCATTATTCCAGTGGCTAGGTAGTTCATCCTTAACTTTGTTACAGTTATTAACTTCTTGAATTAAAAATTTCCTGTAATTGCCTTGGATAAGATTTTGTTCGAGTGATTCTAGCATATTAAGGTCAAAAAGTAATTCATTTCGTTTGATATTTAACTCTTTTTTGGTTTCTGCATAAGTTCGAGAATTAGCTTTATCAATTTTGTTAAACGTCCCAAATGCAAGATCAGGATCCTCCACTGTAATATTATGTATTAACTCTTTTACAGTAGTAATGTTTAATTCTCTTTGCATTTTCCATGAATCTGATGATGAGATAAAGTTATGTAGTATGTTATGAGATTTTTTCATTGAAACATGCACTTTAATACCCCTACCAATATAAAAGATGCTTGTTAATGATGAGAAGAGTAGTGTAATATAAATCAAAACATTAACCGACATTAGACTTAATAACTGCTTTGCCAAAAGTATACATCCGATTCTCAAATATGTTTTGAATATCTTACAAAAACGAACAACGTAAACTTTGAATGCAAGAGCTAGAACAACGCTTATATTTATGTCAACAATGTTATGTTCATGATCCTCAGTGCTCTTTTCTAAATGGACATTATCTTTTTTTGACTTTATAACTGCAATCATCCCAAAATAATTTATAGCTCTCGTCGTTCTATCATGGTTACCAAGTTTATCCAAATAATACTTCAGAAGTTTTTTAACATGCAGAAATAATTGCTCATTGGTACAATATAGTAATTCTCTAATTATTTTCTCTTGGAGACTTAGATCAGTGACAGGTTCATTAGTTTTCGGATCAAGAAAGCTGATGTCATGGAAGACTACTAATAAAGTTTTTGGTTGCTGATCTTCGGCAGTTTTCGATGATATTGTGTATTTCAATTGTATCTTACAATATCTACAAAATGAAAATTTTAATATGATGGGATCCTGTTGTATTTCATAATATTTATCATCAATCAACATTGTTAATCTCAGCGTGGTATCAACAGTATTTATATTATAATATCTAGTGACCTTCTTAGTTCCGCTCATTTTATCGTCACTATCCTCAACGGGTGCTTTTGATTCCTTTACTAGTTCTACAGAGTCTGCACTCTTCCAGTGCTCTCTCCAAAAATGCTTACCGCTGTAGTTGCTTCCATTCCCAGTAAATAAACTGCACTTCTTAAAAATATCCGAATGGTCACCTAGCAAACAGTGCAATAAACCCTTTGGAGATATATCAAAAGATGACCGATAGTGAACATGGTACTGTTTTTTAAAAATGTTCAACTTTCCATTGGGGTCAAATGATTTTGGCACTTGTGCATAGTACGAACAGTCTAAATTACTATATTTTGGAACCTTGGAAATGTTTCTAGGGGTTTTATTCATATTATTTTGTATATCCTTTAGTGTTTGAAGCACTTCATTAATATTCTTTGGGGTTTGACTCACATTATTTTCTAAGAGGAAGTTATATATCGCTTGGACTGTACATGCCTTCTCAAAATAAATATACTGACTGACGGAGGTTTCATTCAAATAATAAAAGTGAAGGAGATTGGGGGTAATTTTATCTTGTTCGACTGATATAACATCTTTAATCTCTTTTCTCATCAAACTAATAAAACCTAGAGTGTCCATATAATGATAGAAATACTTATTTGTAATGAAACAAGTTAAAGTGAATCCTTGATGTTTATTCGGACACCAATATCCTCTGTAATTAAATAAAACAAATTCATCTTCATCAAATGAATATTGATCATTGAAAGAATAAAAAATGCTTTTGAACTGACTAGTAATAATCATATCTCTCTCTGAATAATTTTTAGGATATTTAACCTCTGAATTATTGGAATTATATGAGTAAGAGTTATTTTTCTTTATGATATTATTTGTAGTGGAAGCTCCTCTGGTCACAGAATGTTCATGCCAATCCGTGGTTCCCCAAATATTAATTAAAACGGCGTCTGGATAATTTGGAGGTGCCTGTATCATCCTAGTTAGCAATGCTAATTGAGTGAATCTTGTTGTTATAGGAGGACTTGTTACCATAAAATGGAATGCGGGTTCTTGAGTATTGCTGTCTTTATTAAATATGGTTAAAAAGTCAAATTCAGAATATTCGCAATTAAGTGTTTTTTTAATAGAAATGGTATCAGAGTTGACAGTCGTTAACTCTTTATCTTTTGATGTTATAGATTTCGATGCAAATTCGAGATATCTTGGGGGATATCTTCCTCGGGCTGTTGTATATTCAGCATTATCAACAGATAGATTAGAAGCGTATGCCTTCGCTTGCTTAAACACAAGAAACCAATTTTTTAATTCTTTATAACTTTCAGCTTGCAATGTAACAATAATATCTGGTTCCACAGTAGTTGCAGTTTCTTTTGCAATCGAGTGTAGATTCTTTTTTTGGACTTTTTTCTCTTTTGAAATGTATAAGTGGAAACAGAATTTTCTCTGAGACAGTGGTTCATATCGCAAATCTATGTTTAGAACACCAAATTTATCTGTCTCTTCCACATATACCTTTGATGTAGAAAGGGCAAAGATCCCAAAAACAGAGTTCTGAATAAAACACCAACGTCTAACCCAAACCAACCTATTTTGTTCACCGACATAAGTTTTCATGTATAACCAACCGGAAATATTTGGAGATTCTTTCATATCTGTGACCATCGCATTGTTGGACCTTACTATATCTAATATTCCCATGCTGACATCTTTAATAACATAATTACGCATGTCTTTTGAAGGAGCAATTCTTTGCAAAGTATGTTCATATAATTGGTTTTTGACTACCATTAAATCATCTGATGCTGTGGAGATCACATCCATAACTTTCTTTATCCATGCTTGAAATTCGTTGATATCTATGAAATTATCAACAGCATCGAAATCCTCAGATGCGTTGTCAAAAAAGAAAGTCTTATGAATATTCAATAAGTTGACCTTTATTTTTGTATCTAGAATGTTAAACCGTGTTGATTTCCTAATGACAGACACCAAATCGATGAGATGTTTGTCAAACTTCACCCTCATAGTAAATATTTCTGCCATTAAATCTAGAGAAGCCTCGAGATAACTCTTTCTGATATCATATATATGTATCGAATCTTCCATTATCGATTCTGGTTCCAGATTATTATGCAGGACGTTGATGCTTTGGAAGGTAGCAATCATGTTGTCGTACTTGGACTGATAATAAGTGAAATTCGTTCTCTTCTGTTTATAAGGTTCGATTATTGTTTTTATTAGATTGATGATCAAGGAAGTATACGTATTCAAATCACCAGCAACTAACTTAAATATTTCAATACCAAAAAAATAGTAATCTGTACTGAAATTATCAATCAAATTGGGAAGATACGCCTGGTTGTCAGTCAGTGTCGACTCGATTAAGTTGGATGGCGGTAGAAATCCCGTCAACAGTATTTCGTACATTGATCTGAAACTCTTCACAGAATTCTTGTATTGAGAGTCGGTGTAATCCAATTGCATCTGCAACTGGGTTTCAAACAGCTCAATTCTCGTGTGAAAATAGTTCACAGAGGCCCTAAAAGCAGGAGAATCGATGGATGCCTCTTTCAATTCCACGGATATCAGTTTCAGTTTTATCTCATCTTTAGAATGCGTTTCTTGATCGTGCACCTCGCCGGCATCTGGCTGAGACACCTTTCTATCAGGATGCAACGTATTTTGCATTTTTTTTTGTCAAAAGTCTCAATATATCTGTGCTCGTCAGTGCTCTGGTAGGTCCCGGAACACACACAGTACTCATTTCTTGAACTGTCACACCTTCAAATATCCCAGCATCCGAGAAACTCTCTGTTGATGTGGTGGTGGTTCTTTCAGTTTTCTCAAATTTTGATATCGCAAATGTCAAACGGATAAGAGACAGGGATGGAAAACCAGGCCATAAAGAGTGAATATAAGCCCCGGCAGTTGGTAAAACTCCCCTTAGGCTGCCAGCTCTCACCCCGGAAGCGTGTCCATTCCAGATGTCTATATGCCTTCAACATGGCAGCTGCCAGCTGGTTTCGCATACTTCTATGTGGTGCACGGGTGTGCACATACACAACGTTGCGCCGATGCGGGCGGCGGCCTCGGCTGCACACGGGCAGGCACTACGCGGCCTTCTTCGCCCGTCGCAATAGGGGCGGCAACGCCGAGGGTCTCTACGGGGCTGCTCTGGCAAGCGACTCCAAATGCGGTGCATGCGTTTCTGTGTGCGGCTAACAAGTAGCCGCACAAGGACCGTTTGCGTTTCTTGTGCTTTCGCAGCGCTACCGATTTAAGTTCTTCGAAATTGAAACTTTCCAGTTGAACCTTTCCAGTTGAACCTTTTTGATTAAAAGTAGGTGGAATTGGTCTTTGAGTAGACGGTGGGTTTTGTGCTTCAGTGGCTGGATTGTGCTTTGTGAGTTTTTGTTGTTCTGCATTCGTTTTGGTACGTAACCGAACGAGATTGTATTCGTGATTATTTTGTTAAAAGCGTATATATCAAAGTACTAGTATCTTTATTGGACACATTTTGCAATGGGTAGAGGTGCTGGCGATTTGTCAAAGGCTGTTAAGAAGGCGTGCTCGATCGAGGAGACTGCACCAAAGAGAAAACATGTCAGAGCTTGTATTGTGTACACTTGGGACACGCATTCCAGCAAAGAGTTCTTCCACATTCTGAAGAATTCCACTTTGTTTAACGACCCTGTGCAATTATTCAAGATGTTGACTTTAATCCATAAGGTCATCCAGGAGGGCCATCCTAGTGCGCTGATCGAGGGTATTAGGAACAGATCATGGATAAAGTCGTTGGCTAGAATGTCGGACGGTGAAAACATGCGTATGCACGGTGATGGGGATGGATACGATAGGCTGATCAGAAAATATGTCGAGTTTTTAGTTCAGAAATTGAATTTCCATGCGCACCATAGAGGTTTCAGAAACGGTACCTTCGAATACAAGGAGTACATTTCTTTGATCAGTATCAACGACTTGGACCAAGGCTATGAAACTATTTTACAATTGATGGCTTTACAGGACCAGGTCGACGAGTTTTCGAATTTTGTATTTGCATCCATCAATAGAGGTGCGAACAATGATCTGAAGATTTCCTCATTAGTTCCACTGATTTCAGAATCATATGGTATATATAAGTTCATTACCTCCATGGTAAGAGCAATCAACACTCAATTGGATGACGATGGTGTGTTGGATTTGTTGAAAGAAAAAGTTGAACAACAACATTTACGATTATTCGAATTTTATGCCGATTGTTCTTCAATCAAATTGTTATCGAGCTTAGTGACAATTCCAAAGTTGCCAAGAGACCCACCAAATTTAACGGCACAATTAGACGTGGTCCCACAAACATCGGAAAGTCTCGCAAAACCACAAGAGACAAGACGTGCTCCTTCTCCACAAAAGAGAAGCGGGACAGTTTCTCCTCAGCAACCACCAAGACCTCAAAAGGCAACTGCTACTGGGTCCACACATACGGCTCCTGCAGTGCAACCAACTCCTGCACAACACATGCCGGCTACAACCATAGCTCCGTTGGTACCAATGTTAACAGCTGCTGCATTCCCGCAAGCTGCGATGATGACCGGTGGTAGTTTTATTAATCCTGTATTAACCGGTGGTCCAAATATGTTCTTAAACATGCACGATCAAACAACTGGTAATGCAGGTTTTGGTACTGCAGCTACAGGTTCATTAAGTAATGCAGCTGCCGTTAATAACATGCAACTGAACACTTCACTAACAGGTGGGAATAATATTACAGGCACGTTTCCTATGCAACAACAAATGCCAACAACAACATTTGGTGCTACTTTCAATACCTCTCAAATGACTGGTGGTATGATGCCTGCTCAGATTACTGGGGGATTGGTTCCTGCCCATATGACTGGTGGTATGATGCCTGCTCAGGTTACCGGGGGCTTGGTTCCTGCTCAGGCTACCGGAGGAATGGTGCCTGCGCAAGCCACTGGAGGGATGGTTCCTGCTCAATTGACAGGTTCATATAATAATCATGTTGCTGGTCAAGTTACAGGAGGCATGGTTCCTGCGCAATTAACCGGTTCTTTCAATAGTCAAATGTCTAGCCAACTGACTAGTAATGTGGTCTCGGCACAAGGAACCAACGGTATGATCTCAAATCAAATGACTGGCGGGTTCCAACCCCAAGTTCAATCTCAATCTCAACCACCTAACAATTTTAATAACTCTATTCCGGCTCAAGTTACAGGCGGTTTCAATTCAAACATGCCAGCGCAGTTGACCGGTGGTGTTGTTCCAAACATGGGAATGGCCAACACTGGTTTCGGCAATGCCACCACTTCAACACAACAACAATTCACTCATAATAATCCAATGCAAACAAATACATTAGCAGCTGGTGCTGCTGGTACTATGTTGAACCAACTGGAAGAAAACCAAAAATTATTAGAACAATATGATATTCAATTACAAAAGAATGAGTCAGAAATGAATGAGATCAAGGAACGCTTGTCAACCACGACTAAGGATTTAACGTCGGTGCAAGAAAGATATGATGCCCTTTCTAAGTTATATTCACAGCTTCGTCAAGAACATTTGAGATTATTACCTAGGGCACAAAACAGCACCCCGGAAGAAACATTAGATTTTGTGTTGCAAGGTGCTATTAACAGTCTACAATCCACACCTTCCTCTAAAATTATCTCAAAATATGCTACTGATTTAGCTACGCACATGAATAACTTTATCTTTTCGAAGAATGATTTTAACAATGTTGTCTACGCTGCAACTTTATTCAGTAGCTCCATCACGTCATTGTCAAGCTCGGCTGCCAATTCTACTAATCAAACAGAAAGAGATAATGTGCAAAGAGTTGCCTATCAAGCCCAAACTTATTTGAATAAACTAAAGTCGACTACATTAGCTCCCCTTTCGACAGAAGCAAAAACGGACGCCGTTATCAATGCCAACATAGAAATGCAAAGAACTTTACAATTATTAGGGTAGCACAGTATATAATCTATTGAAATAAGACAAAACAGTGTATAAATAAGATAATATAATATAATATAATATAGTAATAGTAAATTATTAATTGAAAATGTTTCCAAAATCATATACTTCTAGCAGCTCATAAATTTTTTGTTCTTAATAATAGCACTTGGCGAAGAATTTTAGGATGGATTTCAGTAACAAATTTTTCAGAGATGAGATAAATGAAAGATGATTTTGAATCTTTTGTTAATTCTTCTCTGAAGAGAGGAGACACGCTTCGATAGTTTAATGCAACTTCATTCAGTTAAATTTGTTATCAATATATTAAGTGATTTGGAATCAAAATGCCTCGTATCAATCTAAAAACAGCTAAAAATGCGCCAAAGGGTTTTGAAGACATCAAAGAGACATTGCAGGAATTCCAAGAAGAATTAGATGACATACAGAGTTCTGAGAAGAGCTCGAAGTTGGCAGCAAGAGCCAACGTTTCGCTGTGGGAGATCATGAGAATCCATAATGAGCGTTCGAGATATGTATATAACTTGTTTTACAAGAGGAAAGCTATATCAAGAGAACTTTACGAATGGCTATTGAAAAACAAATATGGTGACAAGTACCTAATTTCGAAGTGGAAAAAAAAAGGATATGAAAAGCTTTGTTGTCTACGATGTATACAGTCAGCGGAGACTGTCCATGGCACGACGTGTATTTGTAGAGTTCCCAGAGCACAACTTGAGCGTAATGCAGAAAAGGATGGTGATAGCAAAGTATCTTTCACCCAATGTGTTCATTGTGGATGTCATGGTTGTTCGAGTACCGATTGAAGTCGTTGTTTCATCATCAACTTGTTCTCTTTTCCATATACAAATATGTGCAATTTGATGGTATGAAATTTGCTTGATTATATGTATATCAATCAAATTTTAAGAAGAACCCATTTGATTTCATAAGAAGCAGATTTTTGTTATGCTTCTAAGCCCCAACAAATTATTGACCTTCATTTTCAATATTGCATGATCAAAGCATTAGTTGTTGACTATTATTTTCTATCTGAAGAAGCCAAGACAGAAACGCACATGATATTATCAGGTCCAAATAGGAAAAGACGCTGATAAAGGTACCTTAACATAAGAATCAAGCCAAAACAACGCCTCAGGGATAACAAGCGGATGGCGCTAGAATGGAAATGTACTAAACTAGGAATACAATAACGTCTACTTGACAGAAGTTCAAACCACCCTGGATTGATGTAGAGAGATTCCGATGTCCATAAATCTAACGTGGCCGGAACCAAGACGGATCTGGCTACATGCACCAGAAAACAACCTACTTTCACCTTTCAAGAATTAACCTTACCAAGATACAGAATAATGTCACCAACCCAATCGTCTTGTCGAAACCTGTGCATATTTCATAGTTTCGACTTGAAACCGTCACTCCAAATCTAATCAAATTCTTCAAAAGACTACGAGGTGATTCTGCTTGAACTTTTGAAGAATTGCATCCATCCCAGAAGCATCCACTGGTGTATGTGGCCAAAAGGACACATACCTCATCACATCAATGCATTAAAATATATCTTTCGTGTTTCTTGTTCCTTCCACCATTCATATTACACGTTCGACAGTACTGAAAATATTTTCGCGTTTTATTATTTTTACGCGTGTCACTTTTACACCATTAAAGGAAAAGTTGAGATATGTGGATCGTACATCAAGTTGGTTAACTTATATATATAGATGTAGATATAGAGGTGTACATATATGTAACTCCTAAGTGTGTGTAGAACTTCTTATTAAGCCCAAATGATTTATTAGTGAATTGTTTAAGTAGATCTGTCAGATATTATATATATTTCGATACTTCCTGGTCAAATTTCTCTTTTTGTATTTTTTAGTTGAAGGAAAGATAAAGGATTGAAAAAAAGATACTACTATTTCCCTTCATTTTTTAAGATTGGAGATATATCGATTGATCTTAGATCACCAATTCATTTTCAAGTTGAAACGTATTCCAAGATTAAATACTCAGTTGATCCTATACGGAAATTATAAAGGAGGGCCAAAGACTTTTACAGTAACGCTAAAAAAATATACCAGGTATGAATCAAGGATTCGCTGCAGATTTTATTGCGCCAAATACAATTTCGCCGATTGGTAATCTAAGGAGGACGTTTAGCAGTGAAGAACATCATATGTATGGTAATGGTATGGTAACCTCTATTGACACTAAAGAGATCATTACCCCTCCGGGATCTACAGTTAGGGGCAAGAATAAAAAAACAACAGGTTCTCTGAAACATCCATTGTCTCCAGAGTTTTCTTCGCCCATTACTCACTCGAAAAGTAAGAAACAAAAATCAGAAAGCAATACAACAAGATCGAATGGTAATTTAACTTTAGATGAATTGATCGAATCGTTGGCTATAAGAAACTCACGTGAAGAATTGCATACTAAACCTCCATATTCGTATGCAACATTGATTAGTTTGGCAATTTTGCAATCCCAAGATGGTAAGCTAACATTGGCTCAGATTTATAATTGGATTTCGGTTCATTTCACATATTATAAACAAAAGGATTCTGGTTGGCAAAATTCCATTAGACATAATTTATCATTGAATGAGGCTTTCATTAAGACTACAAAAGCCGATGATGGGAAAGGTCACTATTGGGAACTTAAGCCAGGTTATGAAACCAAGTTCTTCAAAAATGAAAATAGATCAGTTGAACAAGTTAAAGCAAAACTTCAGGAGATGGAAAAATATTTCCAGTCAGGTGCAGTTCCACATTACTCTAAATCAAATCAAAATGATACTGACTCTGAAGAATATTCAGCACCCTCAAGTGCTAGGGGTGGTTCAAACTTCAGAACAAGTTCTTCTCCATTAAAATTTGCTGCCATACATCAAGATTATAATATTGTTAATAATGAAATGGAAGTGACGCCTTCCTATCCGATTAGCATGTCACCAAATACTGCTTCTTTACAGCCTGTACCAACATTGAATTTTGGAGTGAAATTTTCTAGTAACGAAGCCAATACAAAAGATAGGTTTACAGCAAAGAGATTTCATACCACATTAGGTTTTCAAAGAAATCAAGATAAGAACATAGCTTTATTTGATGGTGGAATTGCTGGTAATTCGCTTTCTTCATTAGGTATACCATCAGGTTCTGATTTATTAAAATCGCCACAAAATATACAAAGATATACCTCTTCATTTAATTCTAGCTTTGAAACGTCTCCTTTACCAAGTATACAAAGAAGGAAATCAATTGCTGGTGTCAATACTAACGATAGTACACAGCTGAATACAAATGAAGATTATTCAGGGTCTTCCATTTTGTTAGCTCTGCCACAGCCTGTTGGAACTGATATGTTGAAAACTCCAAAAATTAAAACGACAGGCATGTTTGAAAAAACACCTGTACGCTTTATTACAACCCCAAGAGATGATGGCTCACTATTAAAAAAATGGCAAACCCCATCCAATATATTTGAAGATTTCTACTGTTCACCTCTATTTAAAGGAATGGGAACACCAATAAAATTCAGCAGCACTCCAAATGGTGCATCAAATAAAATATTGTCACCATCAGGTAAATTATCTCAAGATAATGTATTAAAGGATTCCAATAAATCACAATTATCATCAAATGGTTTATTTGGTGTAGATGTTTATTCTGTTTGGAAGAGAGCCACCGAAAACAAATCGGAAGCTAAGATACTTGATGAGAAACTGAGCAAATTCTCAGAAGTAGAAGAGAAAAAACAATAGGGTAGTATATGAAACTATTTAAAACTTGGTTTTTTACAGGCTATTTGGGAATACGGTTAATGTAGATGGTTATCTTTTTTTAAATTAGGTTTTATCATTGTGATAAAATTGGCAGAATAAGGTTATTTTGAGTGTATTATAAATGCATTGGGTATGATAAATAGTATAGTATAACTGTTTCTCATGCTATTATTGGAAAGTCAATAACATCATGAGAAATGTTATCTGTCATTTTTATCGAGGGAGACAAGAAAAATATTAGTAGATAAGTGTACTTAATATTTCTTTTAGAATTTTTGCCATGTCAATCTAGATTGTTTGGTTCATGGACAGTTGTAACAATATATAGACTTATATATATGTATATATATATATATAATTAATATATTATAGTTCATTTTATTTAATATCTTAAAAATTTTGTTTTTGGCTTATACAGTAGTACGCCGAAATTCGTGTTATTATGAGTAACAGATCAATTATATAAAACATTAATAACATTGTCCTCTTTACTGATTGTGATATATGACTAGTAAAATATTAATAGGTTGTTCAATAGTAATAATGGTAGTAATCACTAAATACCGGTTGAATTTGTTCAGTTTCGTTTATCATTATATTAATAACATTGCTAATATTAAACCTGGTAGAAAAGAGTAGATACCAACATGAATAATTCAGTATCGGATCCGACTGATTATGCTAAATCTTCAATACCGAAACTATCACAGTTAGATTCGTTATTAAGATGTCATATTTGTAAGAATTTTTTAAAAAATCCTGTTCTTACGCCATGTAGTCATACATTTTGTTCAATTTGCATGAGACTATATTTAAGCAAAGAAGCAAAGTGTCCACTGTGCTTGAAAGAAGTACGAGAATCAATGTTAAGGAGTGAATATTTGGTTAATGAGATAGTTGGATCGTATACTAATATCAGAGATGAACTATTGGCAAACTTGAAGAAACAAGAGGCTAGACAAGATGGTCAAGATATCTCGATTGTTGAAGTGGAATCCGACTCGGAAAGTCTACAAGTCTTAGATATAGAAGAGGATACCAAGCAATATATTAGCAAGCAGTTATCAAATCAGAGAAACAGGATAAACAACAGTCATATGACCAAAAAGGTAACGAAGAAGAGCAACGATATACACAGCTTTTTAAAATCCAAAAGTAATGACATTATGTTAAAAAATTCACAACTAATAGAATGCCCAGTTTGCTCAAAAATGGTACCGAAACAAACACTAGAAAGTTTACATCTTGATAAATGCTTAGAAGAACAATCATCAAAGCAAACTGACTCTTCTAATAATAATGATGATTTGACTGTCTTATCTGAAAATATTACAGAATTCGAAAGCGATAATAGCAAGGACAAATCAAAGAAAATTACTAAACATCGTGCCAAAATAAATGACTCTAAACTAATTCCTAATGAAAAAACATCTAACCATTTTGATAGGTATTTACAATCGACTGCTGCCTCAGAACATCAGCGTTTACCCAAAATAAACTTTTCGCACATGGTGACTTCCCAAATAAAACTAAAATTAGCATCACTTAACTTGCCATCCACTGGTACCAGACAGAATATGATTGAAAGGTATAATCATTATGAAATTTTATGGAATAGCAATTTTTGTGATTCAATTAACCCAGTAGCTGAAAGCGAATTACGTCGACAATTAGCAAGTTGGGAAGTATCTCAAAAAAAAGCATCGAACTCGTCTGGAAATTCAATCTCAAGCTTAATGGAAATAGCTAAAGCAAGCAATCACGGTCTATCATATAAAACATTAATGTTAAAATTCAGAACCGATTCATTCAATAAAAAAGCTTGGGCTAATATATTTGCTAAAGAATTTAACGAACTGAAAAAGGAAGCTATGTCGAAGTTAAAGAAAGGCAAAATAAAATCAATAAATGAAGTACCAAGTGAAACACAGAATGAGGAAAAGAAGGAGCAACGAAATGAACGCAACGATATAACACAAAACGAGATAGAACCTAATACATGTTTTGATCTTTTAAGTTCGGAAAACGTAATTGAATTGACACAACAAAGCAATAGCAATGACTCGATACCAGATATTACAATTTCAAACACTCAAGAATATTAGTCAACTTGATAATAAAATTTGTCGAATACGCTTCATTATTATAATGTAGTTGCGAGAATTATTCATTTCAAGTATAAATCTGTATATGTAATTATATATTTATTTTTTTAAATAAAATTCTCACAATTTAAGAATAAAGATTCTTCTAATTACAATATTTAACAGTTGAATACCAACTTATTTGGCAGATAGTTTCTTATTACCATGAAATAAAAGAAATTATCATTTTGTTGAACAAAAGATAAATTTAGTAAAACACAAAAAAAACATTAGCTTACAATAATTGAGTATGCATTTGACAAGCCTAATTTACATAATTGTTTATATATCTATTATATATGACACATTTTATCTTTTCGATTTGCTTTTATAGTGATTGTAACACAGATAGGAATGGTAATTTTGTATCCTAGTTCTATTTTTGGCTTATAGCACAATTCTTTAAGTATTCAGCCTTGTTCTTTAAAATTCTAACAGATTTAAAGAAAATTTCTTCTGGGGTCATGGCACCGGTACTTTCGACGTTAAATACAAAATGATCTCTTACTCTACCTAATTTAACTTTATTTTGGAATTCTTCATGTCTTAAAACCTCTCTAGAAACAGTATCCTTTCTAGCATCTTTCACAAAAGCTTCATCTTTATCGTTGATACCAATGACACCTGAAGGGAAACATTTTTGGAATCTCTTTGCGGATTCACCAGAAATTGGAGATGTGATGTTAATATGAGGTAGTAATCTGTATGAGGCAGTAGCAACTGGAGAAAATTTAGCATGATCACCACCAATACCCAAAATGCAGTGGGCTCTTAGTGAAATTTCTTGACCCGGTCTTAATTTTGCGATCAAAATATCTGGATCGATTGCCTCAACAGGTTGGTCAGCAAATAATTCTGCTTGCTTACCTTGTGGTTCAAACTTCAAATCACGGGCGTAAACATGTGCGTTTCTATATAGAACTTTTGGATCAGTGGCATCCTTTGGAGCATCTGGATTTCTGGTACACTTAGCGTCTAAAGTGATGACAATAGTGTTTTCATCGGTGAATTTTTCCTCATCTGGAAGTTCTGAGTCAATCCAAGATAATTTATCCGGGTCGACTCTTAATGGAATTAAACCAATTCTGTGGGCCAAAACTTCGTCTTGAATAACGGAGGTATTGTTCATGAAATACACATATTCAGCAGCGACAGATGGAACTTCTGCTATCATAATACGACGAAAAGCATTAGCAATGGAAGTATCAATATGGACTAAATCAAAATTAGCTTCCTTTTCAGTTAGGCTTGAAATATGAATATCAAACGATTCTCTGAATTTCTCAACGTCCCATTCCAATCCTTCGCTTTGGTAATTACCAGGGAAATCGGTGGAAGTGGTATTAGTGACTCTATTATACTCGATACCAACTATATTAGACATATTAATTTTTCTATTTCAAAAGATATGAGTAAGTGTTTGTGTGAGTGTGTGTGTATGAATGTCAGCGTGTGAGTAAGGTTTTTTATCTTGTATCTTTTCAATTTCTGGACACCTGGAACGATACAGCAACCAAAATCAATACGAACCGAAAGTAACTCGAAGATTGGACCACTTATAATGACTTGTTCAATCGAATTACTAATTATTTTACATTATTAACAAGCTCATCTCATCTTATTTCAGTGTTTTAAAGAAATGAAAAATTTTTTTACAATTTTCAGAATTAAATCGAAATAAACGGCACGTGATTGAACATAAATTTTAAGTCATCTCATCTCATCTCACAACATCTTTGGTAAAGGAATGGATGGGAAACCTTTAAAGTATTTAGATAGAAGATGCTTCTATAGAGAGACGATTTCTTGAGAGGGGGGGTTGGGTCTGTAGATGTTGGAGTGAGAACCCAGTCGTGGTACTAGTGCTAACAAAGGTAGATTTTTTATTGTGGCGAGTATCTCTGCTATGGAAGAGGAGGATTTCTTTAAGGATTTGGAAAATGATTTGAAAGGTAGTGATAATGAGGTGGGAAGTGAGGTCGGATTGGAGGTTGAAATGCATGGGGCCAACGTGGATTCTGATATTGAGAACCCCATTGAGTATTTGAAAGAGTTCTTAAACGGTAAAAAATGTCTGTTGATAAAGGATCTAGAGGCAATGCGAAATCATGAAATATTAAATGTTATTAATGAGTATAATGTGACCATCAAGCTTCTGGACAGGATCAAACTCGAGAATGGTATTGTAGAGGTGGCCTCTATATTGAATAAGTACTCAAAAATTATACAAGAGGAAAGTTCCAATGTGTTCGCATATATTAAAATTCTTTATAAACCAAGGTTCCCAGAATTGGAAACACTTCTAACAAATCCAATAGATTTTATTGAAGTTCTTAAATTATTAGAGGAAAATATTACTGAAATTTCAAACGATGACTATATAGCTACTCTGTTAGAGAATGAATCCAATATCAGTTCTGAGAAAAGGTTGGTTGTTATTATGTCAATCAAAACATGTTTCAATAGCTCATTCATATTTACAGAGGATGCTAGAGGGAAACTGAGTTCAGTACTGGAACTCTTAAACATTTTAATGAATTCGAAAACAGAGGCAGTTCAGTATTTGTCATCAAAAATTGGAACCATTGCACCTAACCTATCCACATTAATAGGAACTTCCATTGCCTCCCTTTTGATCTCACACACAGGCAGTATCCTCGAACTGAGCAAAGTCCCTAGTTGCAACCTTGCTTCTATTGGTAAGAAAAAATATTCATCATCAGCGCAACATATTACCTCTGTTAGTGGTGTACGCCAAGAGGGATACATTTATAACTCGGAATTAATACAAAATATGCCAATTTCGACACATAAGCAATTATTACGTATGCTATGTGCAAAAGTCTCGCTAGCGGCGAGGGTTGATGCTGGCTTACAGATAGCAGCGGACACGAGAACCGACAACAGTCTGGGGATCAAATGGAAGGAAGAGATTCTAGATAAAGTCCGTAAATTGAACGAAGCACCAAACATTGCACTAGTGAAACCTTTGCCAGTACCTCAGGATAGCAACAAGAAAAAGAGATCAGGCCGTAGGTTTAGAAAGTACAAGGAACAGTTCCAATTGTCGAACATACGAAAGTTACAGAACCGTATGGAGTTTGGGAAAGAAGAACAAACGTACATGGACAGCACTGGGGAAGAAGTAGGCTTGGGTATGATAAATTTATCATTAAAGGAAGCATCGGGTATGGCACAGGGCATCACTAAGAGGACCAACAACTCGGCGAAACTCACTAAAAAATTAAAGCATCGTCTACAGGATGCAAATATGCAAACAGAGGACTACATAAACTCATTAAGTAACACATTGAATCAATAGACAAGCAAACAGAGAGTGCATCTACCCACCACTTCTAACCCAATAGTAGCAGCACAAACCCTAAATACACACACATTAGCGCCCTAGCGCAAAACCCTAAGCTATTTCCCAAATATCTTTTCCGGATTAGGAAATTGCGTAAACAGAAAAATTGTTACCGACGAAACGTCGTTACAAACATAATTTGTGTTATGATGATACACATTATACAAGATCAATATATAGTTATATATATAAGTATGTGTGTGCATGTTCGATGCATTGGGTCTGATGCTTGGTTGATGGATCTGCTGTTGTGGACGAAGAAATCGGACTGTGGGATATTGATTGCAACGTTTGATATTACACGCGGTATATTTATTGAGGCTTTAAGATTTGTGCATTCGAATAACGTTCAAATAGGAGAACATTGAAACCTCTAATATCATTATATATACATACATAGGTATCAATATATATTAGCAGAGTTAAAAACATAAGGTAGAGGCTGACATTGGTTTTTGGTGAATAGAAGATGAATAACAGAGCAGCTTATGGTAAGATCGACAGGGATCTCGATGTTCTAGCTGGGGATATCAGTAATTTAAGTTTCGATGTGGGTAATCAAAGTGCTTTTAGAGATAGAAAACCTGATTTGGGTCCTTCGAAATATAACAAGGAAAATAGTTCTAATAGCACTCCTTTTGCTTCGCCTGCAAAATCTACTATTTTTTTCAACGAGGAGGATAACTCTAGGATGGAAGTAGATGATTCAACTAGGGAGGAGATTGATATAGCCAACTCACCAAAGAAATTACCTCGTGGCTTCTACGAGAAAGCTGCTTCTAATAAGACACAGAGATTAGTGAGTGTATGTCAAATGTACTTTCTGGATTATTATTGTGATATGTTTGATTATGTCATCAGTAGAAGACAGCGTACTAAAAAGGTCCTAGAATATCTAACACAACAGAAGACTGTGCCTAGTGTTACAAATGAAAGTTTGACTACAGAATGGAATTCATATTTACATAAAGAGAATGAGATCTTAAGAAAAAGAAGATTGAAACCCAAGAACAAAGATTTTGAGATAGTTACTCAAGTGGGCCAGGGTGGATATGGTCAAGTTTATTTGGCAAGGAAAAGAGATACAAAAGAGGTTTGTGCCTTAAAAGTTCTGAATAAAAAATTGTTATTTAAATTAAATGAAACTAACCACGTTTTAACAGAAAGGGATATATTGACCACCACCAGATCCGAGTGGTTGGTTAAATTATTATATGCTTTTCAGGATAGTGAGAGTTTATACCTTGCCATGGAATTTGTACCAGGTGGTGATTTCCGTACCTTACTAATCAATACTAGATACTTGAAGAGTGCTCATGCTAGATTCTATATTAGTGAAATGTTCTGTGCAGTTAACGCCTTACATGAATTAGGTTACACTCATAGAGATTTGAAACCTGAAAATTTCTTAATTGATGCTAAAGGTCACATAAAATTAACTGATTTTGGTTTAGCTGCAGGTACAGTATCTAACGAAAGAATAGAGAGTATGAAGATTAGATTAGAAGAAGTCAAGAATTTAGAATTCCCTGCATTTACCGAAAAATCAATAGAGGACAGAAGATATATGTATACACATCTAAGAGAAACTGAAGTAAATTATGCAAATTCAATGGTAGGTTCTCCGGATTATATGGCATTAGAAGTTTTAGAAGGTAAGAAATATGATTTCACAGTAGATTATTGGTCATTGGGTTGTATGCTATTTGAAAGTTTAGTTGGATACACACCATTTAGTGGTTCATCTACAAATGAAACATACGAAAATCTAAGACATTGGAAACAAACCTTAAGAAGACCACGTTTGGAGAATGGTAGACCAGCATTTTCTGATAGAACATGGGATTTAATAACCAGATTGATTGCTGATCCAATAAATAGAATAAAATCTTTTGAACATGTGAAGAGAATGGCATATTTTAATGAAATTCAATTCAATGGACTAAGAGATCTTCCACCTCCATTTACACCTCAGTTAGATAGTGAAACCGACGCTGGTTATTTTGATGATTTCACTAATGAAGCCGATATGGCAAAATATGCTGACGTCTTCAAAAGACAAAATAAATTATCTGCACTTGTGGACGATTCTGCCGTCGACTCAAAATTAGTCGGTTTTACATTTAGACATAGAAAGGGGAAGCAAGGCTCAAGTGGGGTTCTATATCAAGGATCTGAAAATTCAGACCCATTTGCGACATTCTATTAAAGTACCATCTATATACTTAAATGCAGCCTACAACGAACACTAATAGATACCCCATATATTTTATCAGTAACTATAAAATATTTAATTACAATAAGCATTTTTACGCAACCAATAAACAAGTTTAGTTCCAGTTTTTCGTTAAAACCATGTGAGAGTATTTATATTTTCCTAGACTAACTTTATTTATAAATATAAATCAATTCATATATTTTCATAAGTTGAATGATTCGACCATCTTTATGCCTCTTTTACAATATCGTTATTCCAATCCTTTGGATTCATCGATATCAAACCGCATATTTTTTTATATTTGGATACTATGCGAATACATATAAAAATAATTAATAGTAACATATATGATTAAGAGATAAAAGATATAGTATACTCTAAAACTATTTCTATATACTCTAAATATTGAAGAAGGTTTTAGAACTGTAGTATTGTTTATTATGGCCTCGATTAAAGTTTTAGTGGCGCATTCAAATGTACAGAATATCGATGATGCGCTAGCTAAGTTAACAAAATTAAACTCAAAACAAGGTCCATTCGATGCTTTATTTATGCTTGGTGATCTTCACAATTCAATTAAGGAGATACATACAGATGGGCTACCTCCAACTTTTTATCCATCATATAATGATGATGTGACAAATACTTCAACGGATCTTGAGAATCATGTTACTTTGCTTAACAATTTTGGAATTTATCAGCTAGCCACTGGATTAAAAGTCGTATATACACCACATAATTTTAAACAATTAGACGATCGCAAAGAACTGATATTACAAAAATTAGAAATGTTCAATGAGAAAGTGGATATTTTAATTTCACATATTGGAGGCTCAAAGCATTCAAAAGAAGCCGGCAGAAATTCAGGTTCTGATATTATTGATGCAATTCTAAGGAAAGTTGAGCCTAAATATCATTTTAGTTACAATGACCAATTGAAATACTACGAGAACGCACCTTTTCAATGGAAAAAATCCGGTAGAATCACAAGATGTATGAACATCCCTGTATTTGGCTCAAAAGAAAAATGGGCATATGCTGTACTAATAGAATTGGATGATAATGAATCAGCTTATGAGGTTCCCCCAAATATTGGAAGCAATCCTTTTGAAGAGTCTAAACAAAATAAAAGAGGTAGAGAAGCAAAATATACAACTGACATTAAAGTTAATCCGTTCACTAAAGAAACTCAAATGAAAAAACCTAAAATTGTTCTTCCAAATCAATGTCATTTCTGTTTTACTAATCCAAATATAGAAGATCATATGTTTATTTCAATAAATAAAAATTCATATTTAACAACAGCAAAAGGTCCATTATCTGTTCCAAAAGATGAAATGCCATTTTCAGGTCATTGTTTAATCATCCCTATCAAACACATCCCAAAAATTAGCCAATCTAAAACCCAAGAAGAACTTCTTGAATTGAATAAAGAGTTGAATGATTACGAGTTAAGTATAGCGAGGATGAATTTTATAAAATACGATATGTCTACTATCGTCTTTGAAATTTCATCTTCGACATCTTTCCATTTCCATAAACAAGTCATACCAGTTCCAAAATACCTTATATTCAATTTTTCCTCTGCCCTTGATAGACAGCTATATTTTAATAATGAAAAATTTAAGTTAAACGGTAATTTAAATTTTAAACAATATACTGTTGGAAGTTCAGAATATAATGACATAGTAAATGACAAGAACATTGAGTATATGCAATTCAAAGTGTATGAAACATCCGAGGAACAACCAATAGTGTATTTGTCTACCTTTTTGACTGGTGAGAAGATTGACCTTCAATTTGGGAGAAGAGTTATAGCATATGTTTTAAGATACCCTAAAAGAATTATGTGGAATTCACCAACTTGTCAACAGACAAAGGAGCAAGAAATTGAAGACGTTAAAAAATTCCAAAGTGGATACAAGAATTATGACATTTCTAATTAAATTGATTATGAACCATATAAATAAATTATAAAATAAATTAGATTATTAATTGTATTTAATGATATTTCTTTGACAGCGTGAGCTTCAAAATTATGGGCCATCTAAGCCATCATCACCGTCATCCATTTCTAATTTCTTTCTACCACCTGAGCTTTTCAATGAACCATACTCTCTTGTTGCCATTTGTTTTCTTGCTTTCTTAGTCATTCTAGAAATTTCTTCCTCGGCATCGACAGCCTCAGCTTGAGCATATTGTATGACCAATCTACGACCTAACAAATGGACACCTTGAAGTTGATCCATAGCATTTTCAGCTTCTTTTGGTAGTAGGAATTCAACAAAGGCAAAACCTCTTGCAGATTTGTCGAATTTCTTTGGAACTCTCACAGACTTTAATTGACCGAAAGAACTAAATAATTCAAATACATCTTTTCTAGTAGCTTCAAAGGGTAAATTCTTAACAATAATCTTACCAGATGGCTTGCGTTGAGAGACATTGCTCTTGGAAGCTGTACCTTGTCTATGAGATAATTTAATTTGTATTTTGTGTCCATCAATAACAGAGCCATCCATTGCTGAAATGGCAGCAAGAGCCTGCTCTTTTGTTTTAAATTCTGCAAAACCAAAACCCATCGATAATATTTTACCTTCAATTTTTGGGTCTGATTTTGTCTTAACTTGTGCAACAATAAAACCATTGAAGTTTTTAAATTGCTGAGATAATTGTTGGCTGGTCGTTGAGAAATTTAAATTCTTAATAAAAATAGAAACGGTTGGACCGTCAACGACATTATCTGTAGAATCTTGTTCTTCATTGTTGGATGTCTTGACTTCCATCATGTCACCAATGGAAGGTTTAATTTCCTTAACTTCTTCTTCTTTTGGTGTGGAAGATTCTACTCCATCAGTGGCATTTGCATCTCTTGTGAAACAATTAGAAGGTCCTTTTTCTAGATAAATAATACCACTCTTAAATCTTTTATATGCTAAACTACGAAAAGCAGCTCTAGCTGATGTGACATCTCTATATTGAATAATCGCAATGGTTCCAGCAGGTGGCATTAGGAATCTATCAATTTTACCAAAAGGAAGAAACAAATCACTTAATTCTTCAACTGTAGTACCGAATGGAAAATTCTTCACCAAGATTACAGTATCATCTCTTTTATTAGTCGATCTTAATACAGAAAAACTTGCAATATCAACACCTTTATCTTCAAAGTATTTTCTTACATCACCAATAACATGAGCTTCTGCTAAAGCTTGTTTCACTGCCGAATTCGAATTTTCTGCATCAATAAGCTGTGATTTTTCAATACCTAATTTAGAAGCTACACTACCTAATACTGCATCTTGATTCATATACAGAGAATTCCATGAAAACGTTTGTTTGGATGCCGTATCTTTTCTTTTCAATTCTCTTTGTTTCTTTAAAGGCATATTTTTTATGTCAAATTCATCTAATCTGTGGGATTTTTTAGATTCACCTGGTAAAATGTGTAGTAATCTACCTTGGAAAATTTGTTTGTCTAAATTAATATATGCTTGCACTGCATTAGCAGAATCCTTATATAAAACATATGCAAAACCTTTAGATTGTCCAGTTCTTGTATCTAATGCAACGTGAACTTCTTCTAGTTCACCAAATGGTTCAAATAAGTCTCTAAAATCTTTCTCTGTTGATGTGTACAAAATATTACGCAAGAATAAACGTCCTGTAGATGATATCTTTTCAATGGCTAATTCTTCTTGTGATTTTTCAGGTTCAGCTTCTACTCCAGGTATCTTTTCTTCTTCAACAGTATCGTTACCTCCTTCATTTTCTTTATTTATAGGTCTTGGCTTTGCTTCCTCATTTTCACCATCTCTAATTCTTATACGACGTTGTTTTAGCCAATCCAAATCAGAAACCGTTTCATCTTGTCCCAAATTTTTTTCGTCTTCATTATTCGAGACCTCCTGATGATCTTGCGTATTCGAGTTGAAATTATCTAATGAAACCATTTGTTCATCAGCATCTTCCACTGTGGTTGGTTTATTGAAATCTTCGTATTCATCGTCACTTTCCTTGTCAGCGACAATATCATCACCTTTCATAGACAATGCATGTTGTAACAGTGGATTTGAACCATTTGAGCGATCATCTTCATCTTGATTTTGAACGGCAGCAAGAAGTGGGTTTGTAGACGTAGAAACAGAAGCATTTTCCCATGAAGAAACTTGGGAATTTGGTTTCATTGTCTCCATAAACTCTTTCAATTGTTTATTTTTCTCAATTTCTGCATCAATAGCATGTCTCTTTTCATTTTTGTCAATTTTTACCTTCTTATTGGCTTCTTCTTCTTCCAGTAATCTTTGTTCCCTCTCTCTTACTCTCTTTAAAGCCTCCATTCTTTTTTCCTTCACTGATTTTGGTCTGTTAGGATCGGCAAAACTGGTAGCTTCCGACACTTGTATCCTTGCGGTGTCTATAAAAGATCCATTGAAGTATCTAATTGCATCTCTTGCATCATCTTCAGTCAGAAACCCGATGAAAGCGAACCTCCTACTGGTACCATTCTTATCTTTCAGTATCTTGACATCTGTGATAAGACTGTCAACCAGCGATGTTGTATTAGGATGTGTAGTCTTCAGTCTTGCAACAAAATGTTCTTTTAATTTGTCGTCTGTCAAGTAAACAGGTAATCCCTTCACAATGATACGAGACATGATCAATTCTTGTATGGTTGTGCTGTGTTATGACAATTGTGCTTAGCAACTATTAGTAAGAGATAACAACAAGTTAAAGACAGCTGACAAAGAATAGCAATACTTGAGATTTCTAATACAAGCGATATATAATCTGACCTTGCGTTCAGTTTAATGTTACTACTAAATTAATTAAATTAAATGAGATGAGATGAGATGAGCTTGGGCTCTATAAAATTTTTCAAGCTACTGCTTACTATGGCACTTTGAAAAATTCAAGAATCACTTATAGGGTTATTGGAAACACAGAAAAAGTGTCACGTGCAACAATATTGCAGTAGGGTTGCACCAGCAAACCCTACCGAGACCATTTTTCGCGGTCAACTATGCATCACCGTGCACGAATCCAGGAATGTCTCGAGACTTTGGCGGCAAAAAAATAACAATTTTTAGAATAAATTGGGAAAAATTGCACAAGAATGTGGAAAACGAGTTTCGAAAAAATAAAAAAGTCGAACTTTGTGAAGAAACGGCCGTGCAAGGTCCTGTAATTGTTGCTTTTTATTTCAGTTTTCCAACTAATTTATGGGATGTCGTGTCCGTTTTGGGTAACTAATACAACGAGTGCACGGAACCCGTATACACCATCGCGATTAGTAGGTAAAACGGGACTAAGAGAATGATCATGTTGTATGTTTCGTATCAAATCCAACTGTGTCCAATAGAACTTTCAAATATGCAAAGTATTAAATTATATATATATATATATATATATATATATATGCAATTGTATACTTTCACTTGAAACAACTGTATCAATTTGGTTTCTTGTTCGGGTAGGTGCTGCTATACCATTTATCTTTGTCATGTGGCAGGCTATATCTTACATCTGGATTTATTTTTTCTTTTCAGCTCCTCCTAGTATTGCATTGAAGGAAAAAAATAAAAGAAAATTTTTTTAGTTCTCTCTCTTAGTCATTTCGAAATCCGTTGAAGCACACATATAATTCATCTGTAAATAGTTACTCAAAATAATTAATTAATTATTATTTATTTTTTTTTTGTATATGGCAGTTTAATTTATTCATCGTTTTTTTATACTCTCTTCTAGATATCGTTAATGGTTGATGCTTAATTTCAATAATAAACTTATAACATTTAGTTCCAAAAGGCTTTTGAACTTTTCATATTCTAAATTTTCAACTAATAAAACGTTAATCAACAAAGATCTTTATTCTTTGGATAGTGGTTTTGGTGCTAGATATTATTCGTTATTTTCAAATAATAATAACTGTTATAGATCTGGTGTTGTTAATTCCAGCAAGAAAAGAAATCTCTTATCCACTAATTTTAATCAATTGCGATTTTTTAAAATGAGTGATCTTGATAACCTACCTCCAGTCGACCCGGTCACTGGTGAAGTTATTATCAATCCATTGAAGGAAGATGGTACTGAAAAGACACCAAAGGAAATTGAAAAGGAGAAGAAGAAGGCGGAAAAACTTTTGAAGTTTGCCGCAAAGCAAGCAAAGAAAGCTGCCACTGCTTCCACCAATGATGCCAAGCCAAAGAAGCCAAAGGCCAAGAAAGAAGTCGAACCTGTCCCGGAATTCGTCGACAAGACTGTCTCTGGTGAGAAGAAGATCCTGGTTTCCTTAGATGACCCATCATTAAAGTCCTATAACCCAGCCAATGTTGAAAGTTCCTGGTACGATTGGTGGGTCAAATCAGGTTTTTTCGAACCTGAATTCACTGAAGATGGTAAGATCAAATCAGAAGGTTTGTTTTGTATCCCAGCACCACCACCAAATGTTACCGGTGCTTTACATATTGGACATGCTTTAACTATCTCCATCCAAGATGCATTGATCAGATACAACAGAATGAAAGGTAAGACCGTTTTATATTTACCAGGTTTCGACCATGCTGGTATTGCTACTCAATCTGTTGTCGAGAAGCAAATCTGGGCTAAAGAAAAGAAGACTAGACATGACTACGGTAGAGAAGCTTTTATTGATAAAGTATGGGAATGGAAAGAGGAGTACCACAACAGAATTAAGAACCAAATTCATTACTTAGGTGCTTCATACGATTGGAATCGTGAAGCATTTACTTTAGATCCAAAATTATCTAATGCTGTCGTTGAAGCCTTTGTTAGATTACACGATGAAGGAACCATCTACCGTGCTAATAGATTAGTTAACTGGTCTGTTAAGTTGAACACTGCCATCTCTAATCTAGAAGTTGAAAACAAGGATATTAAAGGTAGAACTCAATTAAGCGTTCCAAACTATGACGAAAAAGTGGAATTTGGTGTTTTAACTTCGTATTCTTACGAAGTTGTTGATTCTCCAACTAATGAAAAGATTATCGTCGCTACCACTAGACCAGAAACCTTATTTGGTGACAGTGCCGTTGCTGTTCATCCAGAAGATCCACGTTACAAGCATTTGCATGGTAAGTTTGTTCAACATCCATTTTTACCAAGAAAGATGCCAATCATTTGTGATTCCGAAGCTGTTGAAATGGAATTTGGTACTGGTGCTGTTAAAATTACTCCAGCGCATGACCAAAACGATTACAACACTGGTAAACGTCACAACTTAGAATTCATTAACATATTTACTGACGATGGTTTACTGAACGAAAACTGTGGTCCAGAATGGCAAGGAATGAAGAGATTTGATGCTAGAACAAAGGTCCTAGAAAAATTAAAGGAAACTGGTGCTTACATTGGTCAAGAAGACAACGAAATGACTATCCCAACTTGTTCCAGATCTGGTGATATCATCGAACCATTATTAAAACCACAATGGTGGGTTTCTCAAGGAGAAATGGCTAAAGATGCTATCAAGGCTGTTAGAAATGGTGAAATCACTATTACTCCAAAATCTTCTGAAGCGGAATATTTCCATTGGTTAGAAAATATCCAAGATTGGTGTATTTCCAGACAACTATGGTGGGGTCATCGTTGTCCAGTTTATTTCATTGATATTGAAGAACGTGAATGTGATAGAAGTGATGGCTCCTTCTGGGTTGCTGGTAGAAGTATTGAAGAAGCTCAAGAAAAAGCTGCTGCAAAATTCCCAGATGCTAAGTTCTCCTTAGAACAAGATGAAGATGTTTTGGACACCTGGTTCTCCTCTGGTCTATGGCCATTCTCCACATTAGGCTGGCCAGAAAAAACCAAGGACCTAGAAACTTTCTATCCTGTTTCTATGTTAGAAACCGGTTGGGATATCTTATTCTTCTGGGTCTCTAGAATGATTCTATTAGGTATAAAATTAACCGGTTCAGTTCCTTTCAAGGAGGTATTTTGCCATTCATTAGTCCGTGATGCTCAAGGTCGTAAGATGTCCAAATCTTTAGGTAACGTTGTTGATCCTTTAGATGTCATTGGTGGTATTAAATTAGAAGATTTACATAGTAAATTATTAGTTGGTAACTTAGATCCAAGAGAAGTTGAAAAAGCGAAGCTAGGTCAACAGGAATCTTATCCAAACGGTATCCCACAATGTGGTACTGATGCTATGAGATTTGCTTTATGTGCCTACACAACTGGTGGCCGTGACATTAACTTAGATATTTTACGTGTTGAGGGTTACAGGAAGTTCTGTAACAAGATTTACCAAGCCACTAAGTTTGCGTTAATGAGATTGGGTGATGATTATCAACCACCTGCCACTGAAGGTTTATCTGGATCTGAATCATTAGTTGAAAAATGGATTTTAAGTAAATTAGCACATACATCTAAGACAGTCAATGAGGCTTTAGAAAACCGTGATTTCTTAAACTCTACAAGTGCTATATATGAATTCTGGTACTTAATTTGTGATATTTACATTGAAAACTCTAAATATTTGATCCAAGAAGGTACTCCTGCCCAACAAAAATCCGCTAAGGATACTCTATACATTTTAATTGACAATGCTCTAAAGATGATTCATCCATTCATGCCATTTATTTCTGAAGAAATGTGGCAACGTTTGCCAAAGCGTGCTACCGAAAAAGCCGAATCTATCGTCAAGGCCTCTTACCCATTATACAAAGCTGAATACGACGACGTTGCCTCAGCTGCTGCTTATGAATTAGTTTTGGACATCACCAAGGAAGCTCGTTCATTATTGTCTGAATTCAATATTTTAAAGAACGGTAAGGTCTTCGTTGAATCCAGCGATGAGTCATCATTTGCTACCGCTACTTCCCAACAAGATTCTATTGTATCTTTAATCAAAGCCATTGATGAAGTTGTTGTTGTAAGTTCTTCTTCTCAAATTCCACAAGGTTGTGTATTAAAATCTGTCAACCCAGAAGTTAATGTCCATGTATTAGTAAAGGGTCATGTTGATATTGAATCTGAAATCTCTAAGGTTCAAAAGAAACTGGAAAAGGCTACCAAGAGCAAACAAGGTATTGAAAAGACCATGAGTAGTAAAGATTACGAATCCAAAGCCAATGAACAAGCCAAGGAAGCTAATAATGCTAAATTAGAAAACACAATTGCTGAGATTGAAGGTTTGGAAGCCACTATCAGAAACTTAGAAGCTTTAAAGTTATAGGTAATTGTAATGCCATTATAAATAAATAAAAAATTAATTCAATGTGTTGCCATTTAACATATATGTGTTTGTAATTCTTAGATTATCATAGTATTTATTAAATAAATGATTGAGAATTCTTAAAGTTTCTTTAATATTACAATGCTTCATTAAAATATGAGTAACCTCATCTCATCTCATCGCACAAATAAGATATCCCGTAATTTTCATTTGCTTAAAAAATGGTTCACAGAAGATGATTATGAAACATTCTCCTCAAAGTCAAATTATTTGATGAATTATGATTTAAGTTGTAGTGTATGTTAGATTTTATTCGAATTGAAGCATTCAAGACAGTTGAACTGATGTTTTTCATTTAATAGTAACCGGATATAAACCAACCTTAATATTAGGTTGAATGGCACAGCATACTGATCATTTACGAAAAGGTGAAGATGTATATGTTGCAATGAGTATAGTAGCTGGTGGGTTAGCAGGGTTGACTGCAAGATCTTTAACTGCCCCGCTAGACACAGTTAAAATTAGATTACAACTACTATACAAAAGCATTGAATTGGACCCGCGAATAAAAGTAAACAATAGTATCCTGACTTCTATGATAACTAGGATGTATAAAAAGGAGGGGATATTAGGATTCTGGAAAGGAAATGTTCCTGGTTCTCTCATGTACATTATTTATGGGGCTACGCAATTTGGATCATACACGTATATCAACTCGCTTTTCAGTCATAATCATGTGCTTAATCAACTCCCGTCTCAAGTATATAGTACACTAGTTGGTGCATTGACAGGAATTACCAGCTCTACCATATCATACCCTTTTGATGTATTACGTACAAGATTTGCAGCAAACCAATCTACTCGCAATTTGAGATTATACGCCACAATCAAGGACATTTTTAGGAATGAAGGCACACTTGGATTTTTTAGGGGAATAAATTCTTCAATACTTGCAATAACTCTTTCAAATGCTATAATATTTGGGACATATGAGAGTATAAAGATATATTCTGAAGAACAACTCACTCTCTTAGAGAATACTTCAAGCAATTCATGTTATGTTCCATACAAATTTGCTTACCAAATCTTGAATGGAAGTGCAGGTTCTCTAAGTGGTTTGATATCTAAGCTGGTCACATATCCATTGGATACAATACGAAGAAGGATACAAGTGAGCACGCCGCATTCTATCCATCTTTTGGCCGAACACAAGAACGTTTACAAATCATATTTTAAAATGAATTTTATTGCAGTAGGTATGAAAATAATGAGAGACGAGGGTAAATTATCACTCTTCAGAGGTCTAGGAATAAATTTGATTAAAACAGTGCCAAATTCAGCAATATATCTATACGCTTATGAATATTTTGTATCACAACTTAAGAATTAACTTTTCTATTAGATCTCCAAGAATTTTCATTTGTATAGTTTGTTTAGAGGTGGCCGCCATAATGGCGGTTCTGTAACACCTTCAAAAAAATCTTACCTTTGTGATCAATGTATACCTATCTTTGTGAAAATAATAACAATCGTATAAACCTAACAACTAGCAATGACAACGGTTTTTAAACCATTAATTTGCACTATATAGAAGAGCCATTGGGCCTTTAGAGAGTGTCAACTGTACCTGGCGTTACCCGGATGTAACTTATACAACATAAATTTCGAAATTTCGAAATTTCGAAATTTTCTAAAATCGATGAGCCCTGAGAGGACACTGTGGACAAATGAACAAAATCATAACATCTTCGAGCCTATTTTATCGAGAATGTAGAGCACAGGCATCAAATTATATTGTTTAATGAATAAATTCTACAACAAAATACCTCTCGATAAGATATTGCATAGAGCATGGTGTTGATATTTTTCGTTTTGATAATTCCTCTCATTTGAAATAGTTCATATATTCGCTGTATTTCTTTTGTTTACAATTTTCAGAGGCATGGTTTTCAGAATTATCAGCTTTTTTGCATGCAATGTTAAATTAATAACTTGTTACCTTTTTTAAGTCTTTTAATTCACGGTACGGGAACTATTTTCGACATTGTCTGAACGTTCTAAATCAGCTTCGTCAGTATTTTATATATAATAGCGTCGTTTTTATTTTATTAGTGCAGTTATATTAATTCAAAACTGGCTGAACTAGAGTCTCATACCTGTAACTTGAAGAATATCTGTTTGACGAACCATTCATCACTGAAGAACCAAATCGCTAAAGAAATGTCAAGCAAACAAGCAAAACAAGAAAAAAAGCTGGTAACGTCCAACGATGTATTTCTTTACATTCCAAATTTAATTGGCTACTCTAGAGTTGTCACTGCTGTGTTATCCTTCATGGCTATGCCAAACCATCCAATGTATACGGCTTTAATCTACACTGTTTCATGCTTGTTAGATGCCTTGGATGGTACCATGGCTCGTAAATATAACCAATGTAGTAAATTCGGTGCTGTTTTAGATATGATAACCGACAGATCAACAACTTCAAGTTTGCTATGCTTCCTATCCATTCTGTATCCAAAATACTGTATCATATTTCAGATTCTATTGTCTTTGGATCTATCTAGTCACTACATCCACATGTACTCCACTTTAATCGATGCTAAGAATGAAACCAAGTCGCACAAATCCATTGACGAAAATTCCAACTACTTTTTGAAACTGTACTACTCTAACAGAACTGTTCTATTCATGATATGTGCTTTCAATGAAATAGTCTACGGTGGTATTTATTTAATCGGATTCCAAAAGTACGCCAAAGTTGGCTATTTCTTATTCTACATTAGTCTACCAGGGTTTTTATTCAAGCAGTTCACCAACATTTTACAATTACAAAGGGCTTCTATCATTTTAGCCTCCATCGATGCCGATGACGCTAACAAAGCTAACAAATATTGAGTACGCTCGTGCCAGTCGCTGCCATATCTAATTTTATATACGATTAACTAATATCTCATACCTGTTTCTACTCACAAAACATTTTGTAATATTTAGCAAAACAAGTCTTTATATTTGACACGTTACTGGAATAGCCCATAAAGAGTAATGACACTGTCAAACATATTCCCGACTTGGTCTGTTAACAGATGCTTATACTCCACAAGTGTAAACATTTCCTCCCCCCAACGAATGACATCCTCAAACTCATACAAACATAACTCATGCTGTGTGTGCACCTGGTAGTGATCATAACCCCTCTCTTCTCTCGTGGCTCCCACACACTCACCAAACAAGGTTCTCCAACTTCAAATCACATATACTAACCTGACCTAAGACAGCTACATGACCACATTACCATGACCACATTACCATGACCTCAAGAAGCACAGTCCATGAGGTTGACGAATCAAGTCCCGTTCGTTTCTTTTTATTTAACCCCGGATTTTATTTTATTAATTGCGAGATTAGAATTCTCGAGCATCTGTACGCGCACCTCTAGGCAATCCGTGAAATATGCAATCCGAAACCGTTATCTTTTTAATTATTTGAACATCGTCAACAGAGATTTCCCCGCACAGAGTGCCGTTTTCTCGAGAATTTGTCCAGATCCGGTAATCAATTATGAATTTCTATCCACAAATGTGCTGATGAGATATATGTAAGCATCTCGAAATGTGGACGACAATGTAACAAACATTGGTTTCCGAAGTAAACATGTACATGCACACAGAGCTTGGAGGTGAGTGGGGGGATATTAGGCCGGTGCAAGGTGTACTGTAATTTCGTGTCATTTAGCAACCATCAATTCAACGTCTTCGATTCTTGTTACGTAGAACAGCACCGTGGGTTGCTTGCTTGTAGGTGGTGCCAATGAATGTTACCATACCAGCAGTATTATAAGCAATTAAGTCAAACCAATTGTGTGCATATTACTCACACCAATCATGTGTTGTGTGATTGAGCTCTATTGACAACTTTTGTATCATGATTTTAAGGATCCCTTGCAGAATCGTACCCCCCCCCGCAATTAACAAGGTTATTTGGAGAGCCGGTACAAGGTGCAACTGCCATCCTGCATAATTCTTATTGTAGAGGACTCTAAACCTGTGAGTGTTCCATTGAAGTAGAAATGTTTTTCGTTCATATTATGAACTTGCCATGTTATGCATAATATTAACGTGATATTTCCCGTTATGTTCAATTCCATAATTCCCTGTCTTTTATTGAAATGAAACTGTAAAACAAAAATAAAAACTATATATACATGTGATATTACTAAAATTCGCTATTTTTGCCTGATTCTTGTCTACTTACATTTTATAGATATGTCTTTTAATGTCGAATCTCTTTTGTGCAAAATTATCTAAACAATTTCGAGTTTGGATCAGGAAATATGACAGACGTATTGAACAAACAAGGAACTGCCGATGCTACCGCTAACTATAGTGTTATATATCATAGCTCGGTTCCTGCCCCGGTGCAATATACAGAAAATAATGTGGCTAATAATCAAGCTAAGACGGTTCACGTTGACGCCATTGAGCAATTAGATGAAGAGAACGCCCAGGCACAATTGGTTCATGAATATCCAACAGATCTGCTGATTGATAGGTTTACTAAGTACAGAAATATTATCAAGGCCTTAATAGTTTATTTTTCTGAAATTGCTTACACTCAAGAACAATTGGGTAGAATCAATCAAAAAATTATAGATAAGTCAATCAAATTTGATGTTTTAAACGATATAGACGCTAATTCAAATAAGTTAATGGACCCTTTAGTGAGCAAAATCCCAAAAAAATTGCAGCAACCTTCAACTTTGATGCAAATTACCACTTTGGAGGATTCTGATAAGAAAGATATTTCTTCTACGGCCGTTGGAGAAAATGACACTTCATTAAGTTCGGAAGAGTTAATAATTGGTAATTCTGGTTTCGTGAAATTTGGATCTGGTTCGGTTCAAGATCTTCAGGTCATCTTGAAGAAATATCATTTGTCATTAGCAAGTCAACAGTATAAGATTTCTAAGGAAATAATGTCCACCATCATTCCTTCATTGGAAAAGTTGAAGAAAAATTTAGCATTAAAAATTAAGGAAATAAAGTCATTGCATGATGATTTTAAAACAAATCTAGCCGATCATTTGGAAGTTACGAACAAATTATTAAATAAATTTGTTTCATCAACCCATGTATTTGCAGAAACTGCATGTGAAAATGTAAATGGTAAAGATAAATTGTCCAATGCGGAAGCTGATCCATATTTATTGAAATTGCAATTAGAATTACAATTGAAAAGACAATTAATTGAAGAGAATTACCTAAAATCTGCTTTTATAAACCTTCAATCTTCTGGTATGAAATTAGAAAAGATAGTCTACACTACCATACAAAATTCCTTAAATAAATACTCAGCCTTAATAAACTCAGAAGCTCGTTTGATTATCAAAAACTTATGTCATGAACTAAACGATGGAATTCACTCAAAATCTCCAACTTATGAATGGGACCATTTTATCAGTCATCATCCAAATGCATTTTTGAACTGGAAATCTAGTGATCCAATACCTCAAGATAGGAAATTAACTGACGTTCAATTTCCTGAAATGAAATCGGCACTATCAAAATGTATCAGAGCTGGTCCTTTATTAAAGTCTTCAAGCTTGTTACCCTCGAAAGGTGGATCTAAATCAACAAAAGAAGAAGAAACAGTTCACTATTTCGTTTTAACATCCAACTATTTACATGAGTTTGAAAATGATGGCTTCTTCAAGTCTCAAATTGATGATAGCACCCATCCCCAACCTTTGTCAAAAAACATGATCATTCAACCGTTATTAAGCATATCATTAAATGATTGTGAGGTTATTGATTTTGATGAAGATAGCTTCACAATTATTGCAAAACCATTATTTAATAGCTCTTTACTACTGCGTAGTAAAGTCTCCTCTGATTTAAAGTCGTCAGTAAAAAAAGCAGACGGAAAAGGCTCAAACCCTGGTAAGATAAGAAAATTCTTAAAAGGATCTAATGAAAAGAAACAGACATCATTGACTGTGAAATCCAATTCACCACAAGTAGACTTTGTATTACAGGAAATTAAAGCCTATGAGGAAATGGAAAAGAATAACTCAGAAGGCGAAGATATAAGAGTGCAATGGAAAATCAGTAATACTCTCTTAAATCCTTCAGAACTGGAAATAAAGAAATTTAAAAAATGGATATTTGAGCTTAAATACTTAAGTGCCTTTAATAATAATGTTGAAAGAAAAGAATTCATCGAAGATAGATTAACTTTAAGGGACCAAGCGGCCGTACAAGCAAAAGGTGCTCATGTTGGAGCCTCTAATCACTCAAAATCGAATAAACTTGGCAAAATGATTTCGAATTCGTCAGAATTAGCAGCACTATCTCCACTAACTAATGTTAATACACCTGCTATTGATGACACCGGAAACTTAATAACAATTGGTGATAGAAGAATGAGCCATACAGCCTACTCACATTCTGCTTTACGTAAACCTGGTGAAAGTGCTGATGGAGGTGCTTCTAGATCAATTGGTCAGGCCTATGTATCTTCAACTCCTAACACGATCAGTAGCCCAAGATCTGTTCCGCGTTCCGACTACTTCAATATAGTGCCATCTACATCAGAGGGGAACACAAATTCAGAAGAATCACATTCTGCAGTTCGCCCATATACTAATCAAACTGTCAGTTCAGAGTCCAAAATGTTCTCTAGCACTGAAAAGATGAACCGAACAAACTCTAATGCTACCTCAGCGTCTACCCCTCCCTCGATAACATCTTTAACAGTGGAACATATTAATGATACAGAGAGTCATCCATTGAAACCAATTTTATCCAATAAATCAACAGTTTCACAGGTAAAATCTCAGAAGGGTGGAAAATTGAATTCGTTTGGTAAGTGGATATCAAGTAGAAGAAGTAGTGTTGTTTCTCAAGGTTCAGAAGATGGAAGACCAGAAAATTATATTTCTGAGGCTCCCATTAAATTAAACCAATCCATATATCAATCGTGATCTGCTGAGCAGAATCCATAAAGTAGAAGCATCTATTAATTAAAAATATTTTTATCTATGGCATTAGTCAAATACCTTTTAAAATTCAAATTTATCGGTTTATAGTTGTTGTTTTTTTGACAGTCAAATAATGTTTTAAAAACTATCAACACCTTTTCTTTATATTTTTTATAGTGCTAGTTAACGATTTATCTTATAATTCTTTAAAATTATATTTAGCCTGATATACTACTCTAAAGCAGTTATCTGTGATGATTTTATACTTTAAAAATCATGAAAAATATAGAAGCCTAAAATAATCGATGAAAAATGGAATATTCACTTAATTGTAATTTAGTTTTAAACGTTTTTCTTTCATCAATTTTGAAGAGTCAGTTGTTATGGATTGACTGCTGACTAGTTCTATTCGATGTTTCAGAATTAATAATATTTACTTTAATGGCCTAGAGATATAGGACGCTTATTCAATGAATAAATATGGGCTAAAGTTAAATGATATTTCAATTAAACCAATACAGTCATCTAGGAAGGTTTTATATAATATAGAGGCTGTGAAATCCCCTTTAATTACAAGTTTTGAGAGATGGTCTGGGAAAAGAAAGAAAATTCTGTTAAATAATAAGAACTTCATTGATAATTTCAATTTAGATACTTGGAAATTGACTGATAACATTTTTGCAAATTTACTAAGCTCAGACATGAGATCTGAATTAAGTACCAGAACAAGACTTCCAAAAGATTTCTTGTTACAACTTAAAGCTACTAAAATTGAAGAATCTGAGCGTGAAGATTCAGGCAAGAAAGTGGATTTTCAAACGAGTTTGATACAAAGTAAAATAGGGAGAAATTCATATATACTAAATTCAAAGAAACTAACATCTAAACTACAATTCACATACATGAAATATATACCGAATGCACTACTGCGTAATTATATTCGAGTATTCAATGTTTCTGACATAAAATATTGCGATGAGGACAACATTGAGAAATATCTGGATAACATCAACAGGCTGCTTAAATCAACAAAACGAACTTTAGTGAAACCAGTTGAATTTAATGAAATGTATCTTAAAAAAGATGACATTGTCATAAATTGTTGTAATGATAAGGTCAATCTAGAACTAAAAAAATGATACCAGATAATAACTCGTCCTATTTTGTACAACTTAACTTGGATAAATTTAACTTCGAGTCAAGTGAATTAAACAACAATATACTTGTTTTAAATCTTGCACATGATAAAGATCTTATATATATGATATATAAATATATAGCTTTCATGAACAATTGATGATAATCATCATTCCTTTTTTCGATAAAAATGCTTGTAACGTCATGTCTATTTATTGAAATGAATCGGTAACCCATATAATACTGGTGCGGCTCCATTTAGATACCTGAGATAACAAACTTTTCTTGCGTCACTTAATGCAAGTGAAATACGCTGAGCTCCTTTTCGCTCACCAAATTCAACATCTTCGATAAATTTTATATTTGAGAATAATTTTCTGCTGAACAAATCTATATCTTTGTCTGTCACATCCCATAGATTCCCAATAACCATGGGGCAATTCCCAACTAAATAAGCGATAATAGTACTTGTTGGCTCTAATTTTCCGAAATACTTTATGGACGCAGATGAACAACCAAGTAAAAAACTAGGAGATATCATGTCGAGTTTCATGATTTCTCTAGCCCGTACAAACTGTTCGCCGCTACCATGTCCAACATACACAAATAAATTAGAAGTTCTAAGCATCTGAAGGAATGTTTCTTCGTTAGGCTTGTCATTGCAAAGGAATCTAGAATTTGGAACGGTTGCTTCAATATCAGAGAATTGAGTTTTAAATCTCTCTTCAGTTTGTATCAAGTCACCATTTGGATTCAGGACCATAGATATATTAGTATCGATATATCTCTTATCAAATATTTTGTGGTTATTGTTTTTAATTAATGTTATCAAATTAGAAAAAGAAGGTACTCGAGAAACAGATCTCTTTTCCAGAAAAGATAGGTTTTCAAATGGAAAATTGTGACATACACTTGAAATAATCAGGAAGGTGTGACTACGTTCAAAATCTCCTTTTGCTTGGTGTGATTGGTACTTTTTGATCTCTTCTTCTAGTTGAACAAATATCATATTAATATCTAATTCATCATATGCATTTTCTTCACCATGGAATAGTAGTATATCCAAGACAAAATAAATAAGGTCTTCCAGCATATTCAAAAAAGACTCATTAGAGGTATCGAGTTTGATAAATAACTCCAATATCCACTCTTCCAGTTTAATAAATAATTTAGGATTTCCATATTGTTTTCTTGTGGGCAAATTATCATGAAGAATTTCATAAAATTTAGACTGAAATTCCGTAAAATACTGTTTATTAACTGGACATGGATCAAAAAATGATGAAAATCCGCTGAACCAACTATTATCAATTTTTGTAATTAAACCTTCCATTCTTTTGTCAAGGTCATATCTACTTTTCCACCATTGCTTCTTTTCTTCTTTTGTCGATACATTACTTGTTACCTCCAACGACGTAGAACGATTGCTTGCTTTAATTATTGAATTTAACTCATCTGATGCATCCTGAAAGGTGTAACATTGTGTGTCTAATTCTCTTGAATTTATTCTATTTAAAGGTAGACGGACATGAATAGTCTTATTGGAAGAGGAATCGATCTTTGATAACAATAAATGATTAGTTAGTGGACAGATATCAATTGATATAACATTGAAAACGTCTGAACACGACTGAATGAACTTTTGATAGTCTATTAGTTCATTTATTTTATTTTCGACAATATTAGCATTGCATGTTATCTGCATTGGACTAAAGGAATCGTAGATATTGGACTCAATTTGAGCTAAATCCTTTTCATGTTGCATAGGCATAGTTTTACTTAAATCAGCTAATGCAAAGCATTTTTTTTCATATTTGGTTAACGTATTTTGAAGCTGAATATTCGATATTAGCATTGTTCCCAATGAATAAAATGAATGGATGTCAGCTAAGTCATGGACACTTAAAGCAGAAAGATCTAAGTTATCAACAAATTCTATTGACTTCAATAAAGTATCAATAGCAACCGCTCTGTCGAAATTTTGTTTCATACTTTTACCTTTGGGAGTCATATTTGATGATCTTGGAGAATCACAAATGCCTGATGATATGCTTGATTTTAAGGAAACACCATTATTTAATGATGTTGGAATTTCTTTTTTAGGAAAGGTACAGGATGGAAGTGATGTCACGGAATCAAAAATACTTTTGAAAAAAGGATCTCTATCCATAAGTTTTTGAACTTTCAAAAATGATGCACGAAATTGATTAATCGAATTTAAAATTATCAAATCAGGATAATATAAATCAACAGAATCTATCGTCACATTTTGCAATTTCAAGTTCCAATAAATGGTTAAGTATTTTCCGTTTAATAACTTGTTTGTAAAAAATAATTCAAGAGATTCCAATACTCTTGATGTTTCTTTGTTTCGGTACAAAAACGAAGTTAATGAATTAATATCGTACCGCCCATCAATATATTCGAATGCTGCATTTGCTTTCTGCAGAACTGTATCAGCCAAATCAGGCTGTTCAGACAGAGAATAATACTCATGGAGAAAATTCAAAGATTTATAAATCACTGAAGGATTACCAAGTTGAGAAAGCAGGTGCGAAAATTCTGTAATGTAAAACTGCGAGTCCCTTGATATTCCAATCTTGGTATATTGGTTAACCAAATTAATATATGTTATCGAAACTAGATTTATTAATTCGAGACGACAATTCTCTGTTAAAATTTTAGATTTTCTAATAAGTGAAACAGCTAATTTTAAACTTCTTTTCCCTTCAATAATAGCTTCCTTGACATTATTATGATTCATTTGTAAAATGGATGCTGTGTTGTATAACTTGATATTAAACAATAACACTTTAATATAAGATGGTGCTGGAATATTGTAAGAATTATTAATGTCAAATAATTCTGGCCGAGTTGCTGGTAAGAGCTTTCCAAATAATTCTTCAAATTCATTTTTTTCGTTTAACTGAGATTGAAGCTGCAATTTAACATTCAAGTAATTTAATATTTTATCAATACTATTGTTCTTAAAATCCATACTAATAGTTGATATTTCAATATTCAATAATTTTATCTCTTCTAGCATTCTTAAATTAGTAAAGGAATGTAATAATGAATAGTTTGCTTGTAAATGCAGGTTTGCGTAATAATTATGTTTCTTAATTAACAGTGCCAGTTCTACTGTAAGTGGGTCAAAATTATTGTATGTCAGATAATTTAGTAGTAATTTTACAAAATCATACTCAAATGCTGATATTTTCTCTTTAGAAACTGATTGTACACGTTTTATCATCCATTTATCAATAAAACTTCTCGTTAAGGTACCTAAGTTAGCAGTAGAATGTTTAGATAATTCGAGGTTCAAAACATAAGCGCTCTTTATCAACAATTCAGCTTTGTATAATGCATGGGATTTTGGGGTATGAATATTGATAAATTTGGACATAGCATCTGAGGGCGCATTTAAAATTCCAGATATGCAATAGTAGAGAAGATTTGTTATGTTTGACCATGTTTCATTTGGGGGTATTCTAATAGATGAGTATGCATACAGAACAGCAAGCATAACTTCAGAGCAGTTCTTAAAATGTAAAAAGTCGTTCAATCTCATTTTAGAGAAACAGTGAATATATGTTAATTTACAAAAATTCAGAATTGTAGTAAAAGTATGGTTCTCCAACAAATTATCGATATTAAATAAAAATTGAAATAATTCAAGTCTTAACTTAGTATCTTTTGTGCTCATTATAAATTTAGAAAATTTAGCCAAAAAACTAGAGCATGAGTTAATGTTGTTCTCTAATATGTATCTCCTAATTTCCAGCTTTGCTGCCTTAATCAAAAATATTTCATATGATAGAGACATATAACAGTTATATGTAACTGCAATGATATTAGAAAGTCTCTTGAAATTCCTTGCAATGATAGTATATTCAGTTAAAGAATTTAGTAGAGTTTCTAAAATATTCACCGATGAAATGTTTTTCACATTTAAATTGATAAATTGTATTGTGAGATCAAACAATTTCATAATGAGTTTTGCATTATTAGCGAATGTCTCTAATCGAATTAGTCTCCATATCGAATCTAACTGGTTTATGACATTATTAATTTCAGTTTTTTCAATGCTCTTATTTAGTAAAACTGACTGGAAATACTTAAATATAATTGACAGTTGAGTGTTAGATACACACTTCAACTCAATAAATGCACGGTTTTGTATATTTAAGTCATTTTTTTGTAATTGTGTTTCATGTAAAATATCAGAAATCATTATCTTATCTATATTATTGTTGTACTCTGAATATTGAATATAATATGAATTTAAGTATTTCGAGATATTATCATTAACGACTGAACATCTCAATTGATTGGAAAATGCGGCGAGGGAAATGTTAGTAATGTAATTTTCAAACTTCAGATCATAAGCCTTTAAGTATTCCAAAAATTTCAATCCAAACAATAATTTATAAGGGGATAGTACGTTGTAAAAGTTTAAAATAACTTTCATTAATGTGTGATATATTTTGATTCCAGATAGAGTAGGTTTGGAACGAGACGCACTATCATCTACAGTTTTACTACATATCATATACCTCTTGTCATCCATAAATAGTTTAACAATTCTTTCTGATTCTATCTCATTAAATGATTTTTTTGTTTTCAACAATATCTGTAGTATCAATATTTTAATAATTTGCAAATAATTTTCATTCAAAACAGTGAAATCTACAAAGAGTATATCCCGTGTATTATTAATTTGATCTTGTCTATTATTTGTATTGTATAGTTCCAGTATTTCAACATTGGCTCTATCGAAGTTATTTGAATTTATTAATTTAACAATGCAACTTAAATGTTTTTTAATTAATACTTTTTTGATCTGGTAATTGTGGAATTTCAAGCAGATATCATAGTATTTTTGGATCGATGCGTTAAAATTCTGATTAATTACATTTATGCGAGATATTTGAGCCTCTATATCATTATATGAGATATTTGTTTGAGTTACGCATGTTGTTGTCCTTAATATGTTTTCCCCATTCTTATGGAAAGTATTTTCCATATTTAAATTCGGGGTTGAATTGACATTCATCTCCATCAAAGGATCATCCTGCATAACTAATAAAATGCTCTAGGGACCGATGGGATTTATGGAATATCAATATAGAAGTGAAATATATTTATCAAAAAAAAAACAGTATAATGAATGAAATCAAAAGATCTGGCTATAGCGGCAAACCACAAAGTTTGTAAATTGGACTCCTGTAGTAGATTACGATTGTGATTTCCATATACGTAAATCTTATATCTGATATAAGAAACCATTACGAGTTGACCTATCAAGCAATATCAGATATATATTTACTATTATTATTATTATCATCATTATTATTTTATATATTGGTAAATATAAATCACAAAATATTTAAACCCTAATGTAGCCCTTATGTACCCTAACTAATGTCAGTTATCCCTACTTAACACCTATTTAAAAACTATATTAACCCTACATCCCCTAGGGTTGAGAAATTATTTAGACTGTCATTATTGATTTCGTATTTTCTGAGCATTTTCCCGCAGAGAGCAAGGCAAAACAGGAAAATGACGTTCTTTTTTCCTTTTTCCATTCCTTTTTAAGTTACATCATCGGCGCGGGACATTTCCGGTACAAATATACGCAATAAGAAGAAATGCCTATACAATTTCGAAAAATGTTAAAAAGTATATCAACTTCTTGGTATTTTGAAATTTCAATATAGTCAATTGAGAATAAGTATGTAATATTTTGCAAAAAGGGAAATTAATCAAACATTGTTTATTTAATACTCTGTATAAGTTAATGGATTATTGGTATCTACTATTTAAGAATCACTTTCAATTTAGAGAGAAAGTTTTCATTAGCGATCCACTAGCATTGGCTTTGAATTATAACGATCCAAGGAAGCCAGCAAAATCTGAGAGATATATATATAAATAAATAAAGATTTATATTTATCCAACGATATTGAAGTGTGAGTTCTTATAAATAAGTTTGGTAGTTAAATACCTAGGTTATTGTGTTTTATTGTTGAAATGGTATTTATTAATGACACTCTGGCGTTTGTGGAGAAACAATTGACCAAAATGGTTAGTACCTGTTTATGGGTAATAGTAGCAATGTTATTATTTCAGTTGTTATTAAATCTAATTTTGAAAATTGTTATCGCCAATACGAGCCTTAAACTTGGCGGAATTGAATATTTTTACATGGGATTCTTTACTTTAACGTCCTTAAGGAAAATACACATAAAAACTAATAAATTCAGCGTCAACGTTGATTCGATATCTTTGGAATTTAAGATTTTTCCTTATCTTTTAATCAAAAACATTCTAATTGATTATTATAAACCGAAACATATAACAGGCGTTAATGAACCAGAAGATGAGTTTAAGAAACCGTTCCTTCCGGATGAAGTTGCTATAAGTAAAAAAATTATTAAAATGGTCGAATGGATATCATTCTCCAGAATTCGTATACATCATTTACAAGTTAATATTCATGATGAAAATAATCCAAAAACACAAGTTATCGATGTGGACACTATTACCATCGGATTACCAAAATTCACTACACATCACTTGAAAATTGATCTATTGTTATATGATTTTCAATCCAATGATAAGCTAGATGCCATAAAAGTAATAACTTATTCATTTAGTTGTAAGTTACACCAACATCCAAAAATTCCTGGGAAACTGCTTCTTCTACACCTTGATTGGAGTAACTCTCTGAAAATAACTGATGTAAAAATGCATTTATCTGATAAAATGGTGGAGAATATGGTGACAAAAATGGTTGAGACTAAACAAGGAACAGAAATGAAGACTGATATTAAAAATGAGGGAAAAAATGTTTTTGTAAAAGGTAATTTATCTCATGAGGAAATTGAATCTATGATTAAATCTATCATATGTCCATATAAAGTTATAATTGAAAATTTGAAAGTCATAGATATTAAGTTTGAAAACATAACATTTAAAAATGATTTTTTGAAAGTAAAAATTTCAATATCCAGTACTCAAGTTCGTCTCCAGGCGATTACGGATATCTCTACTTATAATGAATTATTAGAAAGCACATATATTAGCAACAACGATGAAAATTACGACGACGATGTTAATGATAATGAATTTGAAGATGATACAAGCAAACAAGAAATTCTTAATACACAACCAATTGTAAAAAATACACAGAAATCTAAATTTGAAGATATTGAATTGTCGCTTTCCTTCAACTCCATACACCTATCAGTCAATAATAAGTCATTAATTCGAATTCCTATTATAAATATGCTTGTTACGACTGATTTAATGTTGTACTTTTTGAAAAATTCTCACTCATACAACGATTTCAAAATTTCATTTTCTATCAATATTCTTAATCCTACCCTATTTATTTCTGTTGATATGATACAGAAAATGGCGGAATATTTAAACAATACCAAAACAGATCTAGCAAAGGGAAATGATAGTGAATTTAACAATAAAAGCGATTCCATAAGTAAACAAGTTGAAAATAATATAACAACTGATGAGAATCAGTTGATAGAGCAGATAAATATTGATAAAACTAGTCTAAAAAATATCTTAGAAGAAGTGCCAAGCTTCCTTATTGAACTAAATATTTCAAATTTTAATATTTATCTTCAAATATCAAATGATGAGTCTATAAATTTGAAAATTTATGACATTAAATTATTTTTAATCAATAATTATACTGTGATTACAAAATTGAAAAACAGTTCCAAAATAGTACAAAATAAAAATGAATTATTTGAGCAACTACCAATAAAGGATCCCTTAACAAAAGATCTAAATAGTTTTTTTAAGATCATTAACGTTTCATTAGCATATAAAAAGAATAACACTTTATCAACGGCTGAAGTGGTGCCTATTTACCAATTTGAAAGATATGTGGTTATATTGGATAACTTATCTCCAGAAAAAATCACCTCTGTAGCAACGTTAAGAAAATCAGACTTTACTTTATTAGATATTGAAGTTTTAGGGAAATTGATAAACACATATTCTGTTTTGAAGGAATATTCGCAAATGATCAAATCTTCGATTAGAAAAACGAAAAGTAAGTCAGTAAAGAAAAAAATTATTTTTTCTATTGAATGGTCAGCAAAGTTAAGAGTAAAAGATATGTCCTTCTCGGTCCTGATATCAAACTATTTACCTGCCTTACTAGATCCATGTGCAAATGACGATGGAAATCTTTCTGACGTAATACGTGGGTTTACGTTGGTGTTTCATGAGTCTATTTTTGAGGCCAGTAATGTTCAGAGACAGTTGAGTATTGCCAAAATTGAATTAATTAGAGTTATGGATCACTGCGAGGCCAAAAATATATGTGACGATGTGTTTAAATTGGGTAATTTGTCTTTTACTGATAAATATGATGATGTCCTATCAAAATGTATACATAAGGTACGGGTGCCTGAAGTATATCTTAAATTTGATGTGAACTTAATTTGGATAATTTTTTACTTGAAAAAAATTTATGCTGATCATGTAACATTATTAAGGTCGAAAAAGAGAAAAATCGTTTCCAAAGCAGATAAACCATCTAATTCAATCTTACACTTATCCTTCAGTAAAGTCATTTTCGATGTCAATCTTCCTGAAAATGTCTCATTATTTTTTGACATCAAAGATATTTATTATTCTAACCATAACAAAAAATTAAAAATATTAAACATTTTAGGATACGTGAGATCTGTTTATGTTCATGATCTTCCTGTTAATGTTGAATTGCTGAATATAAAAAATATGGTATTTTGTTCAAATAGTCATACAGAAGGTAAAACATTCATAGTTGATACTGAATTAATACGACTACGCACAGAGTATCATTTTAAATTTTATGAAGTTGTTAATAATATTATTTCAACTTTCAAATCATATAAACAACTTGCCTACTCGTTTTCTGACTTATCTGGGTTTCACAGATTTCATCCAAAAGTTGAAAATCCAAAAAAGATACCAACTATTAATATTCGAGCCAAGAAGTTTTTAATTGATGTCGAAGAAGATCCTTTTGAACAAGAATTAGGACTTATTTTCAAAATTGGTGTATTAGAACAAAGAGAAAGATTGGCAAAATTGGAAGAATTTGAAGAACAAAAATCGATTCTAAGAGAATTTGAAAATTTTAATAATAATAACAATGTTCAACCAGATCACAAACAGAATACAAATAGTTTTGAAAATCTTGCAAAACAAAGACTATACGAGTTATTTTCGACATCGTGGATTTCCAGGCATAGAACAGCAAAGCTTAAATTTCATGGAATGCCATATCATATCAAACCTTTTCAAGAGTTTGATAAAGTATACTACAGATTCACTGGCAAAGCAACAACAACGGTGGCTAATTTAGTTGTAAAGGATCTTGACATGACATTAAAACAACCATCATTTCCAGTGGAAAACTTTTTTGATTTTATCCATGAAATGGGCAAAGGTGTTCCAAAGTCTATGTCTTACACCATTTTAATTCTACTTGGAATTGATATTAAAACAAAATTATGGCAATTAAAAATAAGGGACTATCCAGTTCCTGTAATTACAATACCAGATACTCGCACAACTGGTGATCTTGTTTTTGCTGAGAAAATGCCCGGGGATTTGGCGTTAAGAACTACCTTCGTTCCCTTTGTTCCATCAGCGACATTATCAAAATATGCGGAAACTAGTTCTATTTATGGATCTCATGTAATAGGAACAATGAACTCAATCAAAACTTATTTTAACATTCACACTAAGGTCACCTCTAATTCTGGTACAAACATTACTTGGGGTAAGTCTTTCCAACCTGGTTATCAATCGTTAATGATGTGGTTTGACTTTCTAACGAAACCTCAAATGGACCCATCCCCGAAGTTAGGGTTTTGGGATAAGTTTAGATTTTTAGTTCACGGTAGCTGGAGATATGAATTTGGTGAAAATAGTGACTTGAGATTGAATATTAAAGGTGCCCATAATCCATATAAGATTACTGATGACGGTGCTGGTCTTTCATTTTGTTGGTCCGGTGGTACTATATTAAATATCAATGGCGAAAATAATCCACGAGAATTTCTGTTGATTAATTCTGCAAGTTTTAAATTAGTAGTTCCTGATTTTACTGATGAGAACAAATTTGATAAGATTTTAATGAATCTAGAAGGTGGAGTGAAATGGACTTTAGGATTATTATTTGAAGAAGGTAAGTTAGCATTAGCTGGTGATGAGAAACGTTCGACACCAGTGAGACCGCATTATGATGTCACATTGATTAATCCGAAATATGTCTATAATAGAGAAGATTATGATTCATGGAGAGGCTTCAGAAGTAACTTTATACATATGTCATTTGGGATTTATTCGGGTAAAGATGCAAGCAATAATAACATCTATCTTGCACCTTATACAATGAGTCACTTTTTTAAATGGTGGAATTTATTTGATACCTATACATCAGGCCCTATTCGTCAAGGGCCTTTGTTTCCTAACATGATACAAAATAACAACAAATTTGGGCGTTCCTTATTTACCATTAAGTATCAATTATATTTGGCACCTTTGACGATAACACACATATATAGGCATGCTACTTCAGAAGATGATAAAGGTATTCACAGTTCAGTTAAATTTACTGGTATTAAATGTAAAACTAAGTCATTAAAAATCGATCTTCATCAAAAAAGAATCAAACTAACACATACAAATGAAAAACTAAATAAATCAAAACCGGTTTGGAAATTAAGAATGTCAAAGGGTGAAGTAGATTGTGAGGAAGCAGATTATAGACTGATATCTACGACCTTTGATGATGCTAATATTGAAAAAACTATTGCGTCAAGATTAGGTCTGAGGTGTAAAAAAGAAAAACAATTTGCTTCAGAAAATATTAATTCATTAAAGGATTCTGAATGGTACGATATTAATGATTACGTAGACTTAAATCAAATTTCACTAGAAGCTGCTACACCAATAAAAATTGATATAAAACCATTTGTTTCAACACCAAGAATTACATACTTTAGAAAAATTAATGATGAAGGTTATGATGTTAGATATCCATTTGGGGCAGAGCCTTCGCATAGATGTATCATTGGTAAAAATCATCCCGAACGGACACAAGAACATTTGGCTAACCAGAGAAGTATTGAGATTCAAGGCCAAATTAGTGAACTTCAACAAAAAATATCTGAAATTGACAAACTTTCTGAAATGCATCCTGATGATAATGATATAACACTAAAAAAGAATAACTTGTATGCTAAGTTTTCTAATATTTTAACTCGATATGACATGATAGATGAGATTTTGAGCGATCTAAAGATATCAGAAAGCTTACCTTTAGATGGGGACCTTCACTCTAACTTCAACGAAAGTATGATATCAGCCGATTTGAACTCAATAAACGATAATAACAGTCTTTTAAGGGTAAATACACTAAATTCATTTGTGTCTATGAGACGAGGGTCTACGATTGAGGCTAAATCAACCTATGATAATAGGTTTATGATCCACAATGTCACAATCAAAATTGACAATGACATTAAAAATCACTTGTTAGAGTACGCTTCTAGTTCTAGCGAGAGGAGATCGACACAATTTTACTGTACTTATAAGTCTGTAACGATTGTCAAAGAATTACTTGATAATTTCTTCGCTAACACCATACCAGCTATCACCGAATATGGTCTTTTAAACAATGATGAAACATGCACTAGCACTGAATTTATTGAAAGATTTGATGAGCTAACTCATAAGCTTCCAAATGAAAATTATGACTCGATAGATTCGTATCTGATTCAATTAATTTCTCCACAAGTTCAAATCACTTCGGAATGTGAACCAGATACGGCTTTATTGATTACTGCTACTGAGATCGAAACTGGCATTATTGATGTAATGCAGATTATGAGTAAATCTGGAAAAATTATTGATGCAGATGTTAACACAATTGTAGAATCAAGATATTGTTCAGTATCGAAAGAACTCCAGGTATTCACATTGTTCAAGAAAGACATACCGATGTTCCAAAATATGGGCTTGCTAGTACCCTCTGAAGCTGACAAATCTCAAAGCTTGTGTTGGGTTCCATGGCTCCCATTGGAACTGTGTTTTGATGGTTCATTGCTTGATGAGCATATGATTTTGAAAAGAAGATCATTGTTTTTGAGATACACATCTCCTAATCCATTATTTGTAAGTGACAATGCTGCAGCAGACTTTTCAAAGGATTCTCGAGTTGATATTGGTTTTCCTAATCTTGTTATTACCTGTACATCTCAACAGTATAACTCTGTCTATAATATAGCCCACGAGCTAATGAGTTTAGGAACTAGCATGGATGAAAAGGCTGATAAATTATCAAAATTATTATTAGCAGATGAAGTTAGGAATAATCTCGAAAAATTAGACATTTCAGTAGTGGTTAATTTACAACGAAAATTAAGGGAACTTTACTATACTCGTGAATTTTTGAAAACATATGATACTAAACTTTATAAAAGTACAGAACAAGAGTTGACCTTAGAAATACAGGCAACGCAATTAGAACTATCCGTTCTTATGTCAGCAGTTAAAAGAAATTATGATAGTATCGGCAGTGGAAATAATTCCAGAAAATTATTAAATTGGAAAGTTAGCACTGATGAATTGATATGGGAGCTATCTGATTCTAACAACAGACAATTCATAACCATTGGCCTGGGACCGTCATCTTTCGTCCGTTCTCAAACTGCTGATGGATCGAATAGTAATGTAATTTCCATCCAATCTTTGCAAATTTATAATCAACAGCAAAAACTGGTTTATCAACAATTAATTGCTCCATTTGAGGACAATCCTCATTATACCAAAGACATGCCAATGTTGGAAATATTTTGGTTATTAAGTTCGCCAGTTGGTGGTATATCAGTCTTGGAGGAAATGATAGTTTCATTTCAACCAATTATATTTAGAATGGATCATATTACAGCTGACAAGTTAATGAATTATTTATTTCCAAAGAACGAAACAGCAGATTCAGCAGGCGCTAGAACACTTGTTAGAGAGCATCACACTGCGCAGATGTATAACACTTCAGAGGCTAATTCAGAAACTCAGTCGTCTAGTCCTGTGTCACCTGTTTCAGAAAGGAGTGGGGCTGATAGTATAACATCAGGTAAAACAACAACTGTTAGGGAGATGAGAAAGGTTTCCTCAACATTTATTAGGCCAACAGAGGAAAGTATAAATGAAATGGTTAAGAGATCTGGAACATATATTAATATCAAGTCTGTAACAATCAAAAAAATGATGATGTCGATTTCGTATAAGGGCGCGCATAGTGTTTTGACAAATGTTGATGATTTAATTGTAAAGGTGCCAACTCTACAATATCATAATAAGATTTGGTCTAGAGAAGAGTTATTCTCTGCTATTAAGAAAGATGTAATTATGGTTGTGTTACAACATACCGGTAACATCATAGGAAATAAATTCATTCCCCATAAAAAGGAAAACAAAAAGAAAGTTTCATTGGAAATTTCTAAATTATTGAAATCTGGCGATGACAAAAAGAATGCTCCTAGCAAGAAAAGTTCATATAAAATAGATCACCATTCTTTCCATACATCAAAACAGAAACCACCTGTGGTTAATATAATAATCGAGGAAGACGAAGATGGCGATGAAATTAAAGCATTTTACCCAAACGACACTACAAGCAATGATGGGTAATTACAAATGGTTCAATCAAATTATCGAACGTTTATTTTGAGATTGTTTTGACAAACCAGCATATCTGATAATGTAATAAATTAAATAGAGTATGGACATTTTTATCCAATATACATATAAATATGTATTTATAAATAAGTGAATGTTATACTTATTGGAATGGTTGATATATTATTGTTTAAAGTATTAATAAAACAAAGAAATACGATATATTGTATGTAGGTATAAATAAACTGGATAATTGATAACAAGAAGTTGAGGTGGGGATATTAGAATCAACTTTGGAATATTTACCAAAGAAACTTTACAACTTATTAGCTTGACATATATATATGAGCAATAGCTTATAATACCTTCTCTTCAGTCGAGGGTAGCAGATAATAAAATATTAAAAAAAATATTCTTTATGATACCCGCGGGGTTTGAACCCGCGCCTCCGAAGAGACCAGGACCTCGACCTGGCGCCTTAGACCACTCGGCCAGAGTACCAAAACGTTGTAAGTACTAAGTCTAATAGTTATTATTCATTACTGATTTGAAAATTTATAATATTTTGCGCCGATTTATGTAGTGAAGCCAGTTAGTTTGGATGCTTTTGAGCATGGTACTGCTAATATAATTGGCTATATGATGCTAGATTTTACCTCTTCAGGAAGTTATTGGAACAAAGTGTCAGGAATCTTGGATTTATAACAGAAGTTATGGTATCTATGATCTACTAATTTGTCAGAATTATTGTAGTGTATGTGACAGAACTAAGAGTTTATGACACTTTGAGTCCAGAACTAATAGATCACTTACTAATGGAAAGAAGGTCTAGAACAATCTTTCAAGTGGTAGGTGAAAATTTCTCACTACAATGTAAATGGCTACGTGATAAACACAGATGTACAATACAGCACTAAAGAGCCTAGGACGATGAATGAACACGTACGCATGTTCATTCAACTGTCAGATTAACTCATATATAAGGAGGGCATCTAACTCTATATAGAATAGTTTAATTACACTAATAAAAGATCAATCGATTATTTAACTAT